>NC_091433.1:199652242-199952242 GCF_964237555.1 Oryctolagus cuniculus
TCAGCTCTCCGTTTATCAATGATCTGAAACCACAGCTACACAATTTATGTCAGTTTTCTTCAGGTGGAATCAGAGGATCCTTTCTAGGTTCTCCTGCAGTCATCTGTTTGCTACCCCTGCCCTCAGCTCACTTGGGTAAAGTGAGGCAGAAATGCCCAGAGCTGCCAGCTGGCCTGGGAGGACCCGTGGTCTGGGCCCCAGGGGCCACCTGAAAAGCCATCATCCAATACAATCCCACTCTCCCCTAAGTAAGACTGAAGGGAGTCAGGCGAGGCCGGTGTGCATTTGTGCAGATGCTGTCATCTTTGATTGGAAAAGACAGAGCCCTGCTCTTCTCGCCTGCCCTGCCAGGGAACTCGGGAGACTTCTGGAAACCTTCCAAGGGCTCAAGTTAGCCAGGACCAGCAATGCAGACCCCATAGCCACTTGCCCTGCCCTGTGTGGATGGGCTCTAATGTGTGGACACTGTGGGCCACCGTGACTGGCAGTCTGTGGCTCGCTCATTTTTCTGCAGACCAGCAAAGCCCAACAGTCCCAGCCCCCACAACTCAGGGGAAGCCTGGCTCCATCCTGTGCTTTTCCCAGGACTTCCCAGCCCAACTCAGTTCCTCGTGCCTTGCTATGCCAGCCCACCCCCAGAATCCACAAACTGAGCCCTTCTGTTCACCTGGGTGGGGGGGGGGTCCATGCTCCCAGCAAACCATCACTCCCTCCTGCTCCTCCTCCAACCTCTCTGACTCTGCAGTGTCCTAACCCCCAAACTCTGGGCTTTGCATGGCCCCTGGGTCCTGAGGTCTTGGCCGACCCTCTGCACCCGCAATCCCACTGGGCATGAGTGGCTCCCCAGGGGGCAGGCTGCATGCACTGCAGAACCCTGGGCCTGGGTGGCCAGGCCATGGCCCTGTGTCTGCTGACACAGGAAACTCCATGTGCTCTGCTGCCAGCACCAGCCCCGGTCTTCCCCACACAGGCTCTCAAGGACTGCACTTCCAAAAGCAATGTGCATTTTAAGAACATAAACATAAACTCTACCAAGCAAGCAAAGAGCAGCAGCTGAGTAGGGAGGAGCAGTGCACTGTGCCCCCATGAGGCTGGACCTGGGTCTCTGCAGCTCTGGCTGAGAGACCTTGGAGCTATTTACTTCTGGCACAGATCTGTAGAGAAATGGAGGTTTTTATTCTGCGAGATAAATCATGAATACTCCAAAGTGCTGTCGTTTTAAAACCTCTGTAATTAAATAGGTCGATTAGAGGATTCTTGGCCCAATCCTGGGAGCCTGGGAACAGGGAGCCTCACTGTCCTGAGGCCAAACTTGACCTGGAATGGCCAGTGCAGTAATGCCATTTTTGGCTGAACAGACACGCGTTTAAATTAATCTCTCACACATTAAAGCTGGCTGCAGGGCCCTCTGATGTGATCCACAGATCCCTGCTTCTTCCCCTGACCCACTCCCACCCACACACCACACGTATTTGCCATGGGTTCAAGAGAACTGCAAGTGTGGAAAGCATCATGCTGTTGGCACACAGGGAGATGGAGTCCACAACTGACCTGGGGCAGAATCTGCTGACTTCATTAACATTTCACACAGGATAGAAATTTCTTGGTCCTGGGTGTGGGAGTGTCCACCATCTTGTGTCACTGGCTGAGTCTACGTTTGTCCTGACAACAGTGGCCAGGCCACATGCCTTGCAGGCTGGAGGGTGTGCACCAACTGGGGAGAGCTGATAGTCACGGCACGCAGTGAAGCTTGCATGTTTTGTGTGCTGAGCAGACACCACTGAGGCTGCGTACTGACCCTTGCAAAACACAAGGACACCACATGTGACCGGCAGGTTCATACGAACTGCCTCAGTGAAAGCCCCAGCAGCCTCTGGGCTCCAGTCGCCATTCTCGTTTTTCAGACAAGAGTGCACAGACTTGCTCTCACCATGCCGGCTGAAGCCGCAGGAAAACTGCTCTGCTTTGTAACAACAGATCACCTGTTCTGCAGACAGATTCCTGTGGGTGCACACCAGCACTGTGCAGCAGCCACCGCACCTGTGCAAGAGGCCAAATCTGCACACACCTGGCCACAAACACCCACGCCACGTCCTGGCTTCTACTCGAGACAGGTAGGGCATCTTTAGCTGGTGTCACTCAGAGTTCTTCAGCTGGGACAGAAAGAGGAGCTCCTGTGCAGGAGCAGGTGGCGCTGACCCGCAGGCTGTGCAGGAAGAGGTGAGAGTGGCCCCCAGGTAGCCCAAGCACAGGAAGACCAGGATTTCTCTGGGTTCGGAGCCACTTGCAGTCCCATAGGGCCTGGCCAGGGTGTGTGGGACACCGGCTGCCGCAGCGTGAGCTCCTAGTGTGGAGGGGAGCATGGACATGCTGTGGCCAGTTAGGAAGGGAGACATCAGGGGCTTGGCAAGCTCACTTGTTGTCAGTGAGCCCCGGGGGCCGTGAGAAGCCAGCAAACTTGGTCCTCGTCTGCTTTCAGTTATGCTGATTCTGTCCGTGGCGTTACTCAAGCATCTAAGCATCGACATCTGCCCAGTTGTCTTCAGCCTCCCAGAACAAGCTCTCGAGCCAGCTCCTGTTTCCCATTTCTGAAGGAATGAAAATAGGCTTGGCCTGCACTTGCGCAGGTCACCCAGACGTAGCCAAGGGCTGTGAATCATGTCATCGCTCAGCACGTGGCTAATGCATGCGGAGAATTTCAGAACAGGGGCCCTGCCCAGGCGGCGGGCGGGGCCGTGCTGGGGTCCCGGGCAGCACTGGCATCTGAGCCCCCGAGCGGCCTGGCGGCTGTGAGGCTGGCGGACATCCGAGCCCCGGGGCGGCCTGGCGGCCTGAGGAAAGGCGGGCAACCGAGCCCGGAGCGGCCTGGCGGCTGTGAGGCTGGCGGGCATCCGAGCCCCGGGGCGGCCTGGCGGCTGTGAGGCTGGCGGGCATCCGAGCCCCGGGGCGGCCTGGCGGCTGTGAGGAAAAGCGGGCATCCGAGCCCCGGGGCGATTCCCGCGAGGTCATGCGGAGGGCGTCTCGGCGGCGCAGGCAACGGGGTCCGAGCTGCGTCCGAGCTGCTCCCGAGCTCCCGGGCGGCAGGCCAGCGGCCTCGTGCCTCAGGAAAGCCGTGGTCCGCCCCGGCGCCAGGTAAACACAGGGGCATCTGCAGGAACGCGTCACTACAGGCGTGTATAAATAACCGCTCGCACGAACGGCGGCGAGGGAAGCTGTCTTGTTTTCCCGGCGTCAGCCCTCCGCGCCCACGTTCCCAGGAGTGCGGATTCTGTGAGACCGCAGCGGACCGCCGGCACGTGCGCGTGCGCAGCTTGCAGGCCGGAAGGGCGGCGGCTCTTCCGCCCACGTGACTTTTCCCGCCTCCGCCGCGGCGGCGCGTCACACGGGCGGCCTCAGCGTGAGGCGCTCGCCGAGCCTGGGCCCTCTCAGCGTCCACCCGCGTTGAGTCCTGCCCGGGGCTGCGTGCTGCGGCCGCCGAGCTGCTGTGGGGCGTCGGATGCCCCTGCTCCGGCCGCAGAGCTGAGCGGTCTGAGGACGGCCTGGCTCCCGCCAGGTGAGCGCGTTGCGCACAGCGCGGGTGAGCTGCCCACCCCAGCAGCCTCAGAGCACATCAGAATTTCGTTGTCCGGCGGACCGTCCACGCGCTGCCTGCTGCAGCGGTGACAGCGCCGTGGGTCCTCTCCTGTCCTCACGGCCGCGAGGGAGGCCCCTGGGGGAGCACGCCGGCCACAAGCGCTCGGTGCAGCCCGAGGCGTCAGGCCCCGTGGCCACGCCCACACGGGTGGCTCCTGACAGAACAGTGGCCCGGGAGCCACAAGGGCCACCCTCCACCACCTGGGGCTCGGACTCCCACCTGCCGCCTTCCGGTCTACTTTTCAGGTTTTTCTCTTCCGCACACGAGAGAGAATGTGTGGTGTTTGTCTAATTTCACTTAACACACACATAAAATGTTAAGTGATGTAAGATAATAGAAATATCAGGTAGCATGTATCTATTTTTTAGTTATCCAAAGTTCTGTAAGAAATTGATGGTGGTCTATATTTGTTCTCTGGCACCAGGGTTAAGTTTTCTCTTTCCCAACCTGCTGTTGGCAGTGGAACGCTCGGCCTGGGCCACTCAGCTTCGAAAAGTGTGGGCAGGGTTACGGAAAAGTCCATGATGGATGGTGCAGCTCCCAGGGGCACTGGGCCCAACTACCACCACTCTTCAGGCCAGAGGAGCCAGTGGTCACCTTCTGGGACGCAGCACAGCAACCCCACAAAGGCAAAGCTGCCTGTGTCCCTGCCTGATCTGGGCTGCCTCACTCACGGAGCAGAACTCGAGGGGGATGAAAATAATAACATTAAATACTGTAGTGTGTATTTATTTATTTTCATTTTGTTTGAAAGGCAGAGAGACAGATCTTCCAATAGCTATTGTGGGTATTTGGGGAGTAAACCAGTGGATGGACAACTCCACCATGGAGCAGCAGTGACCCATGTCCAACCTGAATGCCATCCCTCCTCCTGGTCCCCACGCCACTCATTAGGGCAGCCTCTTTCAACCACAAAAGGAAAGGCCTAAGTTAGCTTGTACCTGCCAACCCTTTGTCCCATGGCCATACTTTGGACCCTAGACTGATGGAAGTAGACCCTGGGGCCCCTCACACTGCTCCAGGTTTGCTCCCACAAAATACCTGTGTTACAGATACCACATTGCACCTGCTCTGACCAACTTGCTTGTGTCCATAAATCTAGACCCCAACAGCAGTGCAGACAGTCCTCTAACTGGCTTCTGGCTTAGTGGTGCAAAAGCTAAATCTGGGGCCCACATCGTGGTGTAGTGGATAAAGCTGCTGCCTGCAATGCCATCATCACATCTGGGCACTGGTTTGAGTTCTGCTACTTCACTTCTGATCCAGTTCCCTGCTAATGCACCCGAGAAAGCAGCAGAAGACGGCCCAAGTTCTTGGACTCCTACTTCCCCATGAGAGACCTGGAAGAAGCTTCTGGCTCCTAGTTTTGGCCTGGCCATTGCTACCATTTGGGGAATGAACCAGCGGATAAAAGATTCATTCATTCATTCTCTCTCTCTCCTCTCTCTCTGTCTCTCTTTCTCCCTTTCCCTCCCTCCCTCTCTCTCTCTAATGCTGCCTTCCAAATAAATAAAAGTAAATCTTAGAAGGAAAATCTTGGGGCCGGCACTGTGACATAGTGGGTAAAGCCACTGCCTGCAGTGCCAGCATCCCAGATGCATGCTGGTTTCAGTCCTGGCTGCTCCACTTCCAATCCAGCTCTCTGCTATGGCCTGGGAATGCAGCAGAAGATTGCCCAAGTCCTTTGCCCCCTTCACCCACTTGGGAGACTCGGAAGAAGCTCCTGGATCCTGGCTTCAGATCAGTGCAGCTCCAGCTGTTGTGGCCATCTAGGAGTGAACGAACCAGTGGGTGGAAGACTTCTCTCTCCCTCTGCCTATGCCTCTCTGTAACTTTGCCTTTCAAATAAATAAATAAATAAATCTTTAAAGGAAAAACAAAGAAAAGCTAAATCCCTAAGTACTTGTTATACGCTATTCATTTAGTATATGTAAAAATTTAGTAAATTTAGTATTTTTATGTAGTAAACATTTTTTAAAGATTTATTTATTTGTTTTGAAATTCAGAGTTACAGTGACAGAGAAAGAGATACCTTCTATCAGCTGGTTCACGCCCCACATGGCCACAGTGGCCAGTACTGGGCCAGGCAAAGCCAGGAGCTTCATCCAGGTCTCCCACATGGGTGGCAGGGGCTCAGACACTTGTGTCACTTTCCATTGCTTTCCCCAGGCCATTAGCAGGAAACTGGATCAGAAGTGGAGCAGCTAGAACATGAACCAGTGCCCATATGGGATGCTGGCATCACAGGCTGCACTTAACCCACTATGCCACAGTGCCAACCCCTGTGTAGTAAACATTTTTAAAATATAAATGAATGCAACCTTTAAACCTTTCTGTTGTATAGGGACAGTTTTTAGCTATACTTTATAAAAAATAAATATCTGAGGAAGTCAATAATTTACCTGGAGTCAGCACACGTAGTATGCGGTAATTTATCTGGAGACAGAGGGGTGATGTGTAGTAATTTACTTGGAGATAGTCACTGGAGTGTTACAGTAACTTTCCTGGAGACACACACATGATGTGTAGTAATTTACATGGATACAGACACTAGTATGTCACAGTACTTTACTTGGGGACACACACATGATGTGTAATAACTTACCTGGATAGAGACAGGTGTGTACAGTAACTTACCTGGAGGCACACACATGATGTGTAGTAACTTACCTGGATAGAGACACTGGTGTGTACAGTAACTTACCTGGAGACACACACATGATGTGTAGTAACTTACATGGATAGAGACACAGGTGTGTACAGTAACTTACCTGGAGACACACACATGTGTAGTAACATGGATACAGACACTAGTATGTTACAGTACTTTACCTGGGGACACACACATGATGTGTAATAACTTACCTGGATAGAGAGACAGGTGTGTACAGTAATTTACCTGGAGACACACACATGATGTGTAGTAACTTACATGGATAGAGACACAGGTGTGTTACAGTAATTTACCTGGGGACGCACACATGATGCGTAGTAACTTACCTGGATAGAGACACTGGTGTGTTACAGTAATTTACCTGGTGACAGGCAGGACTCCAGCCCGTGGTGTGGCTGCTGGGTCCCTCTGCAATGAGCCTGTGTGAAGATAGAGAATGTGAGCCGACTTCCTACAAGACTGCAAGTTCGTTGAACACAGCAGCAATTTCATTGTCGTTTCCCAGTCTCCTCAGCACTGAGCAGAGCCAGACTGGGCAGGTTCTCCCTTCTTGTGTGATTCCCTGGTGCCCTCTCTCCTTCACACTCATTCCTGATGCTCCCTTCTGTGGGAAGCTTGTAATAAATGCTCAGACCTCTCTCCAGGGTGCTGATCGATGGGCCCACTGAATTGAGCTGTCTTCGTCAAGGAAAGAGCAGCTCAAGTCACTGTGTGTAAGATGACTTCCCACTGCCCATTTCTACCCAGTGTATGGCTGGCTGTGTGTCACAAGATCTTCTCATTTCTTGATTCTTTCTTCTCTGATGTCAGATTTCTGAGCCTCCTGGAGACATTGAAGCTGGGGATGCTGTGCTCATCAGTGTCTGGGGAAGTGTTGGGCCTTTCCCTGCATCTTCTGCACCCAACACTTCTGTGACAGGGACTGGACTGCAGGTGTCTGACATTATGTGGAGCCTTGCAGATCACCCAGATGGTCTCTCCAATGCCGCTGCTCCCCAACCACAGCGGCCTCCCCTGCTAGGAACCTGTGGCATCTTTCCTGCCTTGTGAGTTCCATTGTCCCCTACAGATGCATTCACTGTGAAGATGGCAGGTGGGACAAGATGGGCCATGTGGGTGGATCAGGTCTTACTGGAAACTTTCTTGACACTAGGGTAGTCCTTGGAACTTTTCCTTTTAAGGTGTTTACTAACATATCACTTCTACAATGTTGGGACTTGAGTTTGGTGGATTGGAACTGCAGAGCCTCAGCTTTCTCTCAGGAGCAATATATGCATTTCCTTCAACACAGAAAATGAGGATGCAAGGAAGGAGTCCCCACTGCTGAGAGGTTCTGAGGACCCCAGCTGCAGAGAATGGAAGAATGCTCACAGTGCCCAACAAAGAAGGAACTGACTGTGGTTCAAGCCTTGTTTACCTTCTTACCTTGCTCCAGTTGAACATTGCAGGACTTAGACCAGAAGCCACCGATGCTTTGAAAACAAGTGATCACCCTTGCTTTGACCCTATTGTTCCCCAGGCTTCTGTGTTAGAACAGTAACCCCCATGGCAGCCATGGTGACAGGTGGCACCTTCGAGAGCAGAGGTGATAGGGTGCCAGGCTCTCCCATCAGGGACAGGTGATGCAGACACCACAGGGCCCTGAGAATGGAGGCCTCACCACCCCCTGCTGCTCTGTTGCTGTCTCTGCCATGTGTGATGCCGCAGAAAGGCCTCTGGATGTGCAAGGCCCCTGGCCTGGGCCTCCGGGGCTGCAAGAGATGAATCTGAACTCTTTGTAAGGCACCAGACTCAGGTGCTTTGTCAGATTACTGTGACAGCTGAAACGGGGCAGGTTACACATGCGGACACCCATGTGCAGAGACAGGAATAGCTGTGTGCACCTGTGCTTGTGTAGCAGCCAGGCTGGTCCTCTGCCCACTTTGGCTCAGTGGCATCAGTGCAAGAGCCCTGTACCTCCTTCTCCTCACATGACCATTCTGCCTCAAACCGGCTCCCCACAAGGGCTGGCTCTTTGGTCTCCATGTGGTTTAACCCAGACCCTCCCTCTGTCTCTGACTTCTTGCCGATGTAATTGATAAGACTCCAGAACATGCAATTGCAAAATACCTGCGGGCATGCTTTTGTAAACACAAGATTACAGTATTCTCTAAAGGTAAACTCACATAAGCTTGTAAAATGCAGTTAATTACAGGATCAGAAGGAAATGAGATGCCAAGAAACAGGCATCAGACGAAAAAGGGAAGATTTTCTATAGAATTGCTAAAGAAAACCTGAAAGAAACTTAAAAGTAATTTCAAAAAAGTATCCCAAGACATTTAAAAGAACTAGAATTCCTGTGAAATAAGAAAAACAATTTTAGAAGGTATTTTAGAGAAAAATGATACATTCATTTATATAAAAATTTAATGGAAAATTATGAACTTTTTCCTAAACACAAATAGAATATAATTTGGAAGGCAGATACATGGAGATTAATCAGAATTTAATGCAGAAAGACAGAGGTGGGGAATATGAAAATGACATTAGATTATGTTGAGGATACAGTAATAGATTCTGTATGTATCAAATATGAACGCAGGAAGACAGGAATGGGGAGGAGACAATGGATGCAAGATTTCAGTGTGAAAGAAGGGCTGATAAGGGATCATACAGAGCCCTAGCAGGATTAAACAAGGAAAATCCATAGCTAATGAAAATTTCAGAATTTCTAATGCAAGTAAAAATTTTAATTATGACCAAAAAGTAAAGATAAAAAAATAAAGATACAAAAAGTAAAGATACATTGTTTATGAAGAAATAACTGTTAGGCTAACAATAGAATTTCTACTAGTAGAAGTATAGACTAGAAGGTAGCATAATGATATCCTTTAAGTTATGAAAAAAAAGAAAATGACATGCTGTAAGTATGCTCAACTAAGTTGTCACTCAAGAGTGGCTACAAAATATGCATGTTATCAAAAAGCTTATTTAACACTCACTATTGAAACCCTCAAATAAATATAAAATGATGTATGTTAAGAAAAAGGAATTGAATTCATATGGTAGTTCTAGCATGGAAGCACAAGTACATGTGTTGTTGAAATAAAGGCATTGGACAAAAACTTTAACAGTGATTATTTTTCAGAGACTAAAAAAGACTTAAATGAAGATAATATATAACAATAAGATAGAAGATAAAGTGGAAGAGATTATAATTAAGGAATCAGGAAAAAGCAATCATCACACATTAGTATGATATGTTTGCCACAATCTGTGACCTACTGTTATTAACATCACATATCAGTGTAATAAACTTAACACAATTAACTAACCACAACCAGCTTTCACTGTTTTCTTTTCCTCTGTCCTTCCCACCCATCACAGCCTCTAGTTATCAACATTCTATGTTCAGATTTTTTTTTTAGTTCCCAAATATGAGGGAGACATTAGCGTTTGTCTATGTCTGGCTGATTTTAGTTAACATGATATCCTCTAGTTCCATTCATTGATGTATGTGACAGGATTTCATTTTATGGTCAAATAGTATTTCATTGTGTGTATATACCACATTTTCTTTATCCATTCATCTCGATGATGGACATCTTGGCTCTTTCCATATCTTGGCTATAGTGAACAGTGCTGCGATAAACATGGTGGAGTGAGTATTTCTTTGATACAACGATTTAATGTCTTTTAGATATATACCCAATAGTGGGATTGCTGGATCATATGGCAGCTTTGTTTCTCCATACTGTTTTCCACAGTGGCCACACTAATTTATATTCCCACAAACAATATGTAAGTTACCCTTTCTCCACATCCTTTCCAGCATTTGTTACTTCCTGGTTTTTTTAATAGTAGCTGGTCCGGCTGGCACCGCGGCTCACTAGGCTAATCCTCCACTTTGTGGAGCCAGTATACCGGGTTCTAGTCCCGGTCAGGGCACCGGATTCTCTCCCGGTTGCCCCTCTTCCAGGCCAGCTCTCTGCTGTGGCCAGGGAGTGCAGTGGAGGATGGCCCAAGTACTTGGGCCCTGCACCCCATGGGAGATCAGGATAAGTACTTGGCTCCTGCCATCAGATAAGCGCAGTGCGCTGGCCACCGCGCACCAGCTGTGGCGGCCATTGGAGGGTGAACCAACGGCAAAGGAAGACCTTTCTCTCTGTCTGTCACTCTCACTGTCCACTCTGCCTGTCAAATAAATAAATAAATAAAAAATAGTAGCTGTTCCAACAGGGGTGAAATGATATTTCATTGTGGTTTTGATTGCATCCCAGTGATGAGATATTTAGCATTTTTTTCATAGATTTGTTGGCCATTTACTTTTGTTGTTTTGAGTTCATACTTTTTGCCATTTCTTAATTGGATTTTTTTTGTTACTGAGTTTTTTGAGTTCTTGATATATGCTAGATATTAGCTTTTGTCAGATAAGTAACTTGAAAATGCTTTCTTCCTTTATGGTAGAGGTTTCTTTACTATTTTGACTGTTTCCTTGCTGTGTGGAAGCTCCTGAGTTTGCTGTAATCCCATCTGTGCAGTTTAACTTTTGTCCCCCTTGCTTTTGGAGTCTTATCTAAAAAATGATCACCTACACTAACTAGTATTGACTTCAGTAGGCTATCAATGCCTTTTCCCTTCTCTTCTCGTTCATAATTCCCTATAACGTGAGTAAATTTACTTGCTTAAATGGTAGCCCATATGTGTCAAGCATTTCTCATTCGTTTTAATTCTTTTCTCTTTACTTTTGTCTGATCAGACTTTTTCAGAAGTCTTGTCCTCTAGATCAGAAATTCTTTCTTGTGTTTAGTCTGTTCTGTTATTGATGCTCCCAATTGTGTGTTTTATTTCAGCTCCAAAATTACTGACTTCGTAAAATGATTTTTGTTTCATTGCTGACTCATATATGTATTGTTTTCCTTATTTCTTCAACCTATCTGTGTTCTCTTGCATCTCACTAGGTTTCCTTAGGAATGTTATTTTGAATTTTTTTTTTTTTGACAGGCAGGAGTGGACAGTGAGAGAGAGAGACAGAGAGGAAGGTCTTCCTTTGCTGTTGGTTCACCCTCCAATGGCCGCCATGGCCGGCGCGCTGCAACCAGCGCACCGCGCCGATCCGATGGCAGGAGCCAGGTATTTCTCCTGGTCTCCCATAGGGTGCAGGGCCCAAGCACTTGGGCCATCCTTCACTGCACTCCCTGGCCACAGCAGAGAGCTGGCCTGGAAGAGGGGCAACCGGGACAGAATCCGGCGCCCCGACCGGGACTAGAACCCGGTGTGCCGGCTCCGCAAGGCGGAGGATTAGCCTAGTGAGCTGCGGCGCCGGCCTATTTTGAATTCTTTTTCAGGCATTTCATAGATTTCCTTCAAATCAGGATCTGTTTTGTAGAATTACTGTGTTCTTTTGGAGGTGGTATACTCCTTTCTTCATGTTTCCTGTGTCCCTATGTCAATGTCTGTGCATCTGGTATAATAATTCCTTCTTTATGAAGCAACTTTCATTGAGAAAGATTTCGCCTAGGTGGAATGTGGGGTATCACGCAGCTTGTTGCTTGGGCTTTGGTTCTAGAGGAGTGTGCAAGTGTGACCTCTGAATGATTTCTTCGGCTATGATCAGTATCTAGTTTGTGGAGATAGTAGTGTGACTTTGAAGTGCACCTGAGCTTCCTAAGCTGTGTGTCTTCAGTCCTCCGAGAGTTGGGTGTCTATCACAGTACAGTTTGTGATAGCTATAGTCATATTCTTGATGCAAGCCTGAATGATGCTGGGGCTTGAGGCACCAATAGCCTGGGACTGTGTGATTATGGATGGGACCTTCCCCAGGTCCTGCTGCATGGATGTGACAGATACTAGAGCTCGTAGCAACAGAGACTCCATTGCCAGCTTGAGGAAGCGTCCCTCTGCATCCTTTAACATAGGGGTTAGGCACCGACAGGTGTGGGTCTGGAGGGTGGAATGCAGGCAGGTTCTTCTGCAAGTCTCAAGGGTATATTCTGGTGACTGAGGAATCAATAGCGATAGTCACAGTCAAGCTGTAGGATGCGCTGGGTCCTTATCTAAGTTCCACAGGGTCATCTCCAGGTATGCTGGGTATTATGGCCAGCTGCTAGCCTGAGGAAGAGGAGTACAGACAGAACTCTCCAGATACCACAGGTGAGAGGGAGTTACTCCAGGGGTCAGGGATGCTCCTAGAACTGCAGGGCACAAAGGTACCTGCCCCTGGCTTTTTAATGCCCTTTTTTAATGCCCTGAGGGCATTCAAAGGTAAAGCTGGGGCTTGTGGCCTATGTTAAAGGATGCAGAGGGACACTTCCTCTGGTCTGGTCCTCTGAACTTTTTTATGGGCTGCTGCTGGTGCTGGGCCTCGCAAAGCTGAGGGAAACTGCCGTAGATAACGTGGAGTAAGCGAATGTGGCTCCAGGACTTGTGCCTAGAGATCTGGCACCCACAGGATGCAGAGGTCTGCTCCCTGCCCTAGAAAGCACCCTGCCTCCTGCTGTAGGAGTGTCTGGTGGTGAGGGGCTGTTGCTGTCCCCTAAATCAGAAGAGAGTCAGCAGAGGCTTGACCACAGCTTGGATCTGGAGCTTTGTGGGTAGAGGGAGGCAATATGGGTCCCTTTTTTTGGAACAAGAGTCACTGAGACCCCAGTCAGCTTTCCACACTGGGTTTACCATCGGTGAAGACAGTGGAATTCTCCTGTGGTTACGGCTGCTGGGCTGCAGCAATGGTAGGGTAGTGGCTCCTGCTTACCTTTCCTCTGCAAGGTAAAACACATCCCCAGCCAGGGACCAGTGTACGAACTGAGACATGTGGCGTGTCTTGTTCCTTCCTCTCTCCTGGATGTCAGAGTCCTGGTGCTTTCTGTAGTTTTTTGTCACATACTGAAGATTTCCTTCAGTTGGCTTGTTAGAAACATGGTCTTTGTTCTGTTTTTTGGTGTTTTTCTATCACTGAGGTTAGTGAAGTTCCTCACTGTTCAGCCAGCTTGTGTCCAAGAATCCATTTTAAAAGTTACAACACTAAAGAAAAGTGGATAGCCTGTAAAACTCCCAAACCAGAGAGGAAGTAAAAAAAAAAAAAAAGTCACTTGAGAATAAGCTGGGAAAAGGAAGAGGGAATTGATAAACTTTGGAAAGAAAAAAATCCAAAACAATCTGATAGAAGGAAGTTGAAAAGATAGCATTTCATATTAACAAATGTAGAGTGTTCAAATTCACCTATAAAAGGCAAAATTATCAATGACAAACTAGTATTTTCAAGAAGGGAAAAAGAATGAAAACAGAAGTATTAAGTAATTATTCATAGAAAGAAAACTGTATCCAAAAAATCTTAGGTCAAATAAAAAGAAGAAAGAAGTAAAATCAGAGGTGAAGATAGTGTACATGAATAACAAGAAAAAGGAAATAAAACAAATCCCAGTGTACCTAATAACTTCACCTTGAATACATAAAGTAAAAACTAACAAGATTATGCAAATTTATAAAGGAATATTTGAATCCCAACATGTCTAAATTTGAATGTGAATAGAAAAAATTTTATTGAGTTTGTATATTTTAAATGACAAGAACTAATTTATGTATTTTATTTTCCAGTATATGTAATATTTATAAAAATGGGATCTGTGTTCTACTGAAAATAAATTATAGAACACTGCAAGAAAATCCAAGGATCAATATAAGATACAATAAAACTGAAGCATCAAATATTAAGAAATGAGGAAAACAGTGTAGGAAAAATAGAAGATCACTATTAAAATTATTAAGTGTTAAAATGGTATCATTTTAAAGTTCAAAATATTAAAGCAAAAGGAGTCATCTAAAAGGAGATGAGTTACAAGCTTCTAATATCAAAACTTCCGTAATCTTGGATAGCTGAAATGTGGCATGGGAAGGAGGCCCCGGGGATGCAAGGGAGGGAGTCGTGGCTGGAAGCTCTATTATCCGTGGTACTTTCCTCTATTTTTAGTGCTTTTTACCATCAAAGTAAAGAGATTTCAGTTGTGGAATGTTTAAATAGACACTATAGAAAATGCTTATGTTTAAGTATTGTTTAATTGTTTTTGCTCCTTTGGCAGGTGATGCTCTACAAAACCCAAGCAGTTCTTTTTTCTTTTTAAGAGTTACTTATTTATTTGAAAGGCAGAGGCGAAACACAGAGAGAGAGATCTTCCATCCCCACTGGTTCACTCCCCAGATGGCTGCAATGACTGGAGCTGGACTGATCTGAAGCCAGGAGCTTCTTCCAGGTCTCCCATGCACATGCAGGGGCCCAAGGATTTGGGCCATCTTCCACTGCTTTCCCAGTTACATTAGCAGAGAGCTGGATCAGAAGTGGAACAGCCAGGACTCAAACAGGTGCCCATATGGGATGCCAGCACTGCAGACGGCGGCTTTACCTCCTATGCCACAGCTCAGGCCCTGGAGAATAATCACCTGCATGGATCTTTGTTATAAGACTAGTTGTGCAAACAGCATAAAAATACATAATTTTGTTAGAAAGGAGTAATGACTGACTGTAAGCCAAATACTAAAGCAAATTCACGCAAGCATTGGAACAGATTCTTCTGTCCAGTGTGCCTGAGAAGGCAGCAGATGACTCAGGTATTTGGGTCCCTGCCATCCATGTGGGAAACCAGGATGGAGTTCTTGGCTCCTGGCTTTGGCCTGGCCTAGACCTGGCTGTTGCAGTCCTTTGGGGAGTAACCAGCATATGGAAGATATCAAACCCTCATCAATCTTTCATTCTCTTTCTTTCTGTCACTCAATAAAATAAATAAATAAGTAAATAAATGTTTAAAAATAGTTCATTAAAAATAAATCTTCAATAAATCAATGAAACTTCAAATAAATAAATCAATAAACAAATCTTTTTTAAAAAGGCAAAATTCCCCACATAAAAAATTTTTAATAACCATGAACTTAAAAATGTGTTGAAATTATTGATTATTTCTTTGCAGTTTCTAAACTGCTATCTGGTAAATACCAGTCTTTAATGGATTTCATATTCCTAGTTTTTCCCTGGCTCTGTGCTTCCCAAATGGCAAGCCCAGAATTCTTTGGGTATAAAACATGAGCCATTTATAGCTAATGGAAAAGGTTGTAAAGCTAATGCTGGGTAGTCCAGTTACTGCTTGGTCACATTTGCTTATTTGTTTGCCACGAGTGGAAAACTGCTGGCCATACTACCGGCTAACTTCCCTTTATTATCATCGGAGCCTTCCTGTTTCAGGGGAAAAGGTTTCACCCAGGTTGGGGTTACGTCACTTCCATGAGTCCCCTGGGGCAGGATGGGGTCAGGCTGCCTAGCAGGACTGGGTGTCTGTACTCTGGGCAGTGGCTTGTGCTGCCTACTTCCCCAGGCCTAGCAATCTGCAGTGCTGAGAGTGGGAATGAATCCACTTCCATGGTTCACGTGGGCCTGTGTTCTCTGTGCTAGAAAATAGGCAGAGTTTTCTTTCCCACTTTATTGTTCTATGTGGCAAAGACCTTTGTATTGGGAATAGGTAAAGAAATGCCCTCTTTGTGAGCTCAGAAAGGACCTTAGGCAATTAGGATAGGCACAAGGAGGCTATATCATGTACCATGCTATGGATTTTGCTTTCATTAAGTTCAAAAGTAAACCAGAGAATTGAAGGGTAGACTTGGGGTGTCAGGAGTTCACTCCGGCATTTATGTGAAGCACACACGTGTAGGCAAAGCCTGGGGAGGGCTGTGCTTATAGGAGGGCCATGCTGCAGGAGTTGGAGGCACAGTAGTGGTGATGTTCACAGCCACGAAGGCAAGGGGCAGTTTGTGACGTCCATGGAGAGTTTGCATCCTGGGGCTGCAATGGAAAACTGGAGAGATGGAGAGAGGCATCACATCAGGGCCATGCAATAGGGTGGACAAATGGTCCCTTGTCAGGAACAGCAGTGGATCTCAGAGACCTTTAGATGCTACAAGTGGCATGGCTTAGTTACTGATCTTACTGATGAACTCCCCCAGAGTGTCAGAGTTCCCAGGCATCCCCACCTGCAGCACTTTACAAAACTGACTTATCTCAGGACACAAATTAGGTCAGAAGGCCTGGGCTCAATGTTTTTAGATGGTGACCAGCTGAGAGCCTGGGGCTCCATTTCAAGCAGCGTGAGTCCTGGTAGCTGGCTCTTGAAGCTGTTTCCTTACCTTGTAAGCTGTTTTAATATGGGAATAGGAAGTTAGGTGCTTCTGAATTATAGCCAAATAATTCCAAGTGTTGAAGAATTTGAAGCCGATCTTTGCCAGGGTGAAGAAGTGCTTGTTCATGTTGTCAGTCTCCTGAGGCAGGGTTGTTTTTCAGGGGTCTTGCTGCAGGTGCATTTCTGCAGATCTGAAGATCACACAGCAAAGATCTGCCTGTGATAGTGAATCCATCTGCACAGCCATCCCATCACCATCTACCCCCAAACCACAGGATGCTGGCATGCTTCTGTCTGAGTGTAGCAGCAGATGCAGCCGTCTCCTGGACTGTCTCATGGGAGTGCCTCAAAGTACGGACTGGGCTGGAATATGGCCAAGGCTGTGTGTCACCATGGGAACCTGACATCCCATTTCAGGGAATGTCCTAAATGCCACTGTCACTGCTAAGCGAAGGTAAGGTGGTTCAGCCCCCAATCAAGCCTCTAATTAAAGCAACAAAACTACAGAGATCTGATATTTTTGCAAATGGATCACCTCACATGATTGCATGCTGTTGCCTTGTACCAATCTGACTGTGGAACTGTGAGGAAGTCAAAGAAAAAGTGAGGTAAAAATCTCCACGTCACTCGGGAAAGTTCTATTATTCTACAAGTGCAATCAATGACTCCACAGGGGATATGCATTTAGATGTTCTAGGATACATATAACAGATAAAATATTTATAAGGTGAAGTTTTAACTCAGCATATATTAAATTTATTTATTTATTTTCATTTTACTTTAAAGGGAGAGAGAGTACTTGAGCCATCACCGGCTGCTTTCCAGGGTGCACATTAGCAGGAAGTTGGATCAGAGGCAGAGACAGAACTTGATCCACTCCAGTGTGGGATGCCCATGTCCCAAGTGCTGTCTTAACTGTTGTGCCAAATGCCTGCTCCAGTTATCTTTATTTTAAAATGAATAAGCGATCATGGAAGTTGATGGGAAGACTGGAATTTGGTCACAGAGCCTGGTAGGCCAGGTGTGTGCATCCCACAGCCCCAGTGCTGTGCCTCCTGCAGCCACACTCATGGGCCTGAGAGCACAGTGTGAGTGCAGGTTGGAGAGCGGGGCCCTCACTTGGACAACAGGACTCTGCACTCCACCATCTGGGGCAAGATGAGAAACTTGTGCAGGAATTAAGTTCTGGAAACGAGCTGTGTGACCCGTAGCTGCATTCTCACATCCTGGAGCATTTCGCAGGAAATCAGACACTTCCCACACTGCACACGTGCTCCCTTCTGGGCTGGGTCCTGGGCATCCTGGATTTAGAAACACATATTATTGTGCAGTCACACTCCAACCAGATTCAATTAGGCTGATAGGAGGTTTGTCTGTCCTTAGAGCAGGACAGCTGGTTGGTGTGGGGGGCAGTGGTCTGGGCTTGGCTGGCAGGGGAAGGAAGTCACAGCTTTATTCTAGCTTGGCTTCAGAGAGCCCTTAGGACATCCCATGTGCATGAGGAGGGCTGAAGATTTACCCTGATAGACACATAGTCTGCCTCTTACATGGGTTCACGTCATTGTGTAGCAGACAGAAGAGACTAGGATAGCAGAGGGCTTGTTGGAACTCATTTCTTGTTTGCCAACATTTTATTAAGTCAGGGAGTTGATGTTTTCTTATTGTGAGAATTCTTTTATTCATTCAGCAAATATTTATTGAATATTGTTTGCTAACTTTCTGGATTCATCATTGAACAAAGCCAAAGTGTGTGTCCCCCTGGAACCTGTGTTATGCTGAGACCAAAAGAGCCAATTACATATGTGATTACTATGGAAATTGCACAGCACACACATGTACTTAATAAGTAAATCATACAGCACACACATGTACTTAATAAGTAAATCATACAGCACACACATGTACTTAATAAGAGAATTGCACAGTACACCAGAAGATGATGGTTGCTGGGACTCTGGGGGTTCTTGTGGTTTTAAAGGAGGAAGGTGGCTCTGGAGGTGGTGTGGTCATGGGTGGACAGCAGGTACACCATGTGGGCAGTAGAGGAGCCAGCTGGCTGAGACAGAGTGTAAGCTGGGAGTGGTGGTGGTGGTGGTGGAAGAATCAGAGGGCTTGGGCATGACACTGAGCATCCCTCACATGGCACTGGAGGATGTAGGCAGCTTCGCCCACAGGAAGCCAGGATCCGCGCTGGGCTTAAGCAGACAAAGGGGCATCAGGCTTGGGTTGAGAAGGGACAAGGGAGGCAGGAATCCATGAGATGTCACATGCTCAGGCTAAGTTTCTGTGGCCTTGAGAATTGCATTCTGTAGATGTTTTGAATGTACAGCCATTAGGATTTCCTAAAGGATTAGATTTGAGGAGAGAGGAACAATATTAATGATTAATTCAAAATATTTGGCTATACAACTGAGAGATGGTACAAGGAAGGGTGAGTACGTCCATGTCTTCCTTCCTCTGCCGTAGGTAAGGTCCAGCAGCTCCGTCGAGTGAATGTGACTGAGAGGAAGCCACCTGTTTCATCTCGGGCCAAGCAGATAAAGCCAGATGACAGCAGTGTCCCTGCTCTAAGACTCTCCTCCCTGTGCAGGGACTCAGAAGCCTAATGCATTGAGTGGTGCTGCTGCAGAGGCTGTCGCCTTGGGTCCTGGGTGGCTGTGGGAGCTGAGCCCTCTGCCGAGCAGCCCTGTGTCCTGTGCTCATACATGCAGGTGACACAGCCTTCATCCTGGAGTCACTGGGGCAGGGTTGTGGCTTATGTGGCATCTGGAAGCTGCATGCAGGAGGCTATAGGTAGAACTGCTTTGGGTCAGAAATTGCAATCTCAGTTTATTTTTTATAATTTTTGCTTATTTTCATTCATTTTTGAAAGGCAGAGAGACAGAGTGACAGAGACAGACAGAAAGAGATCGTTCATCTGCCAGTTCACTCTCCAAGTGTCTGCAACAGCCAGGGCTAGACCATGCTGAAGCCAGCAGCCTGAAACTCAGTCTGGGTCTCCAGCTTTGGTGTCAGTGACCTAGCCTCTTAAGTCATCCCTTGCTACCGCCCAGGGT
Source organism: Oryctolagus cuniculus (assembly GCF_964237555.1). Lineage (NCBI taxonomy): Eukaryota > Metazoa > Chordata > Mammalia > Lagomorpha > Leporidae > Oryctolagus > Oryctolagus cuniculus. Next base: position 199,671,743 of record NC_091433.1, read on the forward strand.
GTGCATTAGCAAGAGGCTGGAATCAGAAGCGGAACCATTACTTGGACCCAGGCACTCTGATATAGGATATGGGTGTCTAAAGTGGCATTTTAGCCACTGCTCCAATTCCCACCAACGAAATTCGGTTTTGAGCTCAAGTTCTCCATTAGATACCCAAGTATAGACATCAGGCAGGTACTGGGTACAACAACAGAAGTTTGGAAGAAAATGCTCCACCAAAAGATACTGCTTAGCAGATAAATGGAATTATTTTTAGTTTAAGAAGCTTTCTAGAAAGCAATCCACATAGAATGAAATTAAGTAGGGAAAACTATTCATGGTAAAATGATGCAGTGCTTTTAAGTTTAGGTTGCTGAGCCCATTGTGCCAGTGTCTTTTCTGTGCACTGGGAGGCTTAGGAAGTTTCTGAGGCAGCTGACCTTAGTGCAGTGCCCTGGGGGCTCCACTCTATGCACTGTGACAGGACTGACACCGCTGGAAACCGTGGTCTCCATGAAGAGGACCCCCTGTGGGTTTGGGTGTGGGAATCCCTTCAGAGTTACAGCGTGCAGTTTCCGCTCTGAAGGGCGTTTCATTTTCAAAAGCCACCTGTGTAAATAATGCATCCTGCCTACCACGGCCGACACACCGACAGCTAGAGTGGGATGAGTGTGTTCTGAGAAGGCCAGATTCCCCTGAGGCTTTGTTTCCGAGGAAGTGTGTGGAACCGAATGAGAAGACTGTCAGTCAACAAATGCTTTCCTAGAAAATCTCAAAAAATTACAAAGTAACTTTTCTTGTAAATGAAGTTAAATATAAAAATAAATTTTACAAGTGGAATATTGAGAATGCACAGCACACAACACACTGTGTATGTAGGCAACGGGCGTCCAGTCCGTCTTCTAAAGTTTTGTTTCAGAAACATAATAACTATGAGATCTCCCAGCTCCACGTTTCAGAATCCTTCAGCAGTGGCTGGCAGGTGTGGGGCGGCAGGGAACTTGTAGGGTGCTGTGGCCACCCAGGCTGATGTCGGACACAAGGAGCCACCCCTTTGAAGGACTAGAGTCTTCCCTTTGATTGGGAAGATGACAGTGGAAGTCTGAGTCAGCCAATTTGCTTTCATTTTTTAACAGATTTATTTTTTATTTGAAAGGCAGAGTTATAGAGACAGGGGAGAGACAGAGAAAGAGAGATCCTCCATCTGCTGGTTCACTCCACAGATGGCCGCCTTAATGACAGTCCTGCTTGCTGGCTCCCCCTGTACTCAGGGTTTCCACGCAGAGCTCATGTGAGGAGCTCAAAATACTGCACAGAAACAGCATTAGAGAACAGAGAAAGGGGGGCCACTTTACCTGCTGATATTTTAAAGCAACCTATGAGCTCGCTACGTAGCGTGCCTTCCATTCAGCAAGCAGGACTCTCTGCACACAACGAACAGCAGCTACATCAATGGGACGACTGCGTGCAGTTGAAAGCCACTCCTACGTCATTCCAAAGCCTTCGGCTTTCGAGGATCTGGAGTGTTTCTACATGTCACCTGGGCTGGGAGGGCAGCAAGAACAAGCCATGGAAACAGGCCTCCCCTCAGCTGCTGGAGAGCCAGCAGGTGCTGTGGCACAGCAGGCAGAGTTGTGTCATGCCAGCACCGTGTCTCTACACTGTTTCCTCAGTAAAGCCTTATAAGGTGGCCACCTTATTCCTGACAGCAGTTTGCTCGCCTCTCTGCAAGTGATAAAGAATTTTAAAGCAGGTTAGGGAACTCCTGGGAGAATCAGAATGAAATAATTATTTGTCAAATATAAATGAATGAAGTCCTTTGAATCCTAGTAACTGACATGTTGTACCTAATCTAGTGGATTCTTCCATTATTTTAGAGCAAGAAGTAGAATAAACACAGCATTGCCTGTCTACAGCCACTGCTGATAGGGACGTAAATGAGCACATCTCTGGCCTTAAGGAGCCCCAAGGCTGCAGGCATGTGTGTAGGCTGCATGCCGTGGGCCTTAGACACTAAATGGCAAGCAACTTGCTCTTTCTCTTTGACTTGTTGCTAAAACAAAAAGTCTTTAAAAATGCAGAAAGGAAATTTGAAAACATTGTTCCATTTAATAAATCAAATATACATAAATAAGACCAGGATTTATAACTGGCCTAAAGTATAAAGTAGCCAGTTCCTATCTCTACATATCACAGAAGTTCTACCGCTGCAGTGACTATGATAGGAAAAGCATATGGTGTCTCCTTCTCTAGCCAACAACAAGCAGTATTTTTCTGGAGACACTGCAGGGTAGCCGGGCTTAAGTAACACTGTTCATCTCTTGGCAAAAGTCCAGTTAAGACAGAGGTTTTTTGCCTGGGCCATGGGGACAAGCTAGTCATTTGTTTTTCAACCTTCCTTGAGTTTAATCTGATAGAAGCTTAAATCATCCGAAAGAAGCTGGTTCTGCAGCATTACCTTGGCTCTGCAGAGAGGCTGTCACGGGGTTGCCATTCAACATGTGCATCTGGACGTGAGGCTCAGAAGAACTGGTCTCCCTAGGGCATTCCTGAGTCTGCCGAGCAGCCCTGAGAAGAGCTTGTGTGTCCTTTGCAGACAGATACTGCATGGTCTCCCTGGACCTCATATCTAGGAAGACTGTAAAAGGATTTCCATTCTACAAACTAAGAGGCTTCCTCACATCACTGGTACATGCTGCTTATTTTCCTGCTCTGTCCCTGTTTTCTCTGCCACTAGTGTCTCTACCTCTCGCTGCCACTAGTGCACTCACCATTAATCCAACCAACAGATGCTTCTGTGGCACCCACCCAGCCAGCTCTGAGGGCTGAGGATATTGGTGGGGTTGTCTTCTGCTGCGGAGGTGCTCCATGCCACTGTGACATCAGGAACTGAGAGACTCGGGCTCTCTGGGTCAGGAAGCACAGCTGCTGCCGCCACCACTGATACTGCTTCTCTTCCTTCCCTTCCCCCTTCCTTTTCCCTTTTCTTCATCAGAAGACACAGGAAGCGCTGAGCTCTTAGCCAGTTGGCAAGGGGCAGAGTTCACAGCAAGTTCAGGGATCCATCCGTGGTGAGGTCTGCAGGTGCGTCCAGCAGATACGGAAGGGCACTCAGGAGCAGAATCCTGCTGCAGAAATGCTGGCCTCTGAATGGGAAATGGCCTGACTGAGTGGGCATTCAGGGTGGACAGAGGTGTGTCCAGCTGGGCCTGGAGTGGGCCAGACCAGAGGAGATGGAGACAGACCCCTGTAAAGCAGCGCTGGGCTTAAGACCTCTCATCTCATGCCACACCCTGGACTCAGTTCTGTCTTCTGGAGATCTTGCTTATCTTCTTTCAAGACTTACCTATTTATTCAAAAGGCATAATGGGGAGAGAGAGAGGGAGAGAGAGAGCGAGTGAGCTATCTTCCATCTGCTGGTTCACTCCCCAAATGCCTGCAACTCCCAGGGCTGGGCAAGGCCAAAGCCAGGAGCTGGAAACTCCATCCACGTCTCCCACATGGGTTTCAGGGACCCAAGTGCTTGATACGTAACTTGCTGCCTCCCAAGGTGCGCAGTTTCAGGAAGCTGGATTGAAAGCAAGAGTGGAACTCAGTCCCGTATTGGAAGTTATACCAGGTGGTGAAGCATGACTTTATCAGTACCATCCTGGAGGTAAAACATGATCACAGCAGTGGCTACCAGAGGTGGACATGGTCTGGTCAGAGCAAAAGTGCTTCCCAGAGTTTTGTGGAACATTCCAGACACTTTACTGGTTGACTTTCAGGAGAGTGTTCTGAGAAAGTGAGCCAACACTTTAGCAGGAAAACACCCAGGAGACCTTCACCAGAGAGCCTGGCCCCCCCACCACCATGCCTCTGCAAATTCCTGTCATCCAACTGGGACAACACTGGGGGAGTTTCTATGGGAAATCATCAGGTACTTACTTCAGAGGCCAATTTGACACCTTCTGACTTGTTTTTGTTTCCTAATCTTAAAAGGTGTTTAAAGGGTACCCATTTTGTTCAGTTAATTATGCAAAAAGATTGCCCTGACCTGGTTAAATCCCCGTACCTTTAGGTCTCCAGGGATGGACTAAACAGCTGGTATCTTCACTTCCAAAAGTGTCTTGCATTTAATGGAGCTGGTATTGAGAAGTAAGGTTTATACTGTTTATCTTTTAATCCACTGTCAGGAATGCTAAAGTCCCCTCGTGTATATTAATTTTTTGAAGACTCCTCATGTGCATGGGTTTCAAAATTTTTTTCCATAAAAATAAACTCATTTTTAAATTCTATTTTTCCATATTCACACATCGCCTTCAATATTGTTTTGAAAATATGTTGAGAGAAATAATGAATTTTTATGAAAACAGCATTTGCTCTTACTGTGGCATCACAGTAGCTTCTAGAACAATCTGCAAGAGGGCACCACGCACATGAGGGAGAGATGAGCTCTGACTTTGTGTCTGCTGGAGCCTGAGTCCCACTGTTACACACTCAAGTCTAACACAGGAGTGGAACCAGTGCTGCTTTAAGCAAGACTGTTTCAGAAACCGCATGAATCAGGAGAATTTAATTCCCATGACTTATGGGGCTCCAGGGTTTATGATAATATCACTGTGATGTGTTGTTTTGAGTTGAACCAACTGATGACTGGATATGGAAACTTCCTTAAACTGTGGAAAGGGAAGCAGACAACATTCGAGAATTGTATTCCAGTGGGATTCTCTCCTTACCAGTTTGTTATCCTCTTCTGTTTCTTCCTCCTTCCCCAAACCCCAGACGATGAATGGATGGGGGTGCATCGGAGCTCAGTCCTTCCCCCACCCCACAGACGCTCGGATACTTCAGAGTCATGTCTCCAGAGAACCATTGATACTTTTAAAAATAGGACCAAGGCAGAGTCAGTTTCCAGAAAATGCTGCCCTGGACACCTTCCCAGCACAGAGCGTTTCCCCTCGCGTTCTGTAGCTTTCCCTGCCCTTCTGCTGTGAGAGAGGGTGTCGGGTTCAATGCTGTGATGTGTGTTCCCTAACATCACCCGTCCCACCCCTTGCTGCGTGGAAATCGCTGCCATGGGCATCAGGTTTGTGTGATAAACAGCACAGGGGGATCCTGTTTCTGGAAGGCTCCCGCTGCCATAAGAACAGCCTTGTTTGAGCACATCTGCAGAAGTTTCACTTATAAATTTAAATATGAGAAGTACAGTGGATAACTTCACAGCAAGAAGTCTGTAGGTCCTTACAGCCTGGAGGGTCCCCACGTGCAGAGAATCTGGTAGGCACAGGCCCTGCTGGTTGGAATAAATGGCCTGCTTCCACTTCACCACAGCGTTGTTATCCCAAGAAACCCTGGCAAACAGTGGCACCTGTAGAAGGCTGAGATTAAAGCAAGGAGCACGTGTGGGGAGAGAAACCACTCCATGACTGGCTGGAAGCTGGCATCCAAAGTTAATTAACACCTTGTGAACAGGAGATGCACAAATGCGACTCACTCCACATGTGAGAAGAGCTTGGAGAAGACAGTAGCATGACTGTACTGTGGAGAATTAGTGTGAACAAGTATTTGGTGAGAGAAGCCATGAATTATCTCATTTAAGAAAACAGTTACCAGTATATTTCCCAAAATTATGTCTGTAGGAAATGGTAAGTGCTGCTCTAGATCAGCAGGAAATGGGAGGTTCTTAAATAGTATTAGGGTGTTTATTCTAAAATGTCAAGTTCTAAGCCATGCACCATGCAACTCAAACAGACCAAATACTGTCTAAGATAAAAAGCTGGATGCAGGTACTTTAAAAATTTTTTGTGACAAATGGATGCGAACAATTCTGAAATCCATGCACAATGGGAGATGCCATGTGACGTTCCCCCTTGCCTCGTCTGCCAGCCAGCTCAGCCTCTGCCTGCCTCTGCATCCACCTGGGATCTACCCACCTCTACTGATGCGGTCATGTGGTTCGGAAAGGACACCACTGTCTGTTCGGGAAGAGACTTCTTTGTGCAGGTGGGTGTGTGCCATTCAGTGTCAGAGAAGGTTGCTGCAGGAGGGGTGGCAGAGTCAAAATACAAATGCCTGTGTTATTGAGAAGTGTGCCCGGGCATCCCCCTGGAGAGGCCATCCTCACCCTCCCTCGCACCATCAGTGCATGATGGCGTTCATTCCCGTGCCCTGACAGCACAGGGGCAGGCCTAGCGTTGGCAAGTGGATGAGGCGAGGGTGGTGTCATCTCAGTGCAACTACACTGTGTTTCTCAGGCTGTGAGTGGGCTTTGAACACCTTTTCTCCCTGTAAGCTCCGTTTCTGTCCTTTTTCTCCCTAACAGCTGCGTGGAAAAATGGATTACTACCCTAAAATGAACTTTCCAAATGTAGTGCACTTTCTTGGCTTCTGTTTTTGGAATGTTCACACAGTTGTGCAACCCTCGTCACTGATCACCCTTTCACTGTGCCTCCTGTCTGCGGAGCTACATGTCCTGGGCGTATTGTACCGTCTCTTTGATGCTTTGACTTTACAACCCTCTGTCTTCGGCTTCTTTCTCTTAGCAGAATCTGTGCAAGGTCTGTCTGTGTTGCAGCAGAACTGAGTGCTTCAACTTCAGTGTTGCAGAACACTATCCCAGTGTGTGGATGCACTGCATCTTTCATATCCACTCAGCATGTGGCAAACATTTGGTTTGCTTTCACCTTTGGGTATGCGGAGTAACACTTGTATGTGTCAGTAGGCATGTATTCCAGTTTCCTTGAATGTACACTGGAGATTGAATGGTAACTCTATCACCCTGCTCTTTCTCTCCTATTTCCTATTTTGGGTAGGGAGGCAGAATGTGTATTTCCCATTGCTGCCTTTTGAAAGCAAACAGCATGTCTGGTTTTTAAGTTCATAGCTGGAGAGGAATCAGAGATAGAGGAAGTGTGTGTGTGTGTGTGTGTAAGAGAGAGAGAGTAAGAGAGTGTTCTTCCCTCTGCTAGTTTACCTCCCAAATGATTGCAACAGTAGGTCTGAATCAGGCCAAAGCCAGGAGTCAGGAACTCCTTCCAGGCCTCCTACATGGGTGGCAGGGGCAAGGAACATTGTCTGTTTTTTTTTTATTTGAGAGAGAGAGAGAGAGAGAGAGAGAGAACGCTTCCATCTGCTGATTCACTCACCTAGATGGCCACAGTGGATGGGTCTGGCCAGGCTGAAGCCAGGAGCCTGCAACTCCATCCAAGCCTCCCACATGGGTGCAGAGGCTCACATTGGGCCATCTTTCTCTGCTTTCCCAGGTGCCTTAGCAGGGAGTTGGATCAGAAGCAAAGCAGCTGGGACTCCAAGTGGCTCCCATATAGGATGTTGGCATCACAGGCAGTGACTTAACCCACTGTGTCATAATGCCAGCCTCTATTATTAAAGGTATATCTGTGTGTGTGTGTGCATGTAAACAAACAAAATTAGTGATAAGGAAGGGTTCCAGGAAGTTTTTGCCAAAAAACAACAGAGAAAACAGAACACTTTACATCAGATTCTTTTTTTAAAAAAATTTATTATTATTTTTTTAATTATTTATTTACTTGAAAGAGAGAAGGAGAGGCAGAGAGAGAAGTCTTCCATCCACTGGTTCACTCCCCAAATGGCCGCAACGGCTGGAGCTGAACCAATCCAAAGCCAGGAGCCAGGAGCTTCTTCCGGGTCTCCCACATGAGTGCAGGGGCCCAAGGACTTGGGCCATCTTCTACTGCTTTCCTAAGCTGTAGCAGAGATCTGGATCGGAAGTGGAGCAGCCAAGACTCAAACCAATGCCCACATGGGATGCCGGCACTGCAAGCTGCGGCTTTACCTGAAGAACCCTAAAAATCAAACCAAGATGGAGTGACCTAAGCCAATACCATTAAAATCAAGAAGTTATCTTTGCCCCAAATAAAATTAAAGTTTAAAAATTATAGCCCTAAACTTTTTCCCCCAAAGCTAAAATTAGGTGCAGCTATAAAAATAAGGGACCCTATGCTTAGCTAGCTGTGACACTTGTGCCTGGCTGTGCTAAGACCTAACCCAGTTTGTATGCCTCCTAATACTCAAATAACGGTGTGGGAAGTGGAACGCCGCTCTCCCACCAGGGGAACGAAGGGAGTGAGACATCGACCCACTCAGGGTGAACAAGATGGCGCTGGCAGGGAAAGGAACTGCTAAAGAAGTAAACAACAAAATGGCAACAAGGTGCATGCCTCCCATGTGATCCCATAGCTGATTGGATAGAAGACGCATGCCTTTCACATGATCAGCTCACAGATTGGACTGCTGTGTGCATGGACTCTATAGTGCTTTTGATTGGTTGCTGCTGGTATATAAACCGTGTGGCTTTGTGCTGGGGGCGCTCTCTGGACTCCCGAGTTCAGGAGGCCTGTCTGCGCAGATGCCAAATAAATCCTCTTGCTTTTGCATCAGCTGGTCTGGACTCTGAGTCTTTGGGGTGTGCCTCTCGACGTGTTAGCATCCTCACTCCGAGGGTCTAACATACCCACTATGCCACAGCGCTGGCCCCCATCAGATAAAATGCATAATAGAAACATTAAAATTCATTTGGTGGAATTTAGAATGGGGGTAATTGAAAGGAAATAAACGTTGCCTACCCTGAATGACTAAAAATAGGCCTGGAATTTCAGGTAGCTAAGTGCCTTTGCACAGCATTGTTGAAAACACAGACATATGCAGTGTCAGTCCACACCATCTGACATGCTCTCTGAATGCCTGACTGCCCATACCCTGACTAGGCAGTCCTGACACTGACACCATCATGAGCTGGTTTGCTGTTGCCAAAGCAGAGACAGAGGTAAATGCGCAAACCCAGAAAATGGTTGATGTGTGATCCAATTTAAACAGATGAGTTCTATAAAACAAAACAAAACAGGGGAGGGGCTGGCACTTGCCCTGGCAGTTAAGACACTGGGATGCCCATGTCTTTATCAGAGTACCCAAGTTCAAGTCCTGGTTCTGCTTCAGGTTCCACCTTCCCTCTAATGCACACCCTGGGAGGCAGCACTGATGGCTCAAATGGGTGGGTTCCTGCCCTGACCCCTGGCTTTGCCCCCAGAGCAGCTCCAGGCATTGCAAGCGTTCAGAGGATGAACCAGTGGATGGGTGATCTTTGTTGTCTCTCTGACTTACAAATAAAATAAACAAATAAATACAAATTTTAGAAAACGAAAATGGGGGAACAAAAATAACTGAGTTTTCACTTTGTATTCTTAGCCAGGAATTGTATCCTGCAAACCCATAAGTTTTCCTTTGCTATCTCAGCCTGTTTCTGTAAAACAGTGTAGTCTGCAGCCTCTCGGCTGTTTTGTTACCATTTCTGTGTCATTTTCAACATGTTTTTGTGAAAAGCATTAAAACTACTCAAACCACACACTCCGGGAGAATCAAGGCACCTTTACTGTGTGAGGGACTGATTAGGGATTCTTGTGCTGTGCAAGGGACCCACCCAGCACTTAGGCTCTTAGCACCCACGCATGTGCTCCCACGGGACTGGGCTGTGTCCCTCAGTTCTGTCTCAGCCACCCAGTGTCCAGTTCTCATGATCGAAGGCTCTAAAGACATCGCATCTGACAGCCCCAAGAGTTCCGAGGCCCACAGCCTTGGCCCCCAGTGCTGGGCAGACTGCTCGCTAGCCCAGCACCGGGTCCAGCAGTGCCTCAGGGAGCTACACACCCTCCTCGGGGAACTGAACTGAAATGGGGCTGCCAGCCCAGCCCACGTTTGTCCTTCAGCCAGGAGACACTCCCTGCTGGAGGCTCTGCTGCTTAGACCCATGGCTCGGGGCCGGCGCTGTGGTGCAGCGGGTTAACGCCATGGACTGAAGCGCGGCATCCCATGTGGGCGCCATCGCCTGCCCAACACACCAGACACACCACACACCGCACACGTGACACAACACACACCACATACCGCACACACCAGACACACCACATCCCGCACACGCCAGACACACCACATCCTGCACACGCCAGACACACCACATACCGCACACGCGACACAACACACCTCACACACACACCCCACACACTGCAAAAAATACACTTCACACACCACACACTACAGATTCCACACACACCTTATCCACTGCACACAACACACACTACAAACACCACACACTTCACACACTGTACACAACACACGCCTCACACAACACATACCACATACCAAACACACCACACATTCCACACACAACATACCACATAAAGCACACACAACACATGACACACCAAATACTGTACACACCACACACAACCTACTTCACACAGCACATACTTCACACACCATACACCTTACATACTACACTTTTCACACATACCTCACACACAACACACCTCATGCAACATACTTCACATACCACACACACTACACATTCCATACAACATACCTCACCACACGTGGCACACCACAAAAACCACACACCTCACATACCACACACCTCAACACACACCACAAAAACCACACACTACAGACAATATACCTCATACAACACACACCACATACCACACAAAACACCACAAAAACCACACACCTTACACGCTACACACCTCACACACCACACATACCATACACCTCAAACTGTAGGACCCCAAAAGCGGTGTCCTTTTGTGACGACCCCAGAAACACAGACTCCAGACCAGACGATGCAAAAGAACAGGAGGTAATTTTATTTCATTTGCGCAAATGGGCCCTCTACTGCTGCAAGCAGCAAGCAAGAGAGAGGAGCCCCGAGCAGCTATCTCACACAGCTTTTAAAGGGCAAAACCACAAAATTAACATACTATAGGCTGGCGTAAGTTCATTGGATAATTTTCAGTAGCGGGCCTTGTATGGCAGTCTAAAAGTGGTAATGTCGGTGGAAAAGTACTAGGTCAAAGGGATACATTAGGGGAGAGGGTCTCTAGGAGAGAGGAATAGGTTGCTACGTGCCTTGCAGCTTTCTTTGTTAACCTTGAGCAAGTGTAGGGAAGGGGCTTATCTACAAGGCAGGTGTTCTGTGTATCTCTGGTTAGTAGCTGACTGCTTTCTCTGTGAACCGGTTTACTCCCCATTTCCCAAGGCTGTCTCTGGAACGGTTTGTCTCAGGAGCCCCATTTTTTTTTTATTAAGGCTACTTTTATGGTGGCTCACAGCCGCTTCTTTCATTCCCCCATTTTCTCTTTGAACTAATTTTAATCCTAAAATTGTGTGCCCATTAATGAGGGGTTTCAATATGGTCACTGGTGGCCAGGGCTTGATACTGTTGTGTGAGGACTAATGCCTGTACGGTGGACAGCCTATCCCTAACAAACTGGAGTAATCGGCATCTTCGGTTTCGGTATCTACATCCCGAGGGAAGATTGTCTCTGACCGGACCCGTTGGATTCAGAGGGATGCTGTCCTGATCGGGTAGATCCCAGGTATCTAGCCCCAGGACCATCTGGCATACGTCTGGGTGGAGAGAAGGCCACCACATCCCTGGGACCCGAGTGTCGCTGGTTGACCAGGCCACGCTACCCCAGGGGGAGATCACTTCCCAGGTGAGCTTTTGCAGAGTATGGGCGTTTGAGAGGGACGAGCTGGATAGGGTGAGACTAGGGTGAGTCATAAGCAATACAGGCGACAGGCTAATGATTACAAACATTAAGCAGTTTTTAAAAGTCTTATCTTGAAGGGGTTTTGAGTGCGCTAGAGTGTCCATCTGGCTGAGTCGTCCGCAGGGCCTTCTCCCTCTGGCAGTGCCTTCTTGACGTGGGAAGCGTGAACCCAGGCCGCAATCCCGTCGACCTTCACTGCAGTGGGTGTCGTCAGCAGCACTGTGTAGGGTCCCTTCCAATGTGGCTCGAGGGTCCTGGACTGATGTCTGCGGACGTACACTGAATCTCCAATCTGGAACGGGTGTGGCACTGTAGGGCACTTGGATTGGTACACTGCCGCTAGAGGTTCCCACACGTGCTTTTGAATCAGCTGCAGAGCTCTCAGCCGGGTCTGCAGACTGGGGGAAGTGACATAAGAGTCAATACTGGGCCCCAACAAGTCAGCTATTGGGGGAGGACCCCCATACAATATTTTATACGGAGTTAACCCGAACGCAGAGGGAGTGTTGCGGGCCCGGAATAGGGCCATTGGTAATAACTCGACCCAGTCTCTAGCGTCGGTCTCCATCATTAATTTGGTTAAGGTCTCCTTTTTTTTGTTCTATTTATGCACTCTACCTGTCCTGAACTCTGGGGTCTGTACGCACAATGCAATTTCCAATCAATCCCCAGTACCTTGGCCACCAACTGACTTACCCGGGAGACAAAGGCCGGCCCATTATCAGATCCCAGTACCTTAGGCAGGCCAAACCGCGGAAAGATTTCTTCCAAGATTTTCTTGACCACCACCTGCGCTGTTTCCTTCTTTACCGGAAAAGCCTCTGTCCAGCCGGAAAAAGTGTCTACAAATACTAGGAGATACTTAATTCCATACCTACCGGGACGAATCTCGGTAAAGTCCACCTCCCAGTTCGTTCCCGGGCGTGCCCCTCGCATCCTTGCTCCCTCTGGTACTTTAATACACTTTGGATTTACTTTTGCACAAGGAACACAGGATTCTGTCGCTTGTTTTGCTAATGAGTCCAGTCCTATTATGAAATAGGTTAGTTCCTCTCTGTCCAGTAGGGCCTTTAACTTTTTATGTCCCAAGTGGGTCCATCTATGGAGGTCTTTTATGAGGTCCTTGGCTTCCTTTCTCGGCAATACTGTTTTTCCCTGGATCTCCCAGACCTTACGCTGGTCGTTGTACGCGCCTCCCAGTCTTTGGATAGCTGTCACATCTTGCTCCGAATATGACTACCCAGGGTTATTTGAGGTTTCAGATGACTGCGTTACCAGAGTGACGCTGTCCAGGGCTCTTGTTCTAGCTACCTCATCCGCCATTCTATTCCCCTTGGCCACTGCATCATCTCCTTTCTGATGACCTGGGCAGTGGATGATGCTCACTTTCTTAGGAAGGTGGAGGGCTTGTAGGAGGTCTAGGATCTCCTGCTTATTTTTAATGTCCTTGCCCCCTGAGGTTAGCAACCCTCTCCTCCGATATATTTCTCCATGTATATGCGCAGTGGCAAAGGCATAACGGCTGTCTGTATAAATATTTACTCTCCGATTTTCAGCGGCACGAAGTGCTTGGGTGAGGGCCACAAGTTCAGCCTTCTGTGCCGAAGTCCCTGGGGGCAGAGCAGAGGCCCATATGACAGTTTCCCCGTCAACCACCGCCGCCCCTGCCTTTCTCTCACCTTGGTGCAAGAAGCTGCTCCTGTCCGTATACCAGGTGACTGCGTTTGACAGGGGTAGATTGGTCAGGTCCTCTCGGGTCCCGTGCACTTCGGCTAACACTTGGTGGCAGTCGTGGTCGACTTGTGATTCAGACCCTGGCTCAGAAAGCAGGGTGGCCGGGTTGATCGAGGCAGCAGTTCCATACCGGACCCGTTCAGGGTTGAGCAGCATGGCCTGGTAGTGGGTGACCCTGGCGTTCGAGAGCCATCTATCTGGCGGTTGGCGGATGACGGCCTCGATGGCATGGGGTGCCACTATGGTGAGTGGTTGCCCCAAAGTCAATTTGTCTGAGTCTTTCACCAAGACGGCCACAGCCGCAATCATGCGGAGGCAAGGGGGCCACCCCGAGGCGACACTGTCCAGTTTCTTTGAAAAATACGCCACAGGTCTTTTCCAGGGCCCCAAATCCTGAGTCAAGACACCCTTTGCCATCCCCCTTTTTTATCCACATAGAGGGTAAAGGGCTTAGCGGGGTCTGGGAGGCTTAATGCAGGGGCCTCCAAGAGGGCCCGTTTTATTCTGTCAAAGGCTAATTGTTGTTCCCTTCCCCAGATAAACGGGGAATTTGTCCTGGTCAGGGGGTACAGGGATGCTGCCATCTCCGCAAAACCCGGTATCCAGAGGCGGCAGAGACCGGCGCTGCCCAAGAACTCCCTGAGGTGACGAGCATTTTTAGGCGGCGGGATGAGCGCTACGGCCTTTTTCCATTCCTCAGTCAGCCACCTCCGACCCCCTCTAATACGTAGCCCAGGTAGGTCACGCGTTGGGTGCAAAGTTGGGCCTTTTCCGCGGAAGCCCTGTATCCTAGCTCTCCCAGCCTACAGAGTAGGGCCTCCGTACCTCTGGTGCAACCCTGCTCAGTCTCTGCAGCTAACAATAGGTCATCCACGTATTGTAGGAGAGTCAACTCTGGGTGGCTTACCCGGAAGTCCGCCAAGTCCTGGTGTAGGGCTTCATCAAACAGCGTAGGGGAGTTCTTGAACCCTTGGGGAAGCCTGGTCCACGTTAGTTGTCCCGAAGACCCAGTCTCCGGGTCTTTCCACTCGAAGGCAAAGAGAGGTTGACTCTGGGGACTCAGTCTTAGACAAAAGAAGGCATCTTTCAAGTCAAGCACTGTATACCAAGTTCGGGTCGGGGGCAGGGTGCTCAACAGGTTGTATGGGTTAGGGACTGTGGGGTGAATGTCCTCAGCCCTACGGTTTACTTCCCGTAGGTCTTGCACTGGCCTGTAATCATTAGAGCCAGGCTTTTTGACTGGTAACAAAGGGGTGTTCCAAGGTGACCGACAAGGTCTCAATATGCCCAGTTTTATCAGTCTCTTTATGTGTGGTCGAATTCCATCCTTCGCCTCCGCAGCCATAGGGTATTGGCGGATTGATACGGGAGTGGCCGTGGGCTTCAGGTTTACTATCACTGGGGGCTGTCTGATAGCCAGCCCTACTCCTCCCGTTTCCGCCCAAGACTGGGGGAATTTAGTAAGCCATTCAGATGTTACTTGGGGCTGAGCTGATAGGGGGCTCTTGTGAAGGCAGTGTTCGTCTTCCGGCTGGAGGGTCAACACATGGAGGGGTTGGCCTGTGGGGCCGACTACTGTGGCTCCCTTGTCTTGGAAATGGATCTGGGCCCCAACCTTTGAGAGCAGATCCCTTCCCAGCAGGGGGTATGGGCAGTCCGGCACTAGTAGAAACGAATGCGTGACCCGCCCTGTTGCCAGGTCGACTTTATGCTCAGTAGTCCATTTGTACAGTTTTCCTCCAGTGGCCCTCTGGACCCATGATGTCTTGGAACTAAGGGGGCCTCCGGCCATTGCGAGGACTGAATGTTGGGCTCCCGTATCGACCAGGAAGGTGACTGGCCGGCCTCCCACTTTTAGAGTTACCCGGGGCTCAGGGGGAGGCGCCTGGCCCTGACCTACCTAGTTGTCATCTTCCAGCGCCCAGACGGGCATCGCTCTCCGCTGGCGCCTTGGCTGTCCTTTGTTCGGGCAATCCTTAGCCCAGTGTCCTCTTTCTTTGCAGTATGCACACTGGTCTCGGTCCAACCGTGGCCTCCGTTTGTCTCCCAGGTCCCTATCTTGTCTGCCTTTTGCCTGCTCTGGTCCTGTGACTGCGGTGGCTAGGATTTTAACTATGTCCTTGTTCCTTTTTTTATCTCTCTGGTCTTCCCTACGTTCCTGTTCTCTGCATAACCTCTCTTCTCTTTCCTCCTTTGTTTTTCTTTTATTGAAAATCTTTTCTGCCTCCTTAACTAGGTCCTGCAGTGTATACCCCTGCAACCCCTCCAGCCTCTGTAGCCTTGTGCGGATGTCCGGGACCGATTGTCCAATGAAGGACATGATTACATCAGCCTGCCGGTCAGGGGCCTGTGGGTCAAAGGGAGTATACATTCTGTATCCTTCCATTAGCCTTTCTAAAAATCCTGCCAGAGTTTCCTCACTACCCTGCACAATCGCACGTACCTTGGCCAAATTGGTGGGGTGCCTTCCTGCCCCTCGGAGCCCTGTCAGGAGAACCTGGCAGTAGAGACGGAGTCGCTCCCTACCCGCTGTCGTATTGAAATCCCAATTAGGTCGAGTCAGCGGGAACACCTCATCAATCTCGTTAGGTAGCTGAGTGGGGCGGCCGTCATCCCCCGGCACACTTTTGCGGGCTTCTGTGAAAACCCGCTGCTGCTCTTCCGTGGTCAGGAGGGCCTGTAAAAGCTGCTGACAGTCATTCCAAGTGGGTTGGTGGGTTAGTAATAAACATATGTTGCATTTTACTCTTAAGTTTATCAATAACAGACTCTATATATGGCACATTGTTAGTAATGCTAAAATAACATCCCTCAGGTACAGATTTACAACTTATATGATTTTTTTAACAGCGAGTAATTGTTAGCTGCATGGCTTAAAAGCACTCCTGAGTGAACTTGATCCAATTCTTTGGCTATATTGGATAGCACAGTAGCAGTAAGATTGATTGCTTTGGTGACCAAACATGTAAGCCTTCATAGTCCACGATTATTTCCAAAAGCCAGTCCAGGAACACGACTACTGATACAGCCATGGCAAGGGCAGTGTCCTCTCCTATTAGGATGATTGTTATTGTAGTCTTCAGGTAAAGCACACCGCCAACACACTCTATCCGCTGCTGTAAATACAGATGTTAGCATCGGGGCCACACGGCCCAGGGAGCAATTGCGGAAATTATCAGAGGCTAATGATGTAAAGGCATGTTGGTTACATAGAAAAACCCATCCCTTAGGAGTCCATGTCCCATACCAGTACTGGATCAGGTCCATTCCATTGATTGGTGATAGGATCCCTCCATTTTAACACTGCTCTTTTTGCAGCTGTTTTTAAACAGTTAGAATTTAACAGAGACATCAAGAGAACATAATAGATTACTTTAATTTATTGCTTTAACTTATGTTTTCCATAACATTTTGCAACTTTTTCACACCTTCTGTAACTTGCTCAAACCTTTCTCTTCTCCCCCCCTTTTTTCCATTTCAGTATAAACCAGCCATTAAGATAAACAATTTTTACAAACCATGTCCTTTTTTTTTTATTTAAAAGTATTTCTTTCTTTTAACTTTTCTTATTAAGAACACGCTTTTATGTTTGTGACCTTTTACATTAAAATGATGGTATCTAGGACTGTAGCAGTCAATGGGAGAGTAACTTTGTTTAATTTCCTGTAATCCACAGTCATTTTTCAGATCTTACCTGTTTTTTTTTTCTAATTGCTTACACATGCATCACTATGCAGATAACAAAATTTATCCTCACCTCCCCAAAGCCTACAAAGGAGGTTTGGTAGAATTTACAGTACTGTGGGCACCACTAGGCAATCTTCACACAGCTCCGGAGAAGGATCCATACTGAGAATTAAACATCATTAGTAATCATCACGGGCACATTTAACATTCAGCTTGACTGCGTGCTCCCCCAGGATGAAACAGCAGCAACAGAGGCTTGCTCCGGCTCCCCCTTAAAGCCCCCAAGGACAAGGGTGGCTCATTGCCAAGATGTTAGGCAAGCAGTGCGTCCCGTCCCAGATCTCAGCCAGAAAGCTGAGACATGAAGCATGCCCACCTGTTTATCAGAAAACATTCCTTTATCCCCCTCCCTGGGAGCTGGCCAGGCTCCCAAGGAGCAGGAGAAGGTCATTCGGCAGCAAAGTTTCTTGGTTACCAGAGCCAAATCTAGGTACAAGCCTCTCCATACCAAAAATTTGTCCTTACATTTGGCCCTAGAGTTGCATTGAGAGGTAGACATAATTAACACATCATAAGAATACAATACACATTTTTCATACAAGCATACATCTAGCAATCAAACACAACAATAAAAACAGATGGGGGAGACAGTAAGAAATAAAGGACAACAAAAACAGCGACACACAGAACACAAATCACAAGCCGCGCGGCAACAGACCAAGACAAAACCGAAACTATCAGAAGGGAGCGGCCGTCTGGCCAGGCTCTCCCCTGGAAGAAGGGAAATGCCCTCTTTCCCTCCTTCCCAGACCACCACTGGAGCGTCCTCCAGGGTTGAACCAGGGGTCTCAGGACACGTCTGTCTCCCCCACTGGTCCAGTCAATACTGAGCCTGTACAGGCGCCCCAGGACGGATTCCACGTCGCCCTGGCAGACAAAGACAAACAGTACAAACCGCCCCAGGACAGATTCCACGTCGCTCTGGCAGACAAAGACAAACAGTACAAACCACAATTACAATTATACACAAGTAAGCAAACTTACCTCCATCAGGCCGATGGAGTGTGGGAGTCTGGGGTCCCCCAAATCCCGGACGAGCCCCCAAATGTAGGACCCCCAAAGCGGTGTCCTTTTGTGACGACCCCAGAAACACAGACTCCAGACCAGACGATGCAAAAGAACAGGAGGTAATTTTATTTCATTTGCGCAAATGGGCCCTCTACTGCTGCAAGCAGCAAGCAAGAGAGAGGAGCCCCGAGCAGCTATCTCACACAGCTTTTAAAGGGCAAAACCACAAAATTAACATACTATAGGCTGGCGTAAGTTCATTGGATAATTTTCAGTAGCGGGCCTTGTATGGCAGTCTAAAAGTGGTAATGTCGGTGGAAAAGTACTAGGTCAAAGGGATACATTAGGGGAGGGGGTCTCTAGGAGAGAGGAATAGGTTGCTACGTGCCTTGCAGCTTTCTTTGTTAACCTTGAGCAAGCGTAGGGAAGGGGCTTATCTACAAGGCAGGTGTTCTGTGTATCTCTGGTTAGTAGCTGACTGCTTTCTCTGTGAACCGGTTTACTCCCCATTTCCCAAGGCCATCTCTGGAACGGTTTGTCTCAGGAGCCCCATTTTTTTTTTTATTAAGGCTACTTTTATGGTGGCTCATAGCCGCTTCTTTCACAAACAATACCATATACCACACAAAACACACACCACACACCTCACACATCACACACACACACCAATGCTACACATAACACACAACACAAAACATGCAATCCACACCTCACACACCACAAACTAGAAAAACCACACAGTCACACAACACAGTTCATGCATGACACATTCCACACACACCACACACCTTACACACCACATACTTCACATATCACACACAACCACACACAATACACCTCACACACATCAACATTATATAGAACACATCCCTTACGCAGCACATACCACACATCTCACACAACATACACTTCATACACTTCACACACCTCACACATCACATACCTCACACAACACACACCTCACACAGTATGCAATACCTCACACAGTACACACACCACACTTCACACACCACACTTCATACACACTATACGCCTCACACAACACCACATAAATAATATACATCAAATACCACACACAATAGACACCACATACCACACACCACATACACAATCATCACACCACACACTACAACTCATGCTGAGCAACTGCTGTGTACTTCATCATGGAGATGGAATGGTGTCTTGGGGGTGATTTCAGCTCATTAGTACGAATAGGATGTTCCAAAGACATCTATATGGTCTGTTACCAGTAGGATTTAGATGCATGCAAAATACAAAATAAAATCAATAATTTATAAAGATATAGAACTATGACAAGTAAATTAATTCCTGTATATCTAGAACACTGTGAATTTAAATGCATCATCTCTTTTTTAATTAGGGAATGTTTTACCACTCTTAGAATAATTTTATACTCATATGCTAGCTACTTGGAAAAAACAGAATTAAAATGAAAAAATTTCACATACTTTCACCTGATTTTCTTTTTTAAGAAAACCAAACTCGGGCTGGCGCCATGGCTCACTTGGCTAATCCTCCGCCTGTGGCGCCGGCACCCCAGGGTTCTAGTCCTGGTTGGGGTGCCGGGTACTAGTCCCGGTTGCTCCTCTTCCAGTCCAGCTCTCTGCTGTGGCCCGGGAGGGCAGTGGAGGATGGCCCAAGTGCTTGGGTCCCTGCACCCGCATGGGAGACCGGGAGGAAGCACCCGGCTCCTGGCTTCAGATCGGCGCAGCACTGGCCGTAGCGGCCATTAGGGGAGTGAACCAACAGAAGGAAGACCTTTCTCTCTGTCTCTCCCTCACTGTCTATAACTCTGTCAAAAAAAAGGGGGAAAAAAAAAAAGAAAACCAAACTCAGCCACACTGACATTGACAGAAAGCCCTGTTGCATTCCTAACCTTCCTTCCCCAGAGATAATCACCATACCTGGAAGTTGGTGAGTATCAATCTTATAAAATGCTCTAGATGACAAGGTAAAAGACTATATAAATAGTGTGGGTGAGGAGTTTTCCAAAAGTTCATAGAAAATGGAATTAAAAGATACTTTAGCTTTACATTTTTTTTGAAATCATGAATAGTTTCTCTATAATAAGCATTTTCCACAAACTACTTACAAACCCAGTGTATGTGTGATAACCCATTGCACTCACAATGCAAACGTCTCTTTAGATTGCTGTGTGACACACCATTGTGCACACACATGACACAGATGTCCCTTTAGATAGCTGTGTGACGGTCCACTGTGACACATGCAACACACAGTCACTTTAGACTGTTAGGTGATATTGCATTGCACAGAGTTTGATGCTCTCATATATTTCTTTTTTTGAAATTATTTATTTATTTGAAAGGTAGAGTTACAAAGAGAGAGAGAGAGAGAGAGAGAGAGAGAGAGAGAGAAGGCAAAACAGAGAGAGCGATCTTCCATCTGCTAGTTCACTCTTCAAATGGCCACAACAGCTAGGGCTGTGCCAGGCCAGAACCAGGGGCCAGGATCTTCTTTCTGGGTCTCTGATGTGGGTGCAGGGGCCCAGGGATTTGGGCCATCTTCCACTGCTTTCCCAGGTGCATTAGCAGGGACCTGGATCAGAAGTGGAGTAGCCAGGACTGGATGCCGGCACTGCAGGCCATGGTTTAACCTGCTGCACCACAGTGCCAGCCCCTCCAATACATTTATTTTGTGATGAGCATTTAGATGGCTCTGGCTCGTTGCTTTCACAAATAACGCTTTACTGTGAAACCGTTCACTCTCACTCTGCACAGATGTGAGCACTCTCGGGCAGAGCATCCTGGCCGTGGGGTCCACACAAGTACATTTCCCTGGCTGGCTTCCTCAGCCCTCTGTGCCCTCACTTTTGGAGGACTGCAGGCCTCAGGCTCAGGCTGCTCCTGGCACTTCCGTGTCATGCTCAGAGCTGCTTGTAACTGACTTGGGTCAGTTTCCCTGTAAGCACCTTGGCCAGAAATCCCTTGGCATTATCATGTCTCCCCTGTAACTTGCAGTTTTCCACCCAGTGGGAATTGGGGCAGAGGCCAGCAGAATTTTCTGTGAACGTCCAGATAGTGGGAATGCTAGCCTTTGTGCAGCTCTCCTCTGTCACACACCTCCTCATCTCTGCCTTCGTAGCTGGGAAGCTGCTGGGCTGACAGAGCAGTGCATGAACCCATGCACCACAGTCAGTCTCCAGCTGAATTTAGCCCATCAGCCACGTTCTGTTGGCCTCAGTTTCACACACACAGTCTGAAGAGTGGACTTTAGAAGCATATCATTGGAGCCGGTGCTGTGGCGTAGCTGGTAAAGCCGCCATATGCAGTGCTGGCATCCAGTATGGGCGCTGGTTTGAGTCCCAGCTGCCCCACTTCCGATCCAGCTCTCTGCTGTGGCCTGGGAAAGCAGTGAAGGGTAGCCCAAGTCTTTGGGCCCCTGCACCCATGTGGGAGACCTGGAAGAAGCTCCTGACTGCTGGCTTTGGCCTGGCACAGCCCTAGCTGTTGCAGCCATTTGAGGAGTGAACCAGCAGATGGAAGACCTCTCTTTCTCTCTGCCTCTCCATAACTCTGCCTTTCAAATAATAAACTAAATAAATCTCTTTTTTAAAAAAGCATATTATCACATTTGTACCAAGAAATGCCTGCTTAAGAGTCACATGAACAGCCAGCGCTTTTCAGAACAGAGGTGTAGAGCTGTACACAGATACTGGTAGCCTCTGCCTCAGCTAATTTTAAAAATGAATCATTTCCTCCCAATTATGTGCACCAAAGCTGACGAGCTTCTTTCAGTTCCTTCCTCAGAGGCCCCCCGTGGGTGTGCGTGTGTGCCTGCGTGCGTGGGGTTTAATGTTCTGCTGCTGGGGCTGGGACTGGAGGCACATTTCCTCCACGGTGGCGTCACCTTTGCCCCAAGATGCTGCAGAGAGCCATAGCCATGCATTTGTGGTCCCAGATTTCTGATTTGGAGAGTTCTGGTATTAGGTGCGACCACTCTGTGTATCTGCAGCTCACTCCCAGGCTCTGAAGTAAACCAGTCCCTCCCAGCATCACTGTGCGCCTGTTCACAAGGAGACGGGGCATTTCACGCTGCATGCCGACAGAGGACTGGAGTTGGCACTCAGGACAGAGCTGCCCACCAGGGGAACCTGCAGCCATAAAGTCCTCTTAGGCCACTTGTGCTTCATCTGATGGACTAAATTGTACAGCTCTAAGAAGTCAATGTTTTTCTGAAACATGGTTTAGGGTGAAGGTCTTCCTGACCTTGCTGGTGAGATTTCAACTTGATTCCTTTTGAGATCATGGGTGTGGGTGATGAAAAGAGAGTGGTTAGACTTCCCTCTGCATCCATTCTATAGCAAAATGTCTCATGGCCTCCGGCAGGGGACTGACCCTTCCCTAACCCAGTCCTCTTGGGCCCTTTCACTTCCTGGACTCTGGATGAGCCAGTACATGGGCAAGCCCAGGGGAACGCAGAGCTGAAGCTGCAGTGGATGGCACAGCCTGGAGCCCCCAGCCCGCATGACCCGATGCGAGGCTCCCAGGGTGAGTCCTGAAGTCCAGGGCGCAGGCCCTGGCAGCTCTGGGGGAGATGCAGCAGCAAGCCCCTGGCAGGACGGGGGAGTTCCTGAACCTTCCCTTCAGAGAGAGGAGGAAACGTTTTCCCCGACTGCTCGCCCAGGCTCTCCTTGCTGTGATCTGGGGCTTGCACGGAAACTCACTCTCCTCCTCCCCTCCTCAGTGCCAGCATGACCCCTGCAGTCTCTGCCTCCCCCTGCACGGCTCACAGTCACCCCTCCCCCCAGCCCACTGACGGTCATCCTCACGTCCGTCCCCAACCTCTCCACGCACTGGGCGTCCTCTTCCCCAGTGGCCTCTTGGGCATGGAACCCCTAGTTCCCTTCTCCCCTGGGCTTGACCTGATGCCCCTCTTGCCGGCCTCCTTTCTGACTCCACACAACCCGTTCAAGGCCATGTCACCTTTTGGGGCTCACACCCGCAGACCACTGTGACCCTTGTGCTGGTCAGCGTGTCTTTGCTCTGTGCTCTTGTCCTCTTCGGCTACCCTCATGGAAAATACCAGGGCCAGCGCCCACTGTCATCGATCTCAGGCCCATGGCATTTACTTCAGTGTAAGCTCAGCGGCCTCAGGCTGGGGGGACGGCTCGCGTGGTTGCCTCTGTCCTGCTCAGCTCTGATGCCCTCCGGTAGTGATGCTCATTCTGTGAATTCTTTTTTTTTTTTTTAATAAAACTTTTTTTTATTTTTTTTATTTTTTGACAGAGTGGACAGTGAGGGAGAGAGACAGAGAGAAAGGTCTTCCTTTTGCCGTTGGTTCACCCTCCAATGGCTGCCGTGGCTGGCGCTCTGCGGCCAGCGCACCGTGCTGATCCGATGGCAGGAGCCAGGTACTTATCCTGGTCTCCCATGGGGTGCAGGGCCCAAGCACTTGGGCCATCCTCCACTGCACTCCCTGGCCACAGCAGAGAGCTGGCCTGGAAGAGGGGCAACCGGGACAGAATCCGGCGCCCCGGCCGGGACTAGAACCCAGTGTGCTGGCACCGCAAGGCGGAGGATTAGCCTAGTGAGCAGCGGTGCCGGCCTCTGTGAACTCTTGAACCAGCTGCACACCCACCTTGCACGTCTTACCATGCACCTCTCCTTCTGTTGTGGGATTGCTGGGTCAAGATGTCATCGGGTGGCCTCACAGAAGAAAGACCTCAAGGACAAGATGTAGCAAAGGTTCACGGAATAACAAGATGTGTTTGCAAGTAAAGCAAAGGCACGCTCTCGAGAGGAGGTGTGGACACACTCAAAAGACAGCCTCACTCAGCGAGGTTTGGGCATCCCTTTATGTGATCTGGAGGGATGGGCGAGGTCTGGAGTGGAGGTTAACTGAACATTCACAGGGGTGAGTTCAGAGCAGGGTCAGAATAGTCCCATTCCCTTGCTCTTTTTTTAGAAATTGCAAACTATCATGGCATCAGGTGCATGATGGGGTAAGAGTGTCAACCTTGATCATTTTTTAGGATGATATTACAGCTTGCTATATAGGTCATCATGGGGACCCGAGTGGCATCTGTTTTGTTATTTTAGGCCAGTGCAGAAGCTGTGGTTTTCCATTGCACAGGAAGAGGGGGTGTGTTGGGGCAGAACAGGTGGTGCCGCAGCACAGGTAAAGGGAGGAGCTGGTGACCTCAGCGCCATCATCTCCCCACTCAGAGATTTTCATCCCTTAAGTTTTAAGGGAGGCCGAGGGAGGAAGGTCTGCCTTCCGTGACTTCTTCATTGCTGTGTCAAGGCTTCGGCACTGCACAGCTAAGGAATGAAGTCGCTTGCTAGCTGATCTAGAGGTGCTGTGGGCTCCCCACGTAACCGTCATGTTCTCACAAAACAGCTGGATGCACAAGACAAGGCTGACGACTAGGCTGAGTGTGCTTGGCCAAGAAGGAGCGAGAGTAAGGAAAAAGGAAAACCTTTTTCACGGCTTCCCAGAGGCGAGAGCTGAGGGACTCCTCACCAATCACGGCACCACTGACTGGATAAATCCGTTGCTATCTTCTCCCATGAGCCTACTGCTGCTGGTATAGGCTTTATTAATCACTGCAATTTCCACCTTGTTCTGCCAGGAAGTAGCCCCGGGCTGGTTGCTGGTGCTTGGCCACTTTAGGGAGGGAGTCTGAAGAATCTTGTAGCTGCTCTAGGGCTGGCCAGTCGCCCAAAGCAGCATGAAGGGTCCTCAGATCCACTGAGATCCACCTTTTGCTATTGTGATGGAAACGCTCCCCAAGGGATTTCCCTGCCAGTGGCAGTTTTCTGAGAAGGAGAGGAGTCAGAAAAGCAGGTCAGCTGGGAAGTGCAACAGGCTTAACGTCTCTGTCTTTAAGGAGAAGCTCATGGTACAACAAAACTTTTACTTTTCTTTCAGCTCTTTGAAGATAACCTTGAGACCCTTGATTGGCTCACAAGCACAGGAAGAGTTAGCCCTGCAGGAACAGAGGGTTAATTCTTGGCAGACGCACCAGCTGGAGATCCTGGTGATTTCGCTGCGTAGGAGAACCAATCCACAGCTCATCGACACACTGAACTCAGGTCCTGCGGAGAGTGGCTCGGGAGGGAGGCCATCGGCCCCCTTGATGATGCAGCTCTTTTTTTTTATTTATTTAATTTAATTTTTTTTGACAGGCAGAGTGGACAGTGAGAGAGAGAGACAGAGAGAAAGGTCTTCCTTTGCCGTTGGTTCACCCTCCAATGGCCGGCACGGCCGGCGCGCTGTGGCTGGCGCACCGCGCTGATCCGATGGCAGGAGCCAGGTGCTTTTCCTGGTCTCCCATGGGGTGCAGGGCCCAAGCACTTGGGCCATCCTCCACTGCACTCCCGGGGCACAGCAGAGAGCTGGCCTGGAAGAGGGGCAACCGGGACAGAATCCGGCGCCCTGACCGGGACTAGAACCCGGTGTGCCGGCGCCACGATGATGCAGCTCTTTGAGGGTAGCAGTCCTGTGTGGGAATCCAGAACTCAGCCAGTGGCTCCTGGAGTGCTCAGACCACTGCTCCTGCCTGGGACATCCGGGGTGCCCGGGACCCCAGGAGTGGGATGGTCCTGTGTGCAGTGGGCGTGTCTGAGTTTCCTTGGGTAGGACAGGAGGGAACTGGGAGTGCCCCCCACCCCCGATTTGGAGGGGACAACCCCGTTTCCAGTGTCCCCTCTTGTTTACAGGGGGTGGGGGTGGGGTGGGCAGGGCCTGGGTGGACTTCCAGGCAGCGACATGCCTTGCACCACTGTCCCAGCTTCCCACCCAGGAAACTTCCTCTCTGTTGGGCTTTTCCCCACGGCTGGGCACCCCCTGGGTGGCCCTGAGCTGGCATCGCACCGGTGACAGAGGCTGCTGTCCGGTGAGCCTGTTGTCTGGACCGTTGCTTCCCACAGGGAGACCCTTTTTCTCCTCAGACTCATCTCAGTGGTTAGACACCCAAAATGTCGTATTCAGCATCTGGTTCACTGAGTCTGGGGCCTCACTGCCAGTTTGCATTTTCCTCCCAATGTCTGGGGTTGACAGTCTGATGAATTGGTACTGAGTGACCCCTGTTCTTCAAGGGTGCTGGAGTCCATTTAGTGTCTCCTAAGGCCTCCGCCAGCCATCCTTGGAATAAGGCCGGGTTCTCCTCTGTATGCTGTTTACCTCCCTGTCTTTGTCCTCATTTACAGACTTGAAAATGCATGTTTTCATCCCAGCCACCAAACAGGTAACCATGCTGTCTCAGCTCCCCAGTTAGTGGATCTAGAGGAGCCAGGGGACTGCACGGCTCCCATGCCTATTGGTTGGGCCGTTGAGCTGCCAGGCAGTCAGCATGAGTTTGGTCTTCAGCCTAGATTCGTTGTTTTTCTTCTAGCACAAGAAGTGGACAGGACAACATGTAGGTCAGCCCTGGTCAGGTTGAAGGCCAGAGTCAGGGTCTGAAATTCCTCAGTAAATTTGGTAGGGTCTTCTGAAAACTCCCCTAGCTCTGTTAACCTTGCTTTGTCCATTGTGGAGAGAGGGTCAGGTACCCTCGTTGTCCCAGCATCTCCATTAGCCATTTCTTTCAGAGGACGAAGCTTTCAGAGAGTACCAGGCCCTACTGTGAGTGATTCCGACTGGGCTCTCCTTCAGGACAGAGGGAGGTTTGGGCTGTAGCCAAGAGGGTAGGAAACTAGGAGTAGAAAGAGAATTGTGCCTCGAGGGACACGAGGACTTGGTGTCCCCTGGAGATGGTTCTGGAACTGGGACAAGCTGAGCTAGAGGTGGTGGAGCACAGGTGGAGGGCCACTCAGCAGGAGGCCATCCACCCTTTCCATTTGCAGCTCTTCTGAATCCAGTGTCTCCTGGTAGGGGTGGACATAACAGAGCCTACAGCTCCCTCGAAGGGTGGGGTTTTGAAAGACTGCCATAAAGGCCTGAATGTAAGGAATTTCTGATCCTCTTTGTTTCTCTCAGAGGTGAGGTCAGGTTAGAGGACAGCATTAAAGCTGAGGGTCCTGTTTGTTGGCAGATTTCCCATTCTCTACCTTATATTGTGACCACACAGTGCTAAAAAGGAAAAGGAGCTTTTTTCTCTATAGAACATTGAATGTAAAGGGCTCCGAATTTTTAGGGAGATGACCTGGGAGTCACTATGGAAATGGAGGGGAGCTGCCTCTTTGTGACCTAGGGAGAGAAAGAGGAAGACGTGGAAGCAGGGGCCACAGCTGTGTAGGAGCCCTGCCATGGGTCAGATCTGGAGTCTTTGGTAACCCAGGCATCGCCTGGATCCCCTGTGGATGGAGCCAGGTCTGGAAGTCCAGGTCTTGAATATAATCCAGGGCACCGAGTATCCTCAGGTCCCTTCATTTTCCCCAGATGTCCACAGCCCTTGGAGCTTCCCCCAGGGGAGGGTGTAAGGGGTTGGTCACAAGAGATCTTAGGTTCTTTGAGACAAGCAAGAAAATCCACACCTACTATTAATAACCATATTTTTGTTTTGCAAACATGACTCAAATACAGGAATACCTTGCATTTTGAACAAGAATTGTAGAATTCCATTATTTCAAACATGAAGTGGAAGAGGCAGGGCTCTCCTGTGATCCAACCCACACGTCGCTGCGCCACAGTCACTTCTGACAGCCGGGGCCTCTGAGAAGGGGGAGGAGGTCAGTTGCACTGCCTGCCTCAGGCCAAACGGCCGAATTGTCTTCAGGGTAGAGCATCTGCCTGCAGAACAGAGTCTAGACTTCAGCAAATATTTAAATAAAGTATACTATTAGTTATATTTTACAGTTAAAACTAAGTTTGAGTCCATAATCGATGACCTATTTAGACAGAAGCAGTGGACTTGGGCCATCCAGAGTCCAGCTCAGCCCTTTAGACCATGGGCTGGGGCATTTGAAGAAAGAATTTCCTTTTCTTTCTTTTCTTTTTTAGAATTATTTTATTTATTTGAAAGTCAAAGTCTCTGTATACAGAGAGAGAAGGAGAGGCAGAGAGAGAAAGGGAAAGAGAAAGAGAGAAGTCTTCCATTCCGCTGGTTCACTCCCCAAATGACCGCAACGGCCAGAGCTGAGCTGATCCGAAGCCAGGAGACAGGAGCTTCTTCCAGGTCTCCCATGTGAATGCAGGGGCCCAAGGACTTGGGCCATCTTCTACTACTTTTCCAGGTCACAGCAGAGAGCTGGATGGGAAGAGGAGCAGCCGGGACTTGAACCGGTGCCCATCTGGGATGCCGGTGCTGAGAATTTCCTTTTCAAATGCTTGCATGCGCTCTGGGCTGCACACACAGGTGTGCTCTCCTTCTCCCTCCCTCTCCCTCTCCCTCTCTCTTTCATCTCTCTCTTATGCTCTGCCTTTCAAATAAATAAAATAAATAAGTGTTTTTACAAACGCAACCACCATCTTTATTTTTTTGTGTAAGGGTATTGTGACCAGTTTTAACAGGTTTTTATTACCTCTAAACTTTCCTGAACAGTTGTGGATGGAAGAGTGGAAGGGGCGAGTCTTCCTCTTAGAAAACACTCTGGAAATGGCAGAAGCCCCCAACCATGGATGGGGAGAGCAGACAGCCCCACGGGGGCTGCGCCACAACACCAGGATTAGAGCAAGGGTTCCTCAGAAACACCTTGATTTTGGCCAAAATATATTTTTAAAGCAAGAAAACACAGTTTTTAACTAAAGAGTATTTGGTATAAGAAGCTGCTTATACCCAGGGAGCATTACAGTCCCTGGGATTTCACTCATCAGAACACCAGACCTGGAGACAAGTGCAGGGCGGGCTGCGCACGGCAGCCACTGGGGGAGACGTCCCCCGGGGCACGAGGTGGGTGCACAGCCCATTCCAAGCAAGTATTCTGTGGCTTTACAAGTCAGACCATTTCTTCCAAATGTGTTTGGAAACTGTCATGTGGAAATTCACAAAGAAACACGAAAATCTTTGAAAGCTGGAAGATTTTGCCTCTATTCACAGCCACATGCTCACATCACCCAAAATACCCGTATTAGTAACTTGATTAAGCAGGCGGAGCTGAAGCCAAACAACTTTAAACAAAATCGTCTGACTCAGGAAGTCCCGGTTTGTCTGCCTCTATTTGGAGCCTCGTGATTGAGCTTCTGCTCCAAGGGCCGGGCCCTTCAAACCAGCGCAGCCCGAGTTGGACACACAGATGTTCCTCTCCGTGGGAACTACACTCGGCCTGATTGTCCCTCCGCATAACTGTGAGATCACTGCACTGCTAGCTGGAAAAGGCACAGAAAAGGGAAATTTAGAAAAACTGTGCAGAAATTACGTTTTGCATTTTGCAGGAATTTTGTGTTATAACTGGAAATTCAGCTGTGTTCATACACAGCCAAATGACGAATGCGATAATGGTTTTCAAAGGATGTTTGAAGACTGACAACTAAATCCCCATTTTATTTTTAAGCTTTTCAGTTTCCTGAAAGTTTCACGGAATCTATTAATACTTCGTACATAAAGGAAAGATTTGATTTTTGAGAAACCAAGTTTGTAATAAGACAAATGGAGCCTTTGACGTCAGCAGTGAGGCCTGAGGTTCAGGCCGGTCCACCCAAAATGATTCATTTATCTAGGAGTCAGGTGCATCTCCTCCATAAGGAAACACAAGTCAGAGAAGTGTCTGCTCCCTGAGAGTTCTGGGTGTGTTCGTCCACGTCAGAGTGACCACTCTAAACGCAAGACGGTCACGGATTACCTCTTGACATTTGCCCACGACTGTTCCCGGGTCAGCCCTTTACTGTTGCGAGGCTGCAGCTTGCTAAGATGCAACAGTGCGGGACACACCTGCTGCAGGGAGCCCACTCTCCCACCGCCGCCCCTGTCTGCTGCCCACTTCACTCCAGCAGGCCAAGGAGGAGTCACCCACTCAGTAGACAGGGACACCTGCCTCCTGGCGTCTCCACAGGAGGCCGAGGCTGGAAGGAGCAGCCCTCCCTCACCTGCCCTCCAGGGCTGAGCCGCTTTCCCACCAGTCCCCTTGTAGGCTGGGGGATGCAGACAAGACGGCTCCACAGCGTTCTTCCCACCCTGAGGCCCAGCTATTTGGTTCACTGCCTTTCTAGTTAGTCTTGGAATTGGTTCAACGTGGAGGTCTCTTCCTGGTATGGGTGTGATTGACAAAGCCGTTCTTTGTGTGGGAGACTCAGAAACCTCTCCCACCGGCTGTCGGAGGATGCGGCCCCCTCCCCACTCCTACAGCTCCTGACTCCTCTCCCTTCCCAGGCCCAGAGCTGACACAGGTTCCTGGCACGTAGTATCTACTTATTAAACCTGCATCTCATATGCTCCCTTTGTTGATGAATGCTTTTGCAGATGTAAGCGTTTTCTTAGCAAACAGCTAGTTTTTATGAAACAAAAACTAATTCTATGATTTTCTTAAAAGGTGCTCATTCTTGTGTTCCTTTGTGTTCACTGACGGGCAGCTGTGAAGCCTTGGGAGGCGGGATCTGCCTGGGAGGAGGTGGGAGGGGCAGCTCGGAGGAGAGTGTGCCCAGCCTCCCCCTTGTTTATTATTCTCAGACCCAGAAACTGGATCTATGCATTTAAAACACTTCCATATGTTTGGCAATATTAAGATTGACAAATGTTTAGGGGGAAGCATGACGCTTAGTAGATATACCTGACAGTGGCTAAAATCTTTAGAATAACGCAAATACTTAGGGAATTACTTTGTCCACACAAATTATTTATTACAAAGCAACAATTCAAGGATGGAAATATTTCTTAAAATGAGTTTAATGCCTACAGCTCTTAGGTTTGCTATCTCGTAACTTATTTTAATAACATAGAATTCATGTAACTTTCTTAATGTCTGGTGTATATTAATACGCCAATAGAGGATATCTGTTGTTAATACCTATTAATAGTAGTTAATCCTTTTTAGTCAAATTCATCATAAAAATGCTAAGTCTTTTCCAAAATACTTATATTAAAGGGCAAGTTATCTTGACTTTTCTTATCTGTTATTATAAGAATTGATTTTTCATTTGTTTGTCTTTAATATCTATTTTAAATATTCAGGATATCATAATCACCTGGATGAACTGTGGTATAATGTGTTTTTTAAACAATAACATGGTCTTGTATGCGTATGTACATTTGGGGGAGAATTAAAAACCTGTCTTTTAAGCTTCAAAGGTGTCACCAAGATCTGGAGTAGTGCTGGTACTTTTGAAGCAGTGCAGTATTGTACAGGATCCAGGCTGAAGCGTTCCTTCTGAGAAGGACAGTACATTTTCCTGAAGCCAAGGTAAAAGAGAGACTTCTTTTATTAATTGAATTATAAATTGTATTATAAGGACTGGCACTGTGGTGTAGTGGGTAAAGCCGCCACCTGCAGTGCCAGCATCCCATATGCAGACCGGTTTGAGTTCCAGTGGCTCCACTTCCGATCCAACTCTGTGCTATGGCCTGGGAAAGCAGTAGAAGGTGCTGTTCCCACATGGGAGACCCAGAGGAAGCTCCTGGCTCAGGGTTGATGCAGCTCCGGCAGTTGCGGCCATCTGGGGAGTGAACCAGTGGATGGAAGACCTCTCTCTCTCTCTTTCTCCCTCTCTCTCTCTCTTTCTCTCCCCCCCCGCCTCTCTGTAACTCTGCCTTCAATAAATAAGTCTTTAAAATAAATAAATAAATTGTATTATATGTGAACAACACAAGTTTAAGCATCAATGTTTTTGAGAATTACTATCTTAGCTCTCCTCCAGAACATAAATAAATGACTAGAGTGGGTTCTCCACATAGTTTTTCCACATAGTTGACCTTTGATTTGGACAGATACTTCACCAAGGTTTAGGCAGAAACCAATAGCAGTGTTATCTGGATGTACAGAGGTGCCCTGGAAAGAAGGGCTTAATATAATGAACCCTGTGTTCTGCTGAATTCTCCTAAAGCAATGTTACATTCTATTCTTCTATTTTTTAATGTTTAGTTAACCGTTCATTTGTTAAGTGTATGTCAGTTACCCAGTATGTGACAGGTACGGTGCTAGGCATCGGAAGTGCACAAGCAAGTAGAAAACCACAGTCTGTGGCCAGTGTTGTGGTGCAGTGGGTTAAGTCGCTGGCTGCAACGCCCACATCCCCTGTCAGGGTGCCAGTTTGAGTCCCAGTTGCTCTGCTTTGATCCAGCTTCCTGGGAAGGCAGGCCCAGCCCTGGCTGTTGGAGTCATTTGGGGAGTGAATTGGTAGATGGACGATCTGTGTGTAAGTGTATGTGTGTGTGTCTCACTCTGCCACTAAGCCTTTCAAACACATAATTAAATAAATCTTTTTAAAAAACAATCAATCAATAAGGGGCTGGCATTGTGGCATAGCAGACAAAGCTGTAGCCTGTGATGCTGGCATCTCACTTGGGTGCTGGTTCAAGTCCCAGCTGTTCCACTTCCAATCCAGCTCCCTACTAATGGCCTAGGAAAAGCAGTGGAAGATGGCCCAAATGCCTGGGCTCCTGCTACACACATAAGAGACCTGAAAGAAGCCCTTGGCTCCTGGCTTCAGCCTGGCCCAGCCCCAGCTGTTCAGGGCATCTGGGGAGTGAACCAGCAAACGGAAAACCCTTCTCTCTGTCTCTCCCTCTCTCTCTTTGTAACTCTTTCAAATAAATAAATAAATCTTTAAAAAAAAAAACAAAATAAAATATTTCTTTCAAAAATTGGGAAGTGAGTAGATGCATAATCCCAAATACTTTTAAACATTTTGAATCAAAACCTGTGGAGGAGAAGAGAAAAAAAGGACGCTTGGTTTCTGGCCAGACATAAAGACAGCCCAACAAACTGACAACCAACAGCTCTTAGATCCATCCGAGACCACGGTCACGGTCACGGGCACACTGCCGTGCCGGCACTGGGGAGGCCTCAGGCAGGTGAGACTCACCCTGGGAGGAGCAGCAGCTGCCAGAGCCTGCAAAGGAATTGACTTGGACCCAGCTCGTGGCTGGAGGGGAGGTGTGGACAGTGGGGCTCCGGCATGAGGCACCCCAACTGCAGTAGGTGTTGTCTCCAGGAGCCACCGCAGAGCTGCCCTGTGCTGGCTGTGGTGGGAGAAATGGGCCTATGTTCCCTGGTCCCTACAAGGTTTGCTCTCACACAGTCTAACCTGCAGGGCAGTGCCAGATCCAAACCCAGGAGGGTTTGGAAAATGTCCAGCTCCAGCCCACCAGCCTCCCTGCAGGGCTGGGGCCGGGGGTGGGGGGAATGACACAGAGCAAGAAGTACTCAGCGTCAGGGGCCCAGAACACAGGCTCAGGAAACAAGGGGCGGCTCACGGTCAGTAAGATGCCCCCAGCATGCGGGGATTTCAGCTGGAAGGGCCGCACCCCTCCCCGTGCAAGAAATCACCGTGGAAGCAAGGACACTGCAACCCCTCACCCGACGGCACAGCAGTGAGCAGCCTGACTCCTGCGCCGGGCGCACGGCCTGCTCCCTGCGGCTCCTAGTACAGTGCAGCACGGCGATCTTCCAGCAGGCATCACAGCGCGCTCCGCGGTGAGGCGGGTCCCAGGCGGCGCGCGGTGAGGAACGCGTCAGCCAGCGCCAGAGCCCGCTTCCAGCCAGCTCCAACCGCTCGAAACTAACTTGGAGCTCAGCGTCCTCCATGGTTGCTGTGAATTTTAAGAGTACTTTTCCTATTTCTGTGGGGAATGACTGTCACTTTGATAGGACTTGTGTTGGATATGTAGGTCACTTTTTTTTTTTTTTGACAGGCAGAGTTAGACAGAGAGAGAGACAAGAAAGGTCTTCCTTTTTTGTTGGTTCACCCCCCAAATGGCCGCCGCGGCCAGCACGCTGCAACGATCCGAAGCCAGGAGCCAGGTGCTTCCTCCTGGTCTCCCATGCAGGTGCAGGGCCCAAGCACTTGGGCCATCTTCCCCTGCCTTCCCGGGCCACAGCAGAGAGCTGGACTGGAAGAGGAGCCACTGGGACAGAATCCGGCGCCCTGACTGGGACTAGAACCCCGGGGTGCTGGTGCCGCAGGCGGAGGATTAGCCAAGTGAGCCGAGTCGCCGGCCATGTAGGTCACTTTTGACAGTATTGATATTTCAACAATATTAATTCTCCAAACCCATGGACACAAACTATCTTTCCATTTATTTATTTTCACCCGTTTGACACTTCCCAGTGTTCAGTTTTTTCCCTTCCTTAAACCTACTATTTTATTTTTTGATGTGATTGTAAATAGGATTCTTTTCATAATTCCTTTTTTGGACATTCCACTGTTAGTGCATAGAAATGCTACCATTACGACACGGATTTTGAAAGTATCAGTCCAGGAATTTCAGAACAACTCTGATGACTATGCCAAGGGCTACAGGGGGAAAAGCGGGCACCGTGCAGGTAGGTGGTCGTGATCTTGCAGTCCGTGAGATGGGGCCGCCAGGAGACAGTTAGGAGACACACTGGAAGTGGAAACGTGTGGCAGAAATGAAGAATGCCTCCATGGCTCCTGGCAGACTGCACACAGTCCAGGAAGAACCAGCGAATTCCGCATGCTTCAATAGAAACTTCCCAGGGAAGAGGAAAAAGAAAAAGAATGAAGAAAACAGCAGAGAGCCCAGGAGTGCTGGAGAACACAGGCTGCAGTACGCGTGCCGTAGGGATAGCCTGAGAGAAGAGAAAGAGAAAGGAAGAAAAAGAGAAATATTTAGTTTGCAGAGAATTTTCCAGAACTAATTACAGGCAGCAAACCACAGCTGCAGGAAGCTCAGAGAACACCAATCAGGATAAGCACCAAAAGCACCACACCCTAACCCTCATGTTTGTACTTTAGAAACCAAAGACAAGATCCTGACAGTATCCAGAGGGAAAGACTCTACCTTGTCTAGAGGGGAACAAAGGTAAGAATCACGTCCGAAGTCTACGCAGAAACCATGCAGCAGGAGAGCGCGTAAGATATCCAAAGGTTCGAAGAAAAAAGCATCTCATAAACCCAGAGTTCTGTGTCCAAAAATGAAAGAGAGGGGCTGGTGTGGGGCGCAGCGGGTTAGGCTGCAGCTTACAGTGCTGCATCCCGAATCAGAGTCCAAGTCCAGTCCTGGCTGCTCTGCTTCTGACACAGCTTCCTGCTCAAGCACCAGGGAAGGCAGCATGAGATGGCCCAAGTGCTCGGGCCCTGCAGCCCAGGTGGGAGACTGGGTGGAGTTCTTGGCTCCTAGGTTCAGTCTGGCCCAGATCTGGCTGTTGTGGCCATTTGGCAAGTGAACTATAAGGTAGCAGCTCTCCCTGTCTCTATGTCTGTGTGTGTGTGTGTGTGTGTGTGTATGTGACCTCTCTCTGTCACAGTGTCTTTTAAATAAATAAACAAATCTTTTAAAAATGAAAGAGAAATAAAGATTTTCTCAAATAAGCAAAACTGATGGGATTTGGGTCTGGAGACACATCTCTTGAGAAATGTCGAAAATTCTTCAGAGGGAAGGGAAAAATGATGTGGCCTGAACTCCGAAGTGTGCAGAGGAAGCATGTTAGGATGACTGGATGGGATCTGGGCAGTGCAACGCTGGACGAAGCAGGCACAGGATGAGCTGGGCACAACTGTAGACTTCCATTGAGAAGCACAAAGCAACACCCACTGATGTTCTGCAGCAGGGGCAACCCTGGAGCAAGAAGTGTGCAACAGGGGAGGAGAGGGAGCCCTCACTTTCTGCTCTAAAAATTGAGTCCATAATTTTTAAAAAACTAAATGACAACAAACCAGGCATCTCAACTGTTTCCCAGATGAATTATATCTCCCATCAATCACTGCTGCAGACGATGCTAATGTCAGTGCATCTCCAAGAGGAATAACTTACATTCCAGTGTCATTCTGCCGTCCGGACTCACTGTGCGTGCGTGTACTCCTGTCTCTGTGTGTGGACATCGCCTGGATCTCGGGGAGACGGAATGTGTGATATGGCAGTGATCTCTCTTGAGAACAAAGAAGGATGAGAAAGGCTGGGTGTTGCTGTGGCAGCGTGGAAGCTTTCCTCTTTCCCACTGAAGTACATCTGTGTGTCTCTGTCATACGGGGACCAGCCAAGGGGGTCTGGTGGAACATTTGGTGGTTATTAGACTTCAGAAACTAAATTGCAAATTTGGCCTCATTGCTTGTTGAAATGACAGATGGGGCTCAGATACAGGCATCCTTTATCCACATTGAAGTACTTCTGACTTTTTAAAAATTTTATAAACTTTAAAAATTGCTCCTAACAGCATTAAGCATGATGACACTCACAAGAGGTTCCAAGCCGCTCAGTGTACACTAGGAGTTGGGGCAATTCAGGACAAGCAGTGCCTGGGACGGGGCCTTCCCGACCAACACAGAGGACAGCCAGGCAAGCAGGGAGCTCCAGCACCGTGGAGCACCCCCTGTTCATGCAAACAGCTTCAGGCTTTTCAAGACTGCCTCAGAGCCCACGGTCATGGCAGAAGTTGTACATGGTTTTCAGGGGTCCCTCCTGGTCTCAAGAGAACTAACAGCCA
The DNA here is from genome assembly GCF_964237555.1 of Oryctolagus cuniculus. NCBI lineage: Eukaryota > Metazoa > Chordata > Mammalia > Lagomorpha > Leporidae > Oryctolagus > Oryctolagus cuniculus. The sequence continues at coordinate 199,708,236 of NC_091433.1, forward strand.
CACTCATCAGTGTGAGGAAACACAAGCAGCAAAGCCCCTGGCCTCAACCTGCATCAGACTCTGCCCGGGACCCAGACATGTGACCCACACCCTGTCTGCCTTGGTGTCCCATGGAAATGCTTGCACAACCCTAACCCTACACATTGCACCTGTCTCTGTGTTGCTACACAAATGTGTGGATGGAAGAGCGTGGTGGGCCCACAGACCCTGTCCTCTAGCAGCAGACAGACAACAACCAGGAACCCTGCTGCAAATCCCCTTCTTTGTCAGCTGGAGAAGTGTCAAGGGGTTGCTCCTGAATCTCTTCTCCGTTGCATCAGAGGCTATTTTGTTTAGCACTGACCTGAACGTCAGACTCATGAAATCCGCTGTTGCTCTAATATCCTCTGGACTTGGAGTCAGGTCATTCATTCTACACACAGCCAGTGAATGCTAATCACTTAATCTACCAGGAGTACACAGTAGTAAGAGAAGAGTACTTTGCCTCAAAATTATAGTTATATAACTCAGGAAAAAACTAGATATAAGACACGAAAATGGAACGCCATCTGCCTAAGTTGAGAGAGCGGCTAAAGGCATGAAACAGTACCCAGTCACAAGGCTGCCTGGAGGGAGGGAAATCTTGCCAAGGCCCCTCACAAGCCCGGGTCTGTCCCCTTCCCCCTGGCTCTGGACAGGGCCCCACCTGGCCCATTTGTCACTGCACGCACCTTGGAGCACTGGTTTCCCACGGATGGCAGCGTGCACCCCTCTGCAGCTGGTGGCGGCAGCACAGCCTCTCCTGTGCCTCATCAGCACAGTCCATGCATTCAACAGTCCAATCGTGGTGGTGTGCCTGCTGCCTTTGTCTCCCAGGAAAACTTTCAGAGCTCTCTCTGAGTCAGGTGAGAGAGCTCAGCCCTCCGTGTGAGACCAGGGGTCAGCTCTGAACACACCCAGGCTGTCCATGCTGCTGCTCACCTCCAGGCTGTTGCCCAAAGCTGTGCTCCTGGGCTTGGCTGTGCAGAAGCCTTGTGGTTCTGTGCTGGCCCAGGGCTTCCTTCTAAGCAGATCTTTGAGTTCACCAGGGTGGCGTCGTCACGTGAACACTGGCCATGGGGCATCTCTACCGCTCCAGAGGGACTGAAACCGAAGGGTGCTGGAAAGGGTGGAGACCTTTCCGCTGCCCCCCAGTTCTGGTTGCACCGGACGGGATGCAGGCTCCCTGCAAACACTGCGGAGTGTGAATGCTTTGCCTTTCCTCAGAGCAGAACTGAGTCAGCAGCTGATGATTCCTTGCCGCGTTTGTAGGAGAATCGCAGTCAGCTTAAGCGTGTTGAGCTGGAAAGGTGAGACCGGCACACAACAGCCCCAACAGAGAGAACCATGCACAAACTACGGGACCAGGCGTGGGGGGAGGCGGGCCCCGTCCTCCTGATCAGAAGGAGCCAATGGAGACAGGAGAGCCTGTGACTTTGACCTCCACACCACTTCCCCTGGAAACGCCTCTTCCCCCTTGCATGGTGACTCGGCCTCTGGTGCAGTGCCTGGTCAAAGGGGCCAAGGCAGCTGTCATTCTGCAGGTGCTCACTGGGGACCTGTGATGTGTCAGGCGTGGCCCAGAGCCTGGGGAAGCGAGAAGGAGCGCCTGGCCTCAAGCTCTGGCCTTCTGCTTGGTTGGCTGGAAGCGAGACCCACACTGAGCCTGGGGGGTTGGGGGGCTGTGAACACCGTGCACAATGCCATGTGTTATAATGGCATGAGTACGAACATGTGACATCTATTTCAAGACTTGCTGTTTCCTCATTTATTGATCTTCTCAAGTATACAGAACACCTTTCAGTCAATGTACTGAGGAATTACAAAGATTTAATTTCAAAAGTTGTTTTGGAGTTACTGATATCAAACAAGGAAAACACCCAGGGTCTTAGAACGCCGTCTTCAAATCACCAGAGGCTGACCACGCACTCTACTGGTGTCCCAGATTGTTTGTGGCAGATGGCCTCCTTCTCAGGGTGACAGCACAGCAACCCTCACACTTGGGGGAGACCCCACGTTTCGAAATCCACACTTCAGTCTCATTGCACGAGGATCCCAGACAGATGTGCACGAGTTCCTGGGGCCTCGTGAGATTTTGAGAGAACATGCATGTGTGAAGTGTGCAGGAAATAGTGGCACCAACCTCTAGATGGACAGGGTTCTCCACTGGCGATATTGGAGTGCATTGGAGGTACTGCACCTCAGGGAAAATGTGATGTTTCGAAATGAAAATAATCTGGGGCTGGAGCTGTGGCGTAGTGGCCTCCTGCGGTGCTGGCATCCCATATGGGTGCTGGTTCGTGTCCTAGCTGCTCCACTTCTGATCCAGCTCTCTGCTATGGCCTGAGAAAGCAGTAGAAGATGACCCAAGTCCTTGGGCCCCTGCACCCACGTGGGAGACCTGGAAGAAGCTCCTGCCTCCTGGCTTCAAATCAGTGCAGCTCTGGCCATTGTGACCAATTGGGGAATGAAGCATCTCATGAAAGACCTCTCTCTCTCTCTCTCTCTCTCTCTCTCTCTGCCTCTCCTTCTCTCTGTAACTCTGACTTTCAAATAAATAAATAAATCTTTTTAAAAAAAAAAAAGAGAAAATACTTTGGAAAGATTTAAAAGGGAAAAGGGTGCCACCATGAATACAACTGATTGATCTGGTTAGAATTACAGTAATCTTAAAACTTACAACTGTTTGCAGTAGCATTCTAAGCACTATTTTGTTAGATCTTCATAAAAACTCACTCTATGATAGAAGGAAACAGAAGTGACTTCTCTTCAACACAGGGTGAGCTCCTTTGGAGTAAAGATGAACACACAGGGCCGGTGCCGTGGCGCAGTAGGTTAACCCTCTGCCTGCAGTGCCAGCATCCCTTATGTTCGCCGGCTCTAGTCCCAGCTGCTCCTCTTCCAATTCAGCTCTCTGCTATGGGAAAGCAGTAGAAGGTGGCCCAAGGCCTTGGGCCCCTGCACCATCATTCGAGACTGGGAAGAAGCACCTGGCTCCTGGCTTCAGATCGGTGTAGCTCTGGCCTTGGCCGTGCGGCCAATTGGGGAGTGAACCAACAGACGGAAGACCTTTCTCTCTGTCTCCCTTTCACTGTCTGTAACTCTACCTCTCAAATAAATAAATACAATCTTTTAAAAAAAGGATGAACACAAAACATCTGTCAAGGAAGAAAAAAATATTCACGGGATGCTAATAGTAGTGCTATGACTCTACTCTATGAAAGAGTTGAAAAGAGAAGGCGCTGGGGTTCAGAGGGGAACTGTAGCTGAAGCTTCACAGTCACTGACACGCAATGGTGGCCACAGATGCTCACGACTCGAGGACCTAGGATGGGGGCAAGCGCATTACGATCATCAGGTACGTGTTGAAGAATTAAACAAATGCATAAGTTAATGTGCTTGATGGGTTAATAGCCACAGCATTAGCATTGCAGCAAAATACTTGCACAGTGTGCCTCCTGCACCAAGACCCCTCCTGACAAGAGCGAAAGGGAAGGGGGGGGGTGAGCCACTGAGCACATGAATGAGGTGATGAGGCGATCTGCTGCCCACCCCTCCCATCCATTTGTGATCTGGAGTGAGTGCTGATTGCTGGGGGGAAATCCTAATCTGTACAAAAGAAGAGGGTGAGTTGATCGCAGAGAGACACATTTCAGAGGTTTATAAAAAAAGCATCCTAATAATTACGAACTGGCCACGATGGCATGGGTCTGCTTGTGAGTCACCAGTCTGCACCCTGGGATCAGTGCGGGGGCAGCGTGTGCAGAGGGACGCATCGCTGTGTGTTCAGGGGTCACAGCAGGGCCTCCACACCTCTGGAATTTCATCTGGTACATGCTGTTGTTGTAGACATATAAGGTAACATTCATCCATCTACCTCTATCTGCCTGGTGTGGAATAAATAGGCAAGCAGCTAGTTAGGTCTGGGAGCCAGAAGGCACAAGTCGCCCCCACCCCATGTACTCTCCTGTTTGTCAAAGTATCTGCTTTCCCATGATGCAGCTGTTGCCCCCCAGATTGGGCGCACAGGTGATAGAAGAAGGTGAAGGGGCTGGCATTGTGGAGCGGCAGGTTAAGCCATCACCTGCAGCACCAGCATCCATGTGGGTGCTCCACTTCTGATCCAGCTCCCTGCTAGTGCGCCTTGGAAAGCAACAGAAAATGGCCACGTACTTGGACTCCTGCCCCAACATGGGAGACCTGAATGAAGCTCCTGGCTCCTGGCTTAGGCCTGGCCCAGCCCTGGCTGCTGTGGCCATTTGGGGAGTGAATCAGGAGATAGAAGGAGTCTCTCTGTCTGCTTCTCTCTTTCTCTCTCTCTCTCTCTCTCTCTCTGTAATTCAGTTTTCCAAATAAATAGAATCCTAAAAAATAAGAATATGGGAGAGTGGGGAGTTCTGTCTTCCTGCCATGGACCTCACTTGGAGGTACTGCACCCCTCTTTTCAACACTTCAGTGGGGCGTTTCTTCCTGTTCACAGGTACTGTTTCCAGTTTGTCTTTTCTCCCTGGGTCATGGGCGGCTCTTTAGCCCACCCATGTTGTGTGTATCTCTGTGCAGGGAGTCCCACACTCTCACATGGGGTGTTTATTCTCCCTTGTCAGATACACTTTGCTTCTATTTGTAACAACCCCAGGCTCTGCTTGGTTTTCTATCTCTGAGGAAGACAGCAGCCTGGGTTAAAACTTAATAAATTCACTGCCCACATCATATCTATCTATTTTATTTGAAATGCAGAAAGACTGGGCAGGATTTTGGGGAGGGAGGGAGACGGAGCTTCCATTCTCTGGTTCACTGCCTAAATGCCCACAACAGCTGGGGCCGGGTCAGGCTGAAGGCAGGAGCTGGGATCTCAATCCAGGTCCCCCAAGGGTGGCAGGACTCAACCATGTGAGCCGTCACCTTCTGCTTCCCAGGGTGCCTGTTGGCAGGAAACCGGAATTGGAAGCCAAGACGGGACCCAAGCCCAGGTTCTGCAGTGTAGGACTCAGGCATCCCAGGCTTTGGCTTAGCCTGCATCAGACTCCTACCACTGAGACCGCCTCATGTCTTCCTTCGTTATTTGTTAGTTCATCTCAATGAACAGCACGTATGAGCTAAGCCAAGATCCCTGACATCATGAGGCGTTTTCTCTCTTCTCAGGGTGGCAGACAAGTCAACTGCTTGTCCTGCAGGGTCCCCCCAGGGCGACGTCCTGACAGATGCATCTCCAGTGGGACTGCAGGGTCTCGTGTGCGCTGATGACCAAGACCAGAGTGAGGCTGCAGGCTCACTTCGTTGGTTGCAATGTGCTAGTAATCTGATGGATATTTCTCAATCCATGTGTTTGGCAGAAACTAATTTTTCCTTTTCTGAAAAAGGACAACTACTGGAAAAAATCAGCTCCAGGCTGGTAATGCTTCGCCTGTGGGTGATTTTCAGCTCTGGGAGCCGCACATGCTCAGTGGGCAGCCTCGGCTGCAGACTCCATTCCTTTAAAGCTGCCTGGAGGTGGGATGAAGTGGAGGACATAGAAAGCAACTGTACAGTGTTTATGGACAAGACCACACATAAATTATTGGTCACACCATTACATACATGTTCAGACAATTATCTAACCCCCTCCACGTGTCAGTCATCCTGGGAAACCTGAATGTTCCCGACTCTGGTCACAGCTGCCGTTTACCCCTGTTGCCTTGAGTCTTGGGCGCCTGCTCTTGGTCCCGGAAGGTCACTGGAGCCCAGTAGTAGGTGATGAACTCTTTGCCGATTCTAAAAAATACACCGCCACCCAAGGACCTCGGAGCCCCTGCTCTAAATGTTCGTGGTGTCACCGTTTTGCTCAGTGTCTTCTCCTTGCCAAAGATCTAGTCCAGGGAAACGGGTTTCTGTAAATAACACAGGAAAGGCATTGTTTTGAGAACAAACCTTGGCACCCCCAGCTGAGACGGCCTCCCAGCAGAAGCGTAATTACCAGAGACTTAATGGAGACAAGTCTGTCCTGGAGTGGACATTCGTTTACACAAATGAACAGCTGCTTTTCACTGCTGTGCTTTTTTCTAACTTGGTTCCTGTTGAAAGTATAGTGAACTGGATACTTTGAAAGAAAGGGGGAACAAGAAGCCCCCCTGGAGGAAACCACCTGAAAATGAACCGTTATTTAGGGCCTTTTCTGGACACACGCGCCTCCTGCATCACTTTGGTGCACGTCCAGGGGAGAAACTAACACAGCCTGTGCTCTTGCAGACGAGAAGATGAACGTTTCGCACATGCTCGGGTAACACCGCCATCCCCAAGGTCACCTCCATCTGTTGGGGACTTCAAAAAAGTCAAGGAAAACACAGAATCAAAAGATAACAAAACATATTAGCTGTATTTCTCAACACAAGCTCCAAAATGTTAAAGACACTTTTGTAAGCAGTGATACTGGCCACTTAGCCATCTCTGAAAAACCATATCAGGTCCTGGACATTAGCCAAGTCAGCTCAGCCTTTTCCATTAACTGAAAAAAAAAATTGGTGCTCTTTCAATATTTTTTTAAGATTAGGAAGCAACACTAAGTGAGAGGGAGCCAAGTGTGGACGTCGGGGTGCCCTGGCCGGGGGAGCAGCGGAGCACGCTCTGCGGAAGCTCTCCCGCGCCTCCCTCCAGCTCTGGCCGACTGTCTCGAGGCCCTCTCTGAGGAAGCACATGGCGCTGTTTGCCCTCCGTCACGTCAGCCAGCACTTGCCTGGGTCACCCCGAGGCTCTGCCGGCGTCACCTTCAGCTTCTGCCGTGGCACCAAGCTTTGTGCTTTGTCTTCAGCACCCTGCTGGTAAAGTGTCCCATCTCCTGGGCCAGCTCTTCCCAGAAAGCCTTCAGGACGCCAGGAGCTCCGTCCACAGCTCTGCTCTCGTCCAGCAGAGTTTGCTTCACCTTCGTCTTCCGTCAGACTCGTGCGTGTCCGTGACGTTGGCCATGGTTTCTGCTCTGATTGTGGTCTTCGTTCATGAGGGCACGGGAGATCTTCTTTTTCACAAACGGGTGTGATGGTCTGCTGCTGTCAGCACCATCCTCTTCCTTCTTTACATGAGTTTTCCATCTGAAAAGCTCTGGTTTCCTTGGGGGCACCGTCCCCATGGATTGTTCATAAGGCATCACTGAGTTCACCGTTCTCCTACCCAGGCTTCGCCACACATGTGACGCTTGCTCCCGCTTCAGTTTCAGTGGAACGCAGTTGGCTATGACAGGAGGTCTCGTCAAACATGCCCTGTCCTTCTCAGCACCTCACACTGCACCCTGTGCAGACGTGTCACACAGATCAGCGTGAGTGTGCTCCGGTGCAAACCGCATTCGGAACACATGCATTTTTTCATAATACGCAATTTCCAAGAACTTTTGAGAAATCTCTTCTACTTTGCTTCCATATAAATCTCAGAAGAGTGACTTGGAGTGACAGAAGGAAACATGTGATGTCACCTGGCCCATCTCCCATTTCTCAGCGGGACGTGGACCAACTCTTCCACTAACAGTGAATCAGTACAGACGCAAACACACATACACAGACATAGACACACACAGAGAAACATACAAATGGAGATAAATACAGATACAGATACAGAAATATACACACATACACACGCACAGACCTTCTCAGATATCTGCACACCAAGTCACGCACACACAGAGGGGGAAACACGCTGGCTGCTTGTAGCATCCCACTGGCGGTGCCTGCAGTGCCTACTCCTGACAGCAGGTCCGACGCTGCCTTGGGGACCCACATTCAACAAGGCCAGTGCCTCGCGCCCAAGTCTGCCCTGCAAAGGAGCTGCCCCTTCGCTTCCACAGAGCGGCCATCGCGGCGCACCTGAGAGCCTGGGCATGCCGGTCCCTTTCTGGTGGCTGAGAAGCCGCCCTAGGGGAAACGTCCAGCCTCTTACAGAAACTGCTGTGTCGCTTTCTGAACAGCTTCTTCCCTGGGACTTGCTGAAGCAGCCCTGCCACGCGCTGGAGCGCCGGTCGCGCCGGGCCTCGCCGAGCCACGCGCCAAGCCTCTCCTCTCCTTGCTCGCAGTTCCTGAGTAACAGCGTGGCTTTGAGGCTGAACTTTTCTTGCCAAGTCTGTGCTTGCCTGTGTCCTCATCCAAACCTGCCGAGAACTCATTTCTGGAGCTGCTTGGGTATGGAACTCCAACCTCAGTGCAAGGAGAGGAGATTCAGGGAGAAGCTTGGGGCGGGGACTGCCTGTGCCGGAGGGGCAGAAAACATCGGTTCCGTCTGATTAAAGGAGACTCCCTCATCTCCTCAAGCAAAAAAAGTCTTGGCTCTTCCCATGTTCCCATGATTAAAACACACGTCAGCCTACGGATTAGTGCAGAGTTGGCAGGCGCAGGCCTCTTGTCCCCTCTGTGTCCTCTGCCCGCTCCTGAGTCACACCAGGCGGTTTCTCCTGTCCCCACTCCAAGTCACCCAGCGTCTCCACCCAGCTCACCCACCCAGGGACCCGCGGGCCTCTCCGGGTCACCCAGCGTCTCCACCCAGCTCACCCACCCAGGGACCCGCGGGCCTCTCCGGGTCACCCAGCGTCTCCACCCAGCTCACCCACCCAGGGACCCGCGGGCCTCTCTGGGTCACCCAGCGTCTCCACCCAGCTCACCCACCCAGGGACCCGCGGGCTTCTCCGGGTCACCCAGAGTCTCCACCCAGCTCACCCACCCAGGGACCCGCGGGCCTCTCCAGGTCACCCAGCGTCTTAACTGACTCCTTCACTCCAGCATTCCTTACTGAGTTCTCTGGACCAAGGCCTGTTCGGAGACCGGGACGCACCACAGTGAGCAAAGTGGGAAAGTCCCTGCCCCACTGACCTGGTTACCGACTGCACGGGACAGGCAGAGAGGCACACGCCAGGACAGCAGGAAGTCCAGGAGGCGGTGTGCCAGGCCTGGATGTGCACCGCCCCCGGGAGCTGCCGCTCAAGGCTCGTCCTCGGCCGTGCACCCCGATGCTCGGCCGTGCACGCCGATGCTCGGCTGCCTGGGCTGTGGCAGCGTTTTAGGGCCAGCGCCCTCCAGCAGCACGCTCACCTCTGCTACTTCGAGGTCGGAGGGCGTAGGCAGTGTTTAAACACCTTGCCTTTCGCTTATCTAAAACATGATCATTGCTCTAGGCCACCTTGAGGCCCAAAGTGGAAAATTAGCAATTTTGAATTTTACTAAGCGGGTGGGAGACGAGCAGAAGAAGAAAACTGGAAGGGAAGAGCCAGATGCCGGCCACAGCCACAGCCAGCACGAGCGAGCATGTCTCCCCTCCAGTCATGAGTACAACAGCCGCGGTGGTAACCAGCACTGCGTGGGGCTCGCTTTAGTATTTGCTCGGTGTAAAGCAGCCACTTGGGGGCGGGGTTGGGTGCAGTGGTGAGGATGGTGCTGCGATGCCCACATTGCACATGGAATGCCAGGGCTGAGTCAGCTCTGTGTCTGACTCCGGTTCTCATCAAGGCACACCCTGGGGGGCAGCGGTGTGGTTCAAGTGCTTGGATCCCTGCCACCCACATGGGAGACTCGGGTTGAGTTCCACGCTCTTAGCTTGGGCCTGACCCAGCCCCGGCTGTTTTGAGAATTTGGGGAGTGAACCAGTGGATAGGAGGTATCTCTGTCTGACCACCTCTGACCATCTCTCTGACTCTGTCTTTCAAACAAATAAAAATGAAAAAATTTTAAACAAAACAACTACTTGACTCAAGAAACATAAGACTTTTACCAACTTAATGTTCCAAAAAGAAAAACATATTCCGCTGACGTTGGACAACGTTCCGAGCTAATCTTGGGACAAGGCACTGAGGAAGTGGCCGTGTGAACTTGTCATTCACAAGACATAAATCAAGGAGTACCAAAAGGTTCCAGGTGACGGAAACACACACCAGACGGTGCTCCCGCCCTCAGCACCTACAATGCGAGTATTTTATTAACTTCCAGCGGTTGGAACTTTATCTAGTGAAAGGATGTGTGTAGGCTGCTCGAGGGAGCCACAGCCTCCCGGGGGCCAGACTGGAGGCCCAGAGCGCCCGTGTGCAGGCTCCCGGCCACCACCCTCACTCCTGTCTTTCCTGGACGCCTCTCGGGGACACGGTGCCATCACTGTCCCAGGGTTGTGTGGCAGCTCCTCTCCACCCTTTCCCTTCTTCTCTTTGTCTCCTTGTGAACGCCACTGCCACACTCAGTCTCTCCCTTTGCTTCGGCCTCCACAGCAGCGCCAGCTGAGTTGTCCTGTGATGAGCAGCATCATGAGATCCCAGCTCCAGCTCCCCCCGAGAGCTGGCCAGTCACACACCAGCCTTGCTCTCCCATGGACACCACACCGGCAGCAGCCTGCCAATCATGCACAGCCTGTCACTCGTCCTCCACAGACTCGGTGGGCAGATGTAGACACGTGCCAGGAGGCGCACAGAGGGAGCGGCTCCAGCAGTCAGCAGCAGGATGCTCAGCCTTGAGTAGGGGCAGGAGACATCGGGTGCGTAGGACAGAGGAGGGCCTAGCAGGCACGCTGTGTGGCCATGCATGGCCAGACACACAGGAGGGGGAGCATCACGTGGTCCTGAGTTCACAGAGTGAGTTCAGGCATAGGTGGCATGGGACAAGCACTGGGTACGTTAGGAAAGTCCCAGTCCCTTGCCAGAGACTGAGGTTGCTTGCGGTGGAGGGAGCAGGTCAGTGGTTTCCAGCACACACCTGACGGTGCCTCACCTGTCTCCAGGCAGAGCACCAGATGAGAGCAGGACAAGAGTTTTATAGAAAAGCCCAAAATCCTGGAGTGCAGACAGAGGCTGCGGGTGTCTGACCTCGGGGGAGACCAGAGGGAGAGAGGGGCATGGCTAGGTTGTGTTTCAGAAGCAGTCCAGGATCTAACGTCTGCACCCCCATTGGAGAGCTGACAACAGGGCCAAGGATGGCTCCCATGCTTCTCGTGGGGTGAGCGGGAGAAGGTGTTGGCAGAGCGGGGCTCAGGGAAACTGAGGGACCCATGTGTCTGGAGGCCGGGGCAGCTGCCAAGCGGCAGAGCTGTGGAGGAGACACCCGGTGGGTGGACACTGCCGAAGCCCCCAGCACAGCCGCTGACTGAGGCCAAGAGCTGGTCTTCTGTCCCAGCGGGTGCTGTCAGGGACACGGGCAGACAAGGGCAAACCTAGAGGCTCTGGCGGCTAGAAGCCAGGCCAGGAATGAGTTGAATGAGGTAAAAGTGACAGCGATTTTCCTATTATGAATAAGCTGTGTGGGGTCTTGCCATGAATGCAGAGAAGAATTCTGAATCCTGGCTCAAATAGACCGGGCAGCATGGAATGTTTTTAAGCTTTTTATTCAGTGAGAGAAATGCAGAGGAGAGTGAGGGCTCTATCTAAAGGCGGAAGGCAAGCCTGGGTCCACACCGAGCACCAGGAGCCAGCCACGTGGAGGAGCTGGCAGGCCCAGAAGCGTGGAGCCCGAGGGCCACACACCCTGGTGGTGCAGGGCAGCACAGGGATCCAGGGCAGGGAGGGAAAGCGAGGGCGGCCCACCATGCCCCAGGCCTTTATACACTTCCAAAGGGGCGTGGTTAATTAGTTTTGTGAGCAGGAGGGCCTCCAGGTGGGGTCAGGTAGGGGCATGGGATCACGCAGGCGTGTGGTGAAAGGGGTCTTCCAGCTCACAGATCTGATCACTGTTATCCCCTCCGCCTGCCTTCCAGGCATAAAGGACCAGAGTCAGTTCATGAAAAGAAGGGCCCGCAGAGCGATGACCTGAGGAAGACTGGGGAGATGCGGGGAATCCGACCTGGCTGGATTAAAGCTCTGTAACAGCGTCCTGGAATAAAATGTGAAATGTGAAGAGTAATGATAATGGAATGTAAACAGACTTTACTATGCAAAAAGGAAATTGACTTTAAAGAAAATGGATATCTTGTCCAAATTAGCACTTAGTGAATAATAATCATGGATGATAACAGAGAACTATAGAGATTATAGATGATACATAGATGGATGATAGAGATGAGTAGCTAGGTAGAGATGTATTACGTAGCTAGATGGATGACAGAGAGAGATGATGAGAGGTACAGAGAGACAAAACACTGAGAGGGGCACAGATGCGGACTCCTACATAGACACATAAGTAGACATTCAACTGTGACTGTACGTGTGGCTCAATGGGATTGGACTAGAGTGTGTGCTGGGTGTATGGCGTAAGCTCTGACGGCTGCTCTGGCACACTAGCAGGATCCTGGCCAGCCAGGGCTCCCTGTCCCAGCCCTGAGGCACCCACAGCCAGGACATGGGAATGCCTTATGCTCCCCAGGCTTGCCCCCTCATATGAAAACATTTTGTCCCTCTCCTTCATACGACGTGCACAGGGGCAGCCAGCTCTTCTGATCTATCTACAGAGTCCCGGCACAGCTTACGCAGTGAGCAGACGCATGCTGAGTCTTCCTTCGACATCTGGGAAATGTCCAATAACGTCCGCTGAAGGTTTAATAGCAGTGCGGACGCTGGTTACTCCTGACCAGCTCAGCTGGTGCACACAGCAGCAGGATACACAGCACCATTGTGTGGAGCAGCATGAGCCGGGGTACTCTACAGGAGCAGTCACTTGACTGTAAACAAGCTGTTCTTTGTCTCTTATTAACAAGGTAGGCACAGCCCTATTATTTGAAAAGCCCAAAGGGCATTGCCCCTTAGGCTTTTTGTTTGTTTGTTTTGCCAGGCAGAGTTAGACAGTGAGAGAGAGACACACACAGAGAGTTATAGACACTGAGAGAGAGACAGAGAAAGGTCTTCCTTCCGTTGGTTCACTCCCCTAATGGCGGCCGGCGCTGTGCTGATCCGAAGCCAGGAGCCAGGTGCTTCTTCCTGGTCTCCCATGCGGGTTCAGGGACCCAAGCACTTGGGCCATCCTCCACTGCCCTCCCGGGCCACAGCAGAGAGCTGGACTCGAAGAAGAGCAACCGGGACTAGTACCCAGTGCCCCAACCGGGACTAGAACTCTAGGGTGCTGACGCCGCAGGGGGAGGATTAGCCAAGTAAGCCATGGCGCTGGCGCCCCTTAGGGCTTTGACTTTCAGTGGAGACGCTGACATTGGTTTTCCCCAGGAATGACTTCCTCAGGCCCATGGACTGCACAGCCCTTCCCTCCCCACCTGCCAGCCTTCTCTCGCTGAGCGGCAGCTGCTACTGGGTACCTGTCATTCAGCCTCTTCAGACAAGCACACCTACACATGCAGGATCAGGAGCATACACACACATGCACATACACACGCACAGAGGCACATACATGCACACCACACACATGTGCACAGAGCAATATATAGGCCTGTATACATAAACATGCATGCAACACATGCACATGTGTGCACAAGTGCATACAATCCCATGCACACATGTACTGGCACAAATGTACATGCATGTGCACATCTATACAGGTGTGCACACCCAGGCACACACGATACACGAAGACATACATGGGCACAAGGCCCGTGTGTTCCCACAGTCACACACGTGCTCACACGCATTCACATACCACAGGCCTGCACACCAGCACACACACATTGTCTCTCCCCGGGCAGCTGAGTCAGGGCAAACTTGAGTATTTAGCCCAGGTGTCCATCCGGGAGGCTCTGTTCCTGGGGAGCAGAGAACATGCTGAACACTGGATGTGCCAGGTCTGCTCTGTGTCACAGGCAGACCCTCCTGGAGGGCTCCTTCATGGATCATCATCCTGAAGTCGTTCCAGCCTCCCACGCAGCCCATGGTGGTCGGTGCTTTCCCTGGTCAATGGGGCGGAGCCTGCTTCTTGCACGCTGATTTGCAGGCAGCAGGTGGTGGAGCTGGAATTCAGATGCAGGCCATGGACCTCAAGGTCACCCGCTCTCCAGTGTCCATGGTTTCCATGGTTTCCACCCTGGGGAGTTCCTTGTCTGAAATCAGTGTCCGATGTGAATGAGAGAACCACATCTGAGCTTACGGACGCCTCGAAATAGGAAGAGCTTTTCAGCACAGCTGTGTGAGCTGGGTTTGAGGGGCCAGGGCAGAGGGTGCTGAGAACATGGGCGTGCGCTGGCGGGGGCCAGTGAGGGGGCCATCTTAGAGCCCCAGTGAAACCGCTGTCGGCCGCGGCTGCAGCTGTCCTGAAAGGCAGAAGGACCAGCATTTCCACGCTTCCCATCCCCCGTGCAAGTCCCCGAGATGCGGCCTCTGCCTCCTGCCTCCTCTCACGGCCGGGTTCCCTTGCTGCCTGGTCTCCCACACCAGGAACAGCCCCCCGGGCACAGCCATCTGCTGGCCTTGTCCGAGAATGACGCCTGAGTCTAGTGGATGCTCCAGAAGTCAGCAGCTAATGGACTTCAAACTGCAGGAATTGGGGTCAAAGCAGAGGCCGGAGCCCGAGACGACCCGCTGCTGCAGACCCTGGGGACTGCTGCTCTTCTGTGCCTGCAGCACAGCCCGGAACTGCACATCCCAGGGCTTCAGTCCTCCCGGGGCTGGGAAGTGAGCGTGTGTAGGACTCACGGATGTGTGTGCTGACTGCTGGCATGATCTGCGACCTTGGAAGAGATGGAAACAGGCAACACCACTGTGCGTCTCTGCAAGGCAGCTCCTGGGCCCAGCACACAGCGTTGGAAGGACTTCCTGAAGGCATTTAGCAAGTGCCGAGTAAGCTCAGGAGGACCCAGCATGCGTCCACTGGGAGCAGCGGGGTCACAGGGTCCCATGTAGCAGGAGAACACGCTCCATAAATCTCAGGTTCTCATCACCTCCGGCGGGCGGCGTCTTCTGACGGGTGACGGGGTGCTCGGCTAACACAAGCCCCTGCCTCCCCGGCTGTTTCTGAATAACAAAGTAAACAAACCTTGTGAAGTCCCCTGTCAGCATCAACTTACAGCTGAACCGGAACCAATATGTTGCTGATCTGTCCATCTAGATGGACTTGCAGGGTACAGACGTGGTGCAGGCAGGCAGACGGTCACACGAGGCAAGGCAGGCAGATAGACACACGTGGCACAGGCAGGCAGATGCCACACGTGGCACAGGCAGGCAGACGGACACACGTGCCACAGGCAGACGGACACACGTGGCACAAGCAGACAGATGGACACACGTGGCACAGGCAGGCAGACACACGTGGCACAGGCAGACGGACACACGTGGCACAGGCAGACAGATGGACACACGTGGCACAGGCAGACAGGCACATGTGGCACAGGCAGGCAGATGGACACACGTGGCACAGGCAGACAGGCACATGTGGCACAGGCAGGCAGACGGACACACGTGGCACAGGCAGACGGACACACGTGGCACAGGCAGACAGATGGACACGTGGCGCAGGCAGGAAGATGCACAGACAGATGAGGTGATTCAGGACTTGCGGCTTTCCCAGCTGGAGTCCGGGTGTTCCTAAACCATCTGCGTGTACAGCAGAGAGACGGGAGGATTGTGAGGAAGTCACTTCTTCCTGTCCGGGCGCCCACCGTGGAAATGCATGAACTCACTCCATTCCTCAGCTCACAGCGTTGCTGAGCCTCCGAAGCCCCTCATCCTGCACCCCCGTGCAGCGGGGACCGGGACACGCGGCCGCCTCACAGGACCCGCCCTGGCCCTGCCTCAGCTCCAGGTAGATGAGCGCTGCCACTGTCCCTGCGAGTCACCCTGGGAACCGCGGTGCGGCGCGTCAGGGCGGTCCTGGGACCGACTGGGCTCCGGCATGCCCAGGACACTCTTCAGATGCACTGACCAATCAGATATCAGAGTCCTCAGGCAGAACACAACAGCCTTCGTGCTCTGACCACGTGCCCAGCTCCAGTCCCTGAGAAGTCTCACCCCTCTCCCCGCCGATGGACCGAGCCTGGAGGATGCCTGACACCGTTCATCCTGTGTGAGTGTGTGGCTGGTGAGAGCCTTGAAAAGGGGTGTCAGTCACATGTGAGGATTACAGAAGGGTAGGAAGAGGACCAGGAGCCACGGGACAGGGGTCAGCGGAGGCTCCTGGTGAGACAAGGCCACCGCGCCTGGGAGCCCAGAGGAGACACAGCCTGACCCCAGGGCAGCCCAGGGCTTGGGCGGGGTTGTGCGGCCCTTGGCCTCCATCGGCTGAAACACGGAGTCCTGAGGAGGAGGTGGCCGTGTCAGTGGCGTTCTCCGTCCCAGAGCAGCTCCGTTCAGAGGACTTGCACAGGCCGTGTGGTATCCAGGGAGACAACAACGGAACAAGGACATAAGGCTCAGCCGAGCTAGGTTCTTGTTCCCCCTGCCTGCTTCCGAGAGACCAGTTCAGTCTGCACACACCCTGTATTGTTCCCCCTCCACCCCCTGGACTCTTCCCCAGGCTGGAAGCCAGTGGGCCAAACCTCAAGAACCAGTGTGGAGAAGCTCACCTCTTACTGCCCCCACGCCCAGCCCCAGCCCACCTGAGCTAGGAAAGGGCCCAGCCTGCTGGGTCAGGGGTCAGAGGTCAGGGCTTGGCCACGTGCTTGGTCTGTGAGTGCGCTGGCAGCTGGTTGACCTCTGAGAGTTTTTCTCTGAATAAATTCGGCCTGGCTGCGAGTTCGTATTCTGTCTCCTCTATGTTCCGCCCCCCTTTTCATTACAGACAATATCGACCGGGACCGGTGCAGGCTCAGTGGCACAATAGGCCTTCTCTGTGAAAGACAGGAGGGTGTTTGGCTTCATCTACGTGGGTCCAGTAAGAAATTCTTAGCAAGAATGGCTGAGATTATTCAAAACATATCAAGCAAAGAATTTATCAGCGAATTCCTAAATGAAAAGATGCGATTGTTACCCACATTTTTGCATTTTGGAGACTTTGTTTAAACTCAATCTCTTCTACTCTTGCTAGCCTTGAGAGAGAACCTGGTAGGTTTTTTTTTTTATTATTAATTCAATAATTCTAGTTATATCCACATAATTCTGTGAGATCCTCATTAGAAATAAAATATTCATGGGGAAATAAGTTGTCATGTGAAATTTTCAGTTAGTGGTTTCACATTTCCTGTTGTTATTTAGCATTAGTTACTGTCAAAAACTGCACTTGCCAGAGACGGGAGAGCAATTCTGATTGGCTCCTTTTAGGGATGTCATCCTTACGGAATTATTATTATGCTATTATTGTTGCCATACGAAGCCAAGCCCTTTGCCTATAACTACCTGGGAATGGAGACCAGCCTTCTGCATCTCCAGGTCTAAGCCGGGATCCATGTCTTACATGTGCATCATAGAGAATCCATGTTTAAAAGCCTGAGGTTGAGTTGAAAGGGAAATTTCCCTGCTGGGCTCCAACTAGGAATCTGCAGGATGCAACCCACCAGCCCCCTCCCCTCCCGCCCCCACCTTTCCTGTGGGAAGGAGCCGAGCAGGGGAGGGCTGCTGTGACCCCCACCCCTTGGAGGGTGGAATGTGCTGTCTGCTGGGGTCTGTGCATGGGAAGAGTCCACTCACCTTCACAATTACAAGTACATGATGGCCAGATGTCCACGAAAAATCAAGTTATGCAAACCTCCAGTCGGGCTCTCTCCCCTGCCCTGCCCTACACGGGAGCGCGTCCCTAGGCTGCTGGGGCTCAGCTGCCAGGCATTGCTCATGCTGCCGCAGAGGCCCGGCCCCCACGCACCTGGGAACCGGTGAGATGCTGTGCCAGCTCCACACCCCCACCTGGGAAACCACAGCCCCCTTTCAAAGGTTTTAATAATCGTTCTGCATTTTCAATACAAGCAAAGGACACATACAACTTTATGGACATAAAACTGACACACGTGTGCTATGTCCTGACCGATGTAGTCGCTGTTGACTGCACGGCTCACTTGATATCTGGGGAGAGTTTAATGCAAGCTTCCATAATAACCAGAGATGGTAATAATTTATTCATAACTACAGATTGTTCATTCCATGTACCATTCTAATATTGACAAAGCATTCATTTTTATCACTGGAATACCATGGAAACCCTGGGAGCTAACGGTGCTGCATTCCACCTTGCACAATTCAGACACAAAGCGTTTCCAAGGATGGTGCTGGCAGCACCGTGGTCACAGCCAGCTTCCAGAGCATTCCGTTCTGCACTGCTCACTCGCTCTGTTTTTCTTGAGTGTAAGCGTGGCTGTTCATGACCCACGCGCCCTGCCTGTGCGTGCAGTGAGGCAGAGGAGCTAGGGATGCTGCGTCTGCACACTGCGCTCCCTGCCGTCAGCCCCGCGCCCGCTGTGAGCCGTGCTGCTGTGGGTTCAGGAGGACACGTCTCCCCCAGCCTCACATAGGCACCTTTGTAGCTGATGGAAGTGGACTTAATACAGGCTGCACTTTTTATTGGAAGTTAGGGTAAAACAAAAATAGCAAATTTTACCTTTCTCCTATTTTGTAGTAGTTTGGTGGATTATACTACTTTTTTAGGTCTTCATGATTTCTTTATGTGGTATTTGTAGTTCCCTTTGTTTTATAATGGCTTTAAGTCAGTTAGCTTCCATTTGATAGCTTCTGTCTGTCCAAGGAACAGAATCTCAAAATTTTAAACTAGAAGCCCCAGGTGCCCTTGGAATCCCAATGCAGAGCTGGACAGAAACGGGACAATGACGGATTCTTCAAAAACAGAATGTAAGTTGCATCTCTTCTCTGTTGGGGGGAGGGTCAGAAGTTCCCTCCAGAGGGAACAGAGTCCAGACACCCAATGGGGGCAGGGTGAGGAGCCACTCGCAGCCCTGGAAAGGCCACTCCCAGCCCTGGGGGGCCACTCCCAGACCAGGGAAGACCACACCCAGCTCTAGGAAGGCCACTCCCAGACCAGGGAAGGCCACTCCCAGACCAGGGAAGGCCACACCCAGCTCTAGGAAGGCCACTCCCAGACCAGGGAAGGCCACTCCCAGACCAGGGAAGACCACATCCAGCTGTAGGAAGGCCACTCCCAGACCAGGGAAGACCACATCCAGCTGTAGGAAGGCCACTCCCAGACCAGGGAAGACCACATCCAGCTGTAGGAAGGCCATTCCCAGACCAGGGAAGACCACACCCAGCTCTAGGAAGGCCACTCCCAGCCCTGGGGAGCCACTCCCAGACCAGGGAAGGCCACATCCAGCTGTAGGAAGGCCACTCCCAGACCAGGGAAGGCCACATCCAGCTGTAGGAAGGCCACTCCCAGACCAGGGAAGACCACACCCAGCTCTAGGAAGGCCACTCCCAGCTCTAGGAAGGCCACTCCCAGACCAGGGAAGGCCACACCCAGCTCTAGGAAGGCCACTCCCAGCTCTAGGAAGGCCACTCCCAGACCAGGGAAGGCCACACCCAGCTCTAGGAAGGCCCCTCCCAGACCAGGGAAGGCCACACCCAGCTCTAGGAAGGCCACTTCCAGACCAGGGAAGGCCACTCCTTTGTGGAGACCCCACAGCAGCAGCATGCGGGGTGTCTGGGAGGAACCTGCCCCACACACTGCCAGCCAGGAGTCTGGGGTGGGGGCAGCCCCACAGGGCGTCTGGCAGGGGTCCAACAGCCCTACAATGAGCGGCCTCCTCTGAAATGATCGTCAGACAGTGACAAATGCCTCAGAAGCAGACAAAATCCGCCAACAGTGAAGGGTGGAGAAAGGCATCCAAAAGTGGAGCTGTAAGCTCTTCACATCGACATGAGCATTGAAGTCTGAAGGCCGAGACAGCACGGCCCATCTGAACACGGGGCTTCCCACAAACACAGATCCTCGGGTCAATCTGAATTGCTTCTTGTTGAGATTTATTTATTATGCATTGAGATGCAGAGTTACAGACCGAGGGACGTCTTCCATCTGCTGGGTCACTTCCCAAATGGCTGTGATGGCCAGGCTGGGCCAGACTGAGGCCAGCAACGAAGAACTTCCTCTGGGTCTCCCACATGGGTACCAGGGCCCAAGCACTCGGACCATCCTCTGGTGCTTTCCCAGGCCATTAGCTGTGACCTGGATGGGAAGAGGAGCAGCCAGTACTCAAACCAGCACCCATTTGAGATGCCAGCATTGCAGGCAGTGGCTTTACTTGCTACATCACAGTGCCGACCCCCAAATCTGAATTTCTGATCAACAAGGACTTTCTAGTATAGCTACGCCCCATAGAATTTTTGACCCTCCTGACACTAATTCTGAAAATATTTCTTGGCTATTTGAAATTCAAATTAATGCAACATTCTGTATACTTCTTTGCTAAATCCGGCAACCCTACTCAAAACTAAAAATGTGATATCAGAAGTCAGATAGCCAAAGCCGTGAGGAACTTCATCCGAGTCTTTCATGTGGGTGGCAGGGGCCCAACTACTTTGACCATTGCTGCTGCATCCCAGGGTCTGCATTCGTGGGAAGCTGGATTGGAAGCGGAGGGGCTGGGGCTTGAACCAAGACTCTACGGTACGAGATGCCGGCATCCCAAGCAGCGACTTAATCACTGTGCCCGATGTGCACCCCCTGATAATTTTCTTCTACTA
Source organism: Oryctolagus cuniculus (assembly GCF_964237555.1). Lineage (NCBI taxonomy): Eukaryota > Metazoa > Chordata > Mammalia > Lagomorpha > Leporidae > Oryctolagus > Oryctolagus cuniculus. The sequence goes on from NC_091433.1 coordinate 199,728,664, forward strand.
AATTTTTATAGGTGAATAAGACTAAGAATCAGCAAAAATTACTCATTGCGAGGAATATTAATATAGATTATTACAGCTGATCTTAGGCACCAAGGTTGCTATCTTATAGCTTTAGAAATAATCATATAAATGTAACAAGAACAATCACAAAGGTATAGACGGGCAGGCCCAGCTAGGACACAGTAACTTAAATTTTAAAGAAAGATCCAAAGTCGAACAGCCAAAGACGGGGAGCAGCCGCGGCAGGGCTGCCCGGGGCTCCCCGGCAGAGGCGGCCTCACGCCCTCAGAGACCCCACAGCAGCGTCCCTGTGCTGCTGGACTCAGGCTTCCTCCCCCGGTGCTCTGACAGTGAGAGCAGCGTCCCTGTGCTGCTGGACTCAGGCTTCCTCCCCTGGTGCTCTGACAGTGAGAGCAGCGTCCCTGTGCTGCTGGACTCAGGCTTCCTCCCCGGTGCTGTGACAGTGACAGCAGCGTCCCTGTGCTGCTGGACTCAGGCTTCCTCCCCCGGTGCTCTGACAGTGAGAGCAGCGTCCCTGTGCTGCTGGACTCAGGCTTCCTCCCCGGTGCTCTCACAGTGAGAGCAGCGTCCCTGTGCTGCTGGACATCCGCCTTCCTCCCCGGTGCTGTGACAGTGAGAGCAGCGTCCCTGTGCTGCTGGACTCAGGCTTCCTCCCCCGGTGCTCTGACAGTGAGAGCAGCGTCCCTGTGCTGCTGGACTCAGGCTTCCTCCCCCGGTGCTCTGACAGTGAGAGCAGCGTCCCTGTGCTGCTGGACTCAGGCTTCCTCCCCCGGTGCTCTGACAGTGAGAGCAGCGTCCCTGTGCTGCTGGACTCAGGCTTCCTCCCCCGGTGCTGTGACAGTGAGAGCAGCGTCCCTGTGCTGCTGGACTCAGGCTTCCTCCCCCGGTGCTCTGACAGTGAGAGCAGCGTCCCTGTGCTGCTGGACTCAGGCTTCCTCCCCCGGTGCTCTGACAGTGAGAGCAGCGTCCCTGTGCTGCTGGACTCAGGCTTCCTCCCCGGTGCTGTGACAGTGACAGCAGCGTCCCTGTGCTGCTGGACTCAGGCTTCCTCCCCCGGTGCTCTGACAGTGAGAGCAGCGTCCCTGTGCTGCTGGACTCAGGCTTCCTCCCCGGTGCTGTGACAGTGAGAGCAGTGTCCCTGTGCTGCTGGACTCAGGCTTCCTCCCCCGGTGCTCTGACAGTGAGAGCAGCGTCCCTGTGCTGCTGGACTCAGGCTTCCTCCCCCGGTGCTCTGACAGTGAGAGCAGCGTCCCTGTGCTGCTGGACTCAGGCTTCCTCCCCCGGTGCTGTGACAGTGAGAGCAGCGTCCCTGTGCTGCTGGACTCAGGCTTCCTCCCCCGGTGCTCTGACAGTGAGAGCAGCGTCCCTGTGCTGCTGGACTCAGGCTTCCTCCCCCGGTGCTCTGACAGTGAGAGCAGCATCCCTGTGCTGCTGGACTCAGGCTTCCTCCCCCGGTGCTGTGACAGTGAGAGCAGCGTCCCTGTGCCGCTGGACTCAGGCTTCCTCCCCCGGTGCTCTGACAGTGACACCTGTTCTGATGGGGCAGAGCCCAAGTGCTCGGGGTGCCGCTTGCGGTGCGGCCTTTGCTCTTACTCTAAAGCAGCAGCGGGAGGGGTCAGCACGCGGGCAGCGGACTCTGGGGCCGCCGGGGCAGCTGCAGCCCGGCTCTGCCAGCACGGTCTTGTTGCCGTGAGCAGCTGCCTCCAACCCCACAATGAGTGGCTCCCCTTTACTTGCAAATCTTAATGTGAGGGTGGGCGCTGGGGCCCGCAGTCAGTTAAGCTGCCGCTCGGGTGCCTACATCCCGGATCAGAGTGCCATTCCGAGTCCTGGAAGTAGAACAGTCTGTTCCAACCAGCTCCCAGCCAGTGTGTCTGGGAAGCAGTGGATGACCGCCCAAGTACTTGGACCCTTGCTGCCCACAGGGTGGACTAACTCTTGGCTCCTGCGTCAGCCTGCCCTAGCCCTGGCTAGTGTGGCCAGTTGAGAGTGAGCCAGTGGATAGACAACTCGCTCTCTCTCTACCTCTCAAATAAATAAGTGTTTTTAAAAGTAAATATCATTGTCTACTCTTGCATATAGGTTCAATGGCTTTTAGGGTAAGGATTTCAAGTTCTACCAAAAATCCTACTGGATATTTGGTATTTTAATTGCACTCATTCGGTACTTTAGTCACTTGGTTTCACACCTGATGAGGGAAGAACTGACATCCTTGCAGCGGTACACACTGCTACTTGGGGGGGGGGGTCCCTGCGGCTGGTTTGGCTTGTGTGTTTCACACGCGTGTAGGCCTGGCATGATTCACCGCTGAGTCGCTGGCTAAGCTTTCACATGACAGAACCACTAAATCCCTGGCTGGTCACTCCTGTGTCCAGTTCAGGTAAGCGCACGGACGGAGGGTAATGCCCGTGCAGGCTGGGCACAGCACTCACTTGTGTCTCTCTGCACCCGGGCACGGCTTCCCCACAGAGGAATCGCTTCTGCCCCGAGCGAGGCTGGGCTGACGCGGCTCTCTCAGCATCATCTCCAGCCTCAGCGTGGGATGCTCGCTTCAGGATCCAGCTCCGTCCGGGGTCGCAGCCTCGGCCACACACCAGACTCACCAGGGAGTTTTAAAAATCTCAGCACTCGGGCCACACACCGCACCAATTAAGCTGGACTCTCCAGGGCAGGATTTTGCCGCCGGCAGGACGTCGGGCCCCACAGCTGGTAGGCGCTCGTTCCAACCCTCAACACAGAGCGGCAGCAGCCACGTCCAGGGGCGTATTAAGCACCGCTTATCTCCAGCCCCGGCCCAGACCACTGAGATCAGGTCTGCATTTTTATCAAGCGTCAGCGCGCACAGTGAAGCCCGAGGAGCAATTATCCAGAAACCAAACCTCCCAAGCACTGTGTCTGCAGCTCCGGCCGGCCGGGAGGGCTGGTGGGAGTCGGCGCTCAGGCTGCCGGCGGCAGCAGCAGTTGCAAGGCCGCAGGCTCTGCCCGGGGGGCTCCTGATGCAGAAGGTGGCTCGGCCGGGACCTCTACCACGTGGCCCAGCAAAGCTGCCTGCGGAATGCACTCGGAGAGGCCCCGTGTGCAGACCACAAGGACGCTCCTGCAGCCGGGTCCCTCCCGCAGGCTTTCTGGATGTGGTGTGAAGCTGCGAGGAGCTGCTTTGCCCCTGGAGCTCGCGGGGAGCCCCGCCTCCACCCTCGTTCCTGGCATCTCACCCCTCCCTGGAGCTGGGCCTGGGTTCACTCTGCTCATCCGGGAAGCACTGAGAGGACCAGGGTGAAGCTTTTCCTCTCGGGTAGCGTCTTCCCCTGCGCCTCATTTTGTCCCCTTTGGGGTTTCCTCTCTGACCCGTGGGCCACGTGCGCGTGCGCTGTTTAACATCCAGTTGGTCGGACAGTTTCCTGTCGTGCTTCTCTGGTTAACTTGCGGTTTTGCTCCACATCGGTCCAAGAATGTATTCCGTGTGGCGGAAGTCGCGTTGCGTGTGTTGGGTTTCTCGTGTGCAGAGTCTGTGGTCCACCGTGTTCCCCGAGACCCTGAGACAACCGCTCCATCTCTGCAGCCGAGCGCCCCGGGGCCCGCTGGGGAGGGCGCCGCGCACCTGTGCGGCCGCCATGGGACTGCTGACGGCGCCGCCGCACCCTGTTCTTGGTGATGGCACAAGCACAGGCCGCGGTGCTGAGCCTGTACGGAGACGGGCCGTGCGCACTGGAGCGGCGCCCCGCGAGGTTTGATCAAGGCGCCCTCTGTTCCAAGGGACGCCCATCAGTGCTCTGTAATGCTTGGTCGGCATTGATCCGCGGGGATCAACAGGGCTCCCGAGGGCCCTTGCTGCTGAACGCCCTGCACTGCCCACCCCAGCCCTGGGGAACTGCTGTAGCACAGGGGCAGGGGCCGTCTGCCCTGTCCATCTGTCCATCTGTCCAGTTGCTCAGTACATCGAGACCTTTCATGGGAGGCGCTGTGGATACTCTGGCCTGGCGCTGCCGGTCAGCATGCGTGGCTCCGCTGCTGGACGTAGGCACTCAGCCGTCAGGGCCGGACCGGCGCCCCTCTGATGCCAGGACCGGACCTGTGCCCTCCGCCCCTGGCGCTAGACCGGCGCCCCTACACTGCCCGGGGCCCCCCTCATGCCCTCTGCCCCCTCCACCCCGGGCCCCAGATCCATGTCCTCTGCCCCCATTACCCGACCTGCGCCTGGGTCCTCAGTGTTGTGTTTCCCTTGTGTTTCCTGTCTGTGCGGTATTTGAAATTTTTTTATGGAATTCTAGTCATAATTATTTAATAATGAAACTGGGTACTTTTAATTATTTATTATAATTGAATAACTTGCTCCAAGTTCACGGCTCTGTGATTTCCTTAGTTTCTGCTCTGGGCGTGGACTCCGGACGTGTAACTCAGCAGCACCAGCTACGGGTCAGCCAACTGAGGACAGAGACTATTTGCACCTGAGACCCCCCCTCCCCACCTGCACGTTTTAAGATGGATCTGTGCTGAATGTTTCTCCCACAGTTTCCGGCTGGGCATGTAGCATTTCAGGAACTCTTGAGGGGCAAGAAGGTCATTTGCTGGCTACAGAATTCTGGGGTTTCCCCACGTTCAGCACTGAAAGCTGTCTCCTCGGAGCCCTGTGTCAGTGAAGCTGGGCGGGGGGGGGGGTGCTGGTTAATGTGGCTGACTCCGCTTATGCAGGGTTTTCAGTCACGCCTGACGGCTGCAGAGAAAGCCACGCTGGCGCACGGGACCCTCAGTGATGGCTCAGGTTCTGGCTGATGCGTTCTGGGACTGCTGTTGCTTCAAGAGACTGCAGGCATTTGCGGAAGCACATTTGTGAGCCCTTAAAACCCTCGTCCCCACCTGCAGACCCAGCGGCGTGGCCTGTGGGATCTGTGGCTAACGCCGCACCCTCACAGCTCTGCGCCCTGCACACTCCACACACTGTGCTCAGATTCCCGAGAGCTGCGGCCAGCCCAGGCTGTACCCGCGTGGGTGGAAAGTCGCTGGCTGCCAGGGCACCCGGGGACCAGTGGCCAAGCTGGGGGAGGAGGCACAGCGCCCGGGAGCCCTTCACACGGCCTCACCGATGCCCAGTGGGCAGCTGCTCAGCTCCCCATGAGGACTCCTCTGAGTGGGGGGGAGCACTGATTCCTGATAAATTTGTTGTTTCTGTCTACACGCGACCGCCCTCCCCCCCCCCGCCCCCGCCAACGCTTAGGCACTGCCGACATCTCTGCAGGGTGCTCCAAGGGAACGGGGAGTCCTTTCGCACCGGGCCTCAGATTCAGGGGTCCTTTTGTGGTGTTCTTGGTCTCTGAGGTGTATTAGTCGCAAGAGGTGACTGGGACAGCGAGTCTGCTCTTTCTTGTAGGAAATGGAAACCCTGGCACATCTCTTTTTAAAAAATTATTTATTTATTTTTGTTTGATTAAAAGGCAGAGAGAGAGAGAGAGAGATCATCCATCCACTGGTTCACTTGCCAAATGCCTGCGAGCTGCCAGGGCTGGGCCAGATTGAAGCCAGGGGACCAGGACTCGATCCGGTCTCCCACGCAGCTGAGCCAACCCGCTGCCTCCCAGGGTCTGGATGAGAAGGAGCGGAGTCTGACGTGGGATGCGTGCCGTGCCGCCATGGTGTGTCTGCAACTGCTGCTCTGCTCAGCCGCTCTGTGTTCGTGGTTCTCGGACCACTTCTTGTGGATGCGGGTTCGGAGCTCAGGGCCCGCCCCTCGTGACGGTGGAGGTGGCTCCCGAGGGCCCTTACTGCTGAATGCCCTGCACTGCCCACCCCAGCCGTCTGCCCTGTCCATCTGTCCATCTGTCCATTCTGTGTGGCTGGCCTCAAACACTGCTCACCGGGTGGCACTGTGAGAGCAAAGCGTCTGCCTCACACACATACACACACACACACACAGCTGCGGGTTGCACAGGCGGGGCAGGGCGGGGCTGGCCTGGTGCAGATGCAGGTGGGGCGGGGCCGGCCTGGTGCAGACACCCCGTGAGAGGGTCTGTGCTCATACTGCCCCGCTGCCCAGGGGACCCTCCCCACAGACATCCATGAAGCTCTGTGGTCATCACAGAGGGCGCCCACGTGTGCACGCTGAGCCCACATCACAGCACCTGCTAACCGCAGCCATTGCTGTTACAGTGGCTCTGCGTGTTTAAGTGCTTGGGGGTTTTCTTGAAGAAAATGGAGCTGTGAGTTTATAACACCATTGCGATTGAAATGTGCATCATTTTCAAAATCTTTCTCTTAAAAATTAGAGAAAAGCTTCTCTTAATACAATGCCTTTATGGAAACTATTACCTGGAGCCTGGGAATGAGCAGGTGTGCGAGGCCTCGGAATTTCAGCGCTCACAAGGCAAACGGGCTCCCAGCCCCACCCAGGGGTGGATGGGCAGGTGCCCAGGGCCCCCCAGGGCACCCACTGTCAGCGTCTGGTCACAGGCGTGCCTCTGTGTGCTGCTCCAGGTTCAAGGACATTATCTAAGACGCGGCCCGTTCAAAATGAGTGACTGTGGATAACGAATTGTGCCGTGCCTTCCCGCCTGCCTGCCAGCGCCTTGAGGCCGCGGCCGCGGGCTTCCTGCCTAATGGATCTTGCTACACGGTTCGGACTTTCCGGGTTTCATTGCCCCCGGGGGGTTACTGCTGGATTATGCTCATTTGCTCTTTTTTATTCTTTATCTATTATTTACACAGGGAAATAGTCCCGTTTTTCTTTCTGAGAGCCCTCGGTTATTCCTGGCATTAGTGGGGATTTTTGTCGGTTGTATAAATGACCTATTACTGTACATTTCCAGGCCAGTGTGCTTCCCGCTGACTCGGCCGTGAACAATGACTTCGCACGTACAGTAAGTGAGGCCGGCAGTGGGGATCCGGGAGGTGGCCCTTTCCCCAGTTAAAGCCCTCAGAGCAGAGAAGTGGCCGCCCTGGTGGATGGAGGGGCGGCGTGCCCAGCAGAGGCCTACAGGGACCCCGGGAACACGGGGCCTCGCTCCAGGCCAGTCCCTTGAGGGTGTGCTGAGTCACCTCCCCCAGCACGGCAGGCCACACCAGGTCAGGCCTGCCCTTGTCATCACCCCCATCTCCGTCACGTGGCCAGCTCCTCGCTGTGACAGGGAGGGCGTGGGGCCTCGCCGCCTGGTTGAGTGGACAGATGACATGGGCCTAACTGTGCCCGTTTGTGCAGAGTGGACTTGGACAGGCAGCCTCCTGTCTGCTCTCGCTTCATGATCAGCAAAGGGGACGGCGCCAGGGCCCCTCTGTCGGACCGCAGTGAGGGTTGGGGAAGTCCTACAGGGGTCCGGGACTCTGGGTCAGGGATTTTACCATCAGTGACCCTCAAGGGGTCACTGCATTCTCTTCCAGATACTAAAATACCTGTGCATTCGTAATCCAAACGTTGGATGGTTGGAGAGAGTCAGGGATGCAGTGACCTGTGGCAGGAGTTAAATCACCTCGCGAGGAAAACGAGTCATGCCACTGCACAGCAGGGGGTGACGGCAACGCGTCCTCAGGTGCAGCTACAGTGGAGGTGAAGGTCATCTTGGAAGTCCACCATGGCCCCTGTGGGGAACGTGAGGCCCAGGGGCAGGGGGTTGGCCAGAGGCCCCGGACGGGAGTAGGCAGTGGACTCCACCCGACCCCCAGCCTACCAGCCTGGTCCTCAGGGACGGCGTTCCCGACTGGAACCCCTCACGTGAGACATCTGCGAAGCCCACTGCAGACGCTGCTTCTAAATCTGGAGGAGAAAACAGGTGTCCTGCCTGTCACCCACCAAGGGAACGACGACAGCCGTCGCTTCAAACACGGAAGATGCAGGGCTTGTTGGGTGCTTCTCGCAGCACCAGGAGGGGTGCATGTGCGGTGCACACAGGGAGGGGCGCGAGTGTGCACATGTGCCTGGCCTGGCCGAGAACCAGAGCTTCAGTTCCAGAAGAGGACTAAGACCAGGACGACTTCCCCTAAGGGCCTCCCAGTGCTGTGGTCTTCATTGTCGGCAGCACAATGCCGTCTGCTTTACTCCCGACAAACTTCAGAGCTGCCTCACACGCGTGCCGGAGTCACACCTGTGACGACACACGGGAGGGAATGACCCTGACCAGCGGAGAGCCTCACGCCTGAGGCATGGCTTTTCTTTTTGTTTCTAAGATTTATTTATTTATCTGAAAGGCAGAGGCACAGAGGGAGAGAGAGAGAGACAGAGAGAGCTTCCATCTGCTGATTCACTCCCCCACTGGCCATGATAGCCAGAGATGGGCCAGGCCAAAGGCAGGAGCCTGGGACTCCATCTGGGTCTCCCATGTGGGTGACGGGGGCCCAGATACTCAGCCTGTCTCCCACTGCTTTTGCAGGTACCTTAGCAAGGAATTGAGCAGCTGAGGCTCAAAGCTGCACCCATATGGGATGCTGACATCACAGGCAGTGGCTTAACCCCCTGCACCACAACGTGAGCCCAGAATGGATCTTCTAATTCTGCTTTCCCTGCCCTGAGCATTAAAATTGTTGTGGGAGGGCTTGAGGTCTTCAGTGACACACAGAGGACTAAGAAAATGAGCTTAGTCCGGATTTTGCAGTAGGATTGCAACCTGCACCGCTGTCTTCCCGTCTCCCTCCGGGCCCTGAGAACACAGTGGAGCTCTCCCTGCACCTCGGATGCTTTCACGGAAACAGAAACTAAACTCAGTTTACGCACAAATCAGTGCCGATGGAGGCCGGCAGTGATTCCGACATTGGAGAGGTGGCTGTGAGAGTGACAGATTTACAACCAAATTTCACTAAGAGTGTGCCAAGTGCAGCAAAGCAGGTTCTGCCCACATAGTGCCTCCCTTGAACCCAAAACCAGTCCAGCAGGCAAATTCTGCTGACCCCACTCCACACATCAGGCAGCTGCGGTGGGGCCTGGGAGAGCCCACGAGGCAGAGCCGGGCACCAAACCCCTGTCTATGCAAAGAACAGCCACACAACCCTGAGTTTCTGGCCCAGGTGTACAAGACCTGAGCAAGCAGGGTAGTATTTTTTTTAACCTTTCCATGAATTTGCCTCCAGCTAGGGAGGATCTAAGGACAACCGTGCCAGTCCGCCCAGAGCAGCTGCCTGTCTGCAGGGGATGCCCTGCAATGCCACAGCTCCCTGGGGCCCTGAGCGGGGGTGGCACCTCCCCCTCGCTCCCAGGTTACCCAGTCTCCTGACCCAGGCAGAGCAGCTCCCAGTGGACCCTCTGGGAACCCAGCCTAGAGCCCGCTCCTCCAGCCTCCAATGGTTTTGGACTCACCCCAAATGCCCGCCACAAGACCCAGCTGCACCCCACACTCTGCTAGTGCATCCTGGCATGCTCAGGACAGCGGGGGTGGGGGCACAGGAGGCCACTGCATGGCCGAGACGGACCTGGGCCAGGGTTCAGGCCAGATGCAAGGACAGGCACATCCCACCATGCACATGGTGGGTCCATCACAGAGGCTTCTCTGCGCCAAGTTAGGTTTCCAAGCTAAAACAGACACGCCACTGGCTTCATGCTCCCATTAGCTGATAATCAGGGAGTCTTGAACTAGCATTTGGAGAGAGCACAGCAAATTTCCAGGTTGTGCTGATAAGGACTGTGCCCGATGCAAGTTATATGATTCTCAGGGACACTTCCGTCAGGAAGAGAAATGGCTTCTGCCGTATTTGAAATGCAGAGTCACAGAGAAGGGGGTGGGGGGAGACAGACAGCGAGAGAGAGAGTGCTCCATTTTCCATCTGCTGGTTCACTCTCACATCGGAAGCCAGGAGCCTGGAGCTTTTTCAGGGTCTCCCATGAGGGTGCAGGGGCCCAAACACTTGGGCCATCTTCTACTGCCTTCCCAGGCCATAGCAGGGAGCTGGATAGGAAGTGGAGCAGCCGGGACTCAAACTGGCACCCATCTGGGATGCTGGCACTGCAGGCGGTGGCTTTACCGCTATGCCACAGCGCTGGCCCCCTGCAGCCCCTCTGTCCTGCTCTGTTTCTCAAACTTTCCACCCTGGCCTTGAAACTCACCCCGGTTTTGTTTGTGGAAAGCCACGAATTCCCAGTAATTCACTTGATGATGTGCAAGCCATTTTCCCAGCCTAAGAAAAAGAATCCATATCCTGTGGAGCAATATTCTGTGATTTTATTTGGGGTAAGCAGGGAAGAAAGAAAACCCTCTTGTCGCACCTTCAGAGCAGCAGGTGAGTGAAGGCCGCTCTGCCCACGTCCTCCCGGCCTTGCCCGCGAGGCCAGCAGGAGGCTGTGCAGGAGCAGGTGGCGGGAGACGCTGCGGAGCACCAGTCCCACTCCCCTCCCGGGGCAGCCGTGCAGCTGGGTTCCATGCAACTTGCATGAGGAGGTCGCTCCACGCAGCCGTCTCCTTCTAATTGGGCCGTTTGTAAACAAGCTGCCGTGGCCCTCTCCTTGCGACCATAAACGACAGGGTTCCTCATTATTGCTTTCACACCAGGAACGGATCTGAGCACACTTCAGGGGAAGAGCCTGGTCCCAGAGCGCCTTATTTTTTTTTCAAAGTGATCATTCATTTAAATGTAGCATTCCCCCATAAAATTAAACAAGAACAATAAGAGAGCACATTCCACTAAACATTAAAGAGAACGCCTGGAGCCATTTGGAAGGAAACTGGTTTTGCAGTTCCAGCCTGGCTGCGGGGACAGATTTCCATGCACACCTGGCCGGGAGCCACGTCTGCCAAGTGGCTTCTTGAGGGGCCCAGGGACTTGCTTCCCACACGATGAGTTTATTAATTCTTAAACTCAACTCAGGAGGGAATTTGTACAGGGGCTTCAAAAGTTCATGGAAATGGAATTAAAAGACGAGCTTCTTTTGGTGCAGAAATATTTTGACATCCACAGTTTTTCATAATACACATTTTCCATGAACATTTTTTACAATCCCCCAAAATCCAGATAGAAAAGGCAATTAATAAATAAGAACATGAAAATATACATCGATCACAAGATAGATAGCTATACCTTGAACAATTAATTGGTAGTTCAACAAATTAGTTTTAGTAAGTTATAAGATGTGCTGTGGCGCAGCAGGTTAAACCACAGCCTGCAATGCTGGCATCCCATATGGGCACCAGTTCGAGTCCTGGTTGCTCCACTTCTGATCCTACTCTGCTGTGGCTTGGGAAAGCAGTGGAAGATGACCCAGGTGCTTGGGCCCCTGCACCCGTGTGGGAGACCCAGAAGAAGGTCCAGCTGTCATGGCTGTTTGGGGAATGAACCAGCAGGTGGAAGATTTCTCTCTCTCTCTCTGTAACTCTGCCTTTCAAATAAATAAATAAATCTTTAAAAAAAGGCATGGGTATGAATTCAGATTCATAAGTAATTGCTTATTTTTTTCAAGTGGAACAGAGTTTTCATTTTATTCAGGTGCTCACAGTGGACCAGCCTCCACTGTCATTTAATCCGAAGTAAGGGCAGGTGACAGTCACATTAGATGAGATTCTGAGTATGTGTGAAGTGTGGGGCCAGGTTCCTAAGCCAGGCCCCCTGGGGGAGGTGTGGCAATGAGGCAGAGGCATCCCTGCTGCTCCCAGCATCCTTGGAAGTGCTAACAGGGCCTCGGGCGCCATCCTTCTTGCCAGCCTCCTGGCTGGCAGGTGCCTGACTGCCCCATGGGCTGCAGGGGTGGCTCCGGCTGGAGCGATGGCCCAAGGCCAGGTGCCTTTATCCTGGGGATGTTGTTCTTCCGGTAGAAGTCAGCTTGCGCACGGTTGGCGCAGGGAAGTCCCGGTTCTGCGGCTCCACTGGCTGGTGAATGTGCCTCCCGGAGACGGAGACGCCGGCGCCCCCACGGCCTCTCTGGTTCCTCCTTGTTAACGTGAAGGCCTGCCATCTCCGTGCTTACAAAAGAACGCAGTCGTAGAGGGAAACAGCCCCGTCTGGCCCTGGCGGAGTAGCAGCTGTACTCCTTGGGGTCCAGGCGCCATGGCAGGACGTAGCTGAAGGCCACAGCGCCGAGATGGGCAGCGGCCACAGCCTGGCCCGCAGCGTGGTGGCCGTGATTGCCACTTCTTCCTCCAGGCCGTCGCGGTCCATCGCCCTCGCCCACCCAAGGACCCAGGCCGCGTCCGCTCCCTGCCTGGCGCCAGTTCAGCACTGGGCCCGCGTTCGGCTTTTGCCTGGACACCGTGGCCTGGCGACGCATGGCTGGGCCAGGCGGCCGAGGCTGGGCTGACTCCCCAGGCACCTCCAGCCACGCCCGGGGTCCCGCCTACCCTTTGCTCCTGAGGAGGCAAGGACATCTAATAATTGCTTAATTGTTTATTATTAAACATTATTGAAATTCTTTTTAAGTCAATCTTTTAAAGACATTTCAATAAAGCATAACTAAACAAAAGTTGTTGTCATACTCCATTAGAAAATGACAGATTTAGAAACCTTGCATCAGATAACGGATCAAGCCACCACGCTTGCCAAGGGCCTACCTCAGTCTGCAACATCCGCCAAGGCGACCAGCTCACCTCAGGGTGAGCCTGAGGGGGCTCTAGAAACCCTCACCAGGCAGCTGGGAAGGGGTGAGGACGAGACCTCGAGGCGTCCACAGGACTCGAGGGCAGGGGTGGCTGCAGGACCTGGCTCCCACACCCACAACTGCGCAGGTGCAGCTACAGCCTTGCTGAGGTGCAGCTTCCACCAAAGGGAGACGCTTCCGGGCGGGGACTGTGAGTCCACGGGGCTGGGCCAGCAGCTGTAGGTCGGCTCTGAAGGGTGAGAGGTGTACACACTGGCGCTGCCCCACACTTCCCAGCTGGGTGGGGCTCGGAGTGTGCGTCCTGACGCTGGCCTGCTAAGGTGCAGACTTCTGGGAACCGTGTGTTCCGAGAAGCCCCCCGTGCCTCTGAGTGACTGCAAAGCCTCAGCAGTTGTTTGTCTTCTAACTGAACACAGGAGGAAAACGGAGAAGGTAGAACAAGCCTGGTGGGGAGCGGAATGCAGGTCCCGGAGCCCTGGAAGGCAGTGCCAGGCGGGGAGCAGCACCGGGAAGGGGGCAGCACTGGGCGGGGGGCAGCACCAGGCCGGGGCTACTTCTGTACCTGCAGGGGTGCTGGGGGGCAGGGCCAGGTTGGGGAGCAGCACCAGGTAGAGAGTAGCACCAGGCCCGGGGCTGCTTCTATACCTGCGGGGGTGCTGGGGGGCAGCACCAGGCAGGGGGCAGCACCAGGAAGGGGACAGCACCAGGCAGGGGGCAGCACCAGGCCCGGGGCTGCTTCTATACCTGCGGGGGTGCTGGGGGGCCCTCAGGGAGCCAGACCCTCTCCTGTGTCAGGAGGAGGCTGGGCAGGCACAAGGAAGCTCGCAGACTGTAGCAGAGAATTAATCACCGTGGATGTCGTAACATTTATTTGTGACAGAGTAGCAGGTCTCTGATGCTGCGCACCCACTGTGAGCGCTGGTAGCACCACCTTCTTCTCAGTTTGGTGCTGACTGATACTTGTTCCGGAATCAGTCACGCACAAGCTTTGACGTGAGGTGAGAACCACCGACAACCCCTCAGTGAGTGAGTAGGACTTGTTTCGTTCCTGCAAAAGCAGGCCAAAGAAAGCCTCATTCCCACAGGCTCTGACGGAGCCCTCTGACCCCCCAGGCCGTCCCGAGCGCTGTCCTGCCCAGGCCGGCGCCTGGCCCCCTCACCCTCTCTGTTTTTAAAGATTTTTAAATATATCTGAAATGAACAGTGACACACAGAGAAAGACAGGAAGCGACACATCCCCTGAATGCTCCCACAGCTGAGGCTGCACCAGGCTGAAGCTAGGAGCCAGGAACTCCATCCGGGTCTCCACGTGAGTGGCAGGAACTCAAATGCTTGCCAGGAGCATTAGCAGGGAGTTGGACTGGAAGCAGAAGCATCCCAGGGGTGGCTGAACCCTCTGGGGACAACGCCCGCCCAGAGTGCAAGGCTCACCAGCGCAGCCCAGTCAGCACAAGCGTCCACTGCCCTTGCTCCAGAACCCCGACACCCTCTCCATACAGTGGCCTCGCCAGCCTCCTGAGGAAACAACTCGGTAGACTGGACCAGGTGACTGACTCCCCCCAGGACCCGCACTGGAACTGGGGAGGTGATTGAAGGTCTTTGTGGTGCCTGACCTGCACACACTGTGAGGGAATTCTGCACTTTATCAAGGACACTGCGGACCACGCGACGGACGGCACCACAGTTCCACCCTCAGTGCTGTGTGGATCTGAGGCCCAGGCACTGCCCACTGCGAACAACTGGAGAACACCTGGGCAGGTGCGTGCAGGGAGTCTTTAAACACATCTGAACCACAAGGCTGACAGAAGGTCAGGACCCGGGTCCAGCAGGCAGAAGTGGGTCAGGACCCAGGCCCAGCAGGCAGAAGTGGGTCAGGACCCAGGCCCAGCAGGCAGAAGCGGGTTAGGATCCAGGCCCAGCAGAAGGAAATGCATTCCATTTTCAGGCTCAAGGAGTGCGGGGCTCGTGGATCTCAGCCCCTCTCTGGTCAAAATCTGGCTGCAAGGGATAATTCCCTCTGTTTCAAAATGAATGGGAAACGAGGTCATCTCTGACTCCAGGCCGCCCTGAGAAAGGTGGCCTTGTCTGCGCCCTCCTGCCCGGTGCGGAGACGCAGTGTGGTGTCCTCAAGCTTCCCCCGGCAGCAAATGCGGATCCCTTAGCAAACTCCGGCCAACTGCCTGGAGGGTGAGGCACCGTCAGACACTACAGAGAAGCACACGGACTGGGCGGGACAGCGTGGCAGGGTCAGGGCCTCAGCGAAGCCGGTCTCAGGAGTGTCCAGAAGGGTTCAGCAATGAGCCAGCAGACTGCAGACTGCAAAGGGCACGGTGTGGAGCTGCAGTCAGGTGGTGTTTGGCCACAGCTGGGACACCCACACCCCAGTGCCTGTCAAGTCATGTGTGGACAAAAGCTAAACCAAGAAACACGTAAAGGAACATGACATTAAATTTACTTAACAAGGGGCCAGCGCTGTGCATAGTGGGTGAAGTCATCACCTGTAGTGCTGGCATCCCATATGGGTGCTGGTTCCAGTCCTGGCTGCTCTACTTCTGATCCAGCTCTCTGCTAATGCTCCTGGGAAAACAGTGGAAGATGGTCCAAGTCCTTGGGCCCTTGCACCCACAAGGGAGACCTGGAGGAAGCGCCTGGCTTCTGGCTTCAGACTGGGCTAGCTCTGGCCGTTGCAACCATTTGGGGAGTGAACCAGTGATTGGAAGACCTCTCTTTCTGCCTCTGCATCTCT
Source organism: Oryctolagus cuniculus (assembly GCF_964237555.1). NCBI lineage: Eukaryota > Metazoa > Chordata > Mammalia > Lagomorpha > Leporidae > Oryctolagus > Oryctolagus cuniculus. Next base: position 199,743,924 of record NC_091433.1, read on the forward strand.
GTAATTCTGCTTTTCAAGTAAATAAATAAATATTTTTAAAAATGCATTTAACAAAAGACTGCTATTAAGAAGCAAGTAGCCCCGGCACCGCAGCTCACTTGGCTAATCCTCTGCCTGCGGTGCTGGCACACCGGGTTCTAGTCCCAGTTGGGGCACCGGATTCTGTCCCTGCTGCTCCTCTTCCTGTCCAGCTCTCCGCTGTGGCCCGGGAGTGCAGTAGAAGATGGCCCAAGTCCTTGGGCCCTGCACCCCATGGGAGACCAGGAGGAAGCACCTGGCTCCTGGCTTCGGATTGGTGCAGCTCCGGCCATTGGGGCCACTTGAGGAGTGAACCAGCAGATGGAAGACCTTTCTCTGTGTCTCTTTCTCTGCCTCTCCCTCTCTTTCTGTGTAACTCTTTCAATTAAATAAATAAATATTTTTTTAAAAGAAGCAAATAGGAAAAGTGTTTCGTACATGAGGAAACCCTGGAACTTGTCATCCATTTTTCTGGAAACTCTCCGGAGTGGTCCTTAGAATACAATACCCACAGTCACTGTGGAAAGCCCTCCTCTTGCAGTGGCTCCTTTTCTCTTCCTAGCCTTGGGTTCCTCTTGTCTTCTGAAACAGTAGTGGCCACAAGGAAATCGGAATTGCTCATGGCCATCTGTATGTGAGCTCACAAGTGCCACACTTTCCGATAATCAGAGTTTATAGCTGTGGAGCCTCACACACTGCCTGGGGGGCCCCTGGTCACTCTCGGGAGAGGGGCTTGTCTGCGCGGGAGGGGTGTGGGTGGAGCCACACCTGTGGCCTGGCTCAAGCACAGATGTCCCGTTTGCAAATTGAAGGAAGTGTGCACTCTCGGGAAGGCCTTGTCCTCCTGAGCCGGTGCTCACAGCCCTCAGCCAGGCTCTCTCCGCTGTGCTTCACCCAGTGCTGCACAAAGCTGTGCCAAATCTGTCATGCGAACGGCAGTGTCGGCTGTGAGACAGCTGCTGTCTCCGGGTTCCTAGCCCAGGCGCTGCCCTGAACCACAGGGCAGACTGACACCGCCCGCCCCCAGCAGCTAAACACCCACCCTACTGGTGCCCTGCCCCTGGAGCAGCTCTCCCCGCTGAGGTCCTCCCGTGTCCTGCCGTTCCTAAACTCATCACATGGTCTCAGCACTTCTCTCCTCCCACAATCTGTGTGCGTTTTGAGTCCTCTGATTTTCATGGCTGGGCAGGGGGGAGGCAAGTGACGGCGTGAGTGCTGCCCCCTCGGTGCGGTGCGTTTCCCCTGGGTCAGGGTGGCTGCTGTCCTGTTCTCTGCCTGCAATGAGGCCACACGGTGCTCAGAGGACCAACCTCCTCCTGCCTCCACCCGGAGTCAGCTGAGCGCTCGGCAGAGCCGCGCTAAGGTCGCCGAGGGCTCAACTGGCCGAGGCTGGCAAACATTGCAGAGCCTCGTGGTGGAGCAAGCAGGCACCTAAAAGGCACGGCTTTTCCTCTTGGCTGTTTTGCGAGATTACAAGTGAGATAAGCTCTGCCACAGCCCGGGCTGTCCATCACAGGTGTGCAGGCCGCGGAGGCAAGTGCTGTCGCTCACTGAGGCTGTGCCGGCTACCAGGCTGCCCAGTGTTCCCAGGCTACCCACATTCCCAGGCTACCCCATGTTCCCAGGCTGCCCCACATTCCCAGGCTACCCCGCATTCCCAGGCCTCCGACTACCTCAGGCCAAGAAAGCGGGTGGGGGCCAACCTTCCTCTCCCAGGTTCCCCTGTGGCAGCGTTGGTTAGCACCTGTGGGGAGACTGTGACATCAGCTGCTCTCACACCAGTGTGTTGCTGTCACAGACTGGGAATTCAGGGAAAAATGTAAACTGGCCGGGTACACACTTTGTCAGCTCTGTGGTCTTGGCTCTGGACATCAGCCTGTGCTGCCAGGACCCCAAGACCTGGGGCTGGCGTGTGGCCAGCAGGGACGCCGCATCCCATATCAGAGCGTCTGGGATCAGGTTGGTCTCTGTTCCCCGATTCCAGCTCCCTGCTGATGCGCACCCTGGGAGGTGGCAGGTGAGGGCCCAGGTGTTGGGACCCTGCCACCCGCAAGGCAGACTTGGAGGAGTCGGGGCTTCTGGCCCAGCCCTGGCAGTTGGGGGAGTTTGCGGATTGAGCCAGCCGACGGAAGCATCATCTCTCTCTCCCTCCCTCCCTCTCTCTCTCCCTTCCTCTCCCCCTCCCCCTCTCCCCCCTCCCTCTCCCTTTCCACACTCTGCCTTTCAAGTAGAAGAAAACAAACATTTTTCGAGTGTGGCTGGCGACACCGCTGGGGTCTTGGCAGCCAGTCCCTTGCACCCGCTCAGGATCGGCTGGCACAGGGTCCCTAAAGAGCTGCCAGCAGGGACGAGCCACTCTTACTCCCCTCCTGTGTGCTCGTTGTGACGGAAACAAGGGGGGAAAGCACCCCCAGCCAAAGTCCCTTAGACACCCCCAGCCTCACAGGACAGCGAAGTGTCTGCGCTGTCCTTGGGGCTGACACTAAGAGCTGTGTTAACTGGCCCTGTGTGGTTCTACTTGTCAGTCAGAACACCCCTTCCCGGACGCCTTGTGTCGTGGGACGAGGAAAAGGTGCCAAGCCTCAGCCTGACTGCACTAGAGTCCCGAGCTCCCCCAGCTGCACCAGGCCAGCCCCGCCATGAGGGCGACCGAGTGCAGGGCGGCCAGGGAGGAGCCCTGGGCTGGGAAGGGGCCTCCTGCCTGCGGTCGGTCGCACTGCAGATGCCTGGGTGTGCTGGGCCGTGCCTTCCGCCGGCTGCCCCAGGTGCTGAGGGCCCCTCCCATCTCCGTTCTCTGTCGGAGAATCCCATCCCTGCATCGCCCCCCAGTGAGGCTTTCCAGGGACCTTTGAGTTCTGTGATTGTGTTTACGTTTTATCAAATCCCATAGGAATTTTGTAACATCTCTAACAAAGATTTATTTATTTATTTGGAAGGCAGAGTTGAGAGAGAGAGAGAGAGAGAGAGTTCTTCCATCCTCTGGTTCACTTCCCAGACGGCCGCGGCAGCCAGCACTGGGCCGGACTGAAGCCGGAGCTCCCTCCTTGCCTCCATGTGGGTGCAGGGGGCAAACCCTTGGCTCATCCTCCGCTGCTTCCCAGGGAGCGGGATCGGCAGTGGAGCAGCCAGAACATGAACTGGCACGCGGGTGGGATGCGGGCGCTCCAGGGGCCGCCTAGCCCTGGGCGCAGCTCCCGCCCTGAAGTTTTGTAACTTCTGCTTCCCTCCTGCAGCTTGCTGTTCCTCACTGGTGTCCAGGGGACCTGTGGTGGCCGCGCGGCCGCCCTGCAGGCCCTGAGCTGCCGTGGGGTCAGCTGACGTCTTCCTGGTCGGCTTCCTGTGTGTCTTTCAGGCAAATCTGTGGCTGACTTCACAGCTCTTGGTCCCTCCAGAAATCGACAAGCAAAATGCCTTGAGCGTCCCAAAAAGCTGTCGTCATGACCTTGGCTCCTGACCTGGTTGTTTCCAACCTGATGTCTTGGCCTTCTCGCTGTCTCACACTAGATCCTGTTCAGACAGGTTATAACGAGTTAGTACGAGTTTATTTTCGTGCAAAAAGTTTGTAAATCCATGCACAGGTTTTTCATAATATGTTCCTTCTGTGATCTTTTTGAGGACCCCCTTGTGTATCTGATTAACTATGCATCAATTTAAAAAATGAAAAAGAATCATACATGGAGAATGCAGATGAAATATATTTGTGTGTGTGTGTGTGTGTGTGTGTATATATATATGAGAGAGAGAGCAGATAGAACAGATACACCAACATCAGCAACTCAATTAGAGAACGTAGGTGTATACGTCATGAATGCTCAAGCCGGGCGCTCCAGGTGGGGTGAGAGCCATCCTGTGCATGGCAGGGTGTTAGGCAGCAGCCCTGGCCTCCACCATTCAATGCAAATGGCATCCCTCCCCCACGGTGACAACCAAGAATGCTCCCAGACTTGGCCAGATGTCCCCAGATGTCAGATTGCCCTGGAGGCCACAGAGAAACCACACATGCACATGTTCTATGTACTTTATTTTATTTAAGGAATTATTTTATTTATTTGAAGGCAAAGTAACAGAGAGAGGGAAGGAGTGACAGATCATCCACCTGCTGGTTCACTCCCCCAAATGGCTGCAAAGGCCAGGGCTGGGCCAGGCTGAAGCAGGAAACCTGGAACTCCATCTGGAGCTCCCACATGGGTTCAGGGGCCCAAGCGCTTGGGTGGTCTGCTGCTTTTCTAGGGCATTAGCAGGGAACTGGATCAGAAGTGGAGCAGCCAGGACTCAAACTGGCACTCATGTGGGATGGGGGGGGGGTTGAAGGCAGCTGCTCACCCAGGGCGCCCCAGCCTCTATGTAATGATTTTCAAGTGAAGGGTAACAATGCGCCACTATGGGAACACAAAGGCAGGGGTCTCAGCCAGCTTTCCCGTGCCGCGATCTCCTCACACAGCACACACAAAGCACAGGATCCGTGAGGAATCACTCAGCCCCTGGTAGGCTCTTAATACATGTTAGTTCCTTTCTCCCTCTGTAGTTCTGAATCTCACCCCAACTGTGTAGGGTTGAGAGCTCCCTCCTCGGTGTGCTCAGCAGGTGCCCCAAACAGTGTGCTTAGGATGACATCCATGCACAAAGTGGGAACTCAGCGAAACATATACACGCTATAGGATCTCATATCCACGCAGGCAGAGAGCTCAGCAAGCCAGATCAGACAAGCGGTGGAGTTAGGACCTACTGGCAGAATCCAGCACTTCCGTAGAAAGCCCCCAGGACAAGTCTGGGTGACTTCAGAGTAATGCAGCTGTCTGGTATCCATAAAAGGAATGAATCTAGCAAACATTTAGAAGAAATTATGATTATTTTATTTACTGAAAAGGGTCTTGCAAAAATAGATGGAATGTTTAAAATTAGCACTAAATAACAAGAATTTGCTAATTACCGATATGAAATATTAAGTGGTCTGAAAGAACAATGGGAAGGAAATTGCACAGCAGAAATCATGTTAATGTCCAGAGAAGACCCATTAATAGAATTGTGCTTTCCTATTAGAAGTGGATGAGCAATTCAGAACAGGCTGCTGGTGTTGCAACTGGGCTGTGCCCAGCGAGGTGGGACAGCGCTCACGAGCTTGTAAGTGCGGTAGGAGACCAGCACAGGGACCCGGTCATCACACAGCTTTGCCACGCCTTGGCTGTCTCTGAAAGAAAAAGTGTCCTCTGGCCTGAGTCTCTAAAGTACAGGGTAAACGTGTACTTCATCTGTAAAAAATGGAATTAACCATATAATTCAAAAAGTAATGAAACATGCAGTTCATAAAACAGGATGTTAACCTTGGTGAAGTTGGTGCGCTAGGTTAACGCACAGTGATTGCTTTATGAAGCACCGTAGGCCTGCTGGTGAGACTAATGTGCAACTTAATACACATTGATTGCTTTATAAAGTAGTACAAAACTTTTGAAAACTAATTAGGTTGGCTGTCAACTCATGTAAAAATGTCTGTCCACTTTGGCCCTATTTCCACTCCTGGGAGTCGGTGACAAGGAAATAAGTGACTTGCAACTCTAGGCTTCCCGTTCAGAGGAAAGTCTCACACATGGTTTTAACATTTTTCCTGTGATTTCTAGCACACTGCTGATGGACTGTGGTGAGGGTGACCCACTGTGGGTACGAGGAACAAGGGGCATATTCTCTGCGGATACTTAAACACACAATAAAAATCACCAAAAGCTGGGCTTCTTTGCCTTTCATGCCAGACTTACAGAATGCCGGAAAGAAATTACTCCCTCCCCAAAGTAGCCTTTTGCTAGTGCAAGCTCTATGTGACTGCTGAGGCTGCTTTGAGTTTAAGACGTACAGCAACCTCAGGTTCGCGTGTTTCAGTAGGCAGTTGTGTCTGCGTGTGGTCACTCTGAGCACTTTGTGGAGCTGACACCCTCCATGTGGAGACTCGTGTGTGCCCCTTCCTTCAGACCAGGCCCTGGTGGCACTGCCTCCCGCCAACCGCAGGTCTCCAAGCCGTGGCTGGGCCATGGGTTCCTCGTCCTAAACACTGGACCCAGGACACAGAGAACAAATGGCCAAGTGGCTTCCGGTCTGTGGTTCTCCTGTGTGACTACTTGGAGCTGTTGTTCCTAAAATTCAAAATGATGAATTTGTGGAGGTTGGCATCATGGCTTAGCGAGTCAAGATGCGACCTGTGACTCCAGCATCTCGTATTGGCGCTGGTTCATGTCCCAGCCGCTCCATGTCCAATCTGGCTGCTTACTAATGGCCTGGGACAGCAGTGGCAGATGTTTGAGCTCCTGACACCCACGTGGGAGACCTGGATGACGCTCCTGACCCCTGACTCCAGCCTGGCACAGTGTTGGCCACTGCAGCCATTTGGGGGTTGAACCAGCAGATGGGAGATCCCCCTCTGTAACTCTGACTTCCAAAATAAATAAATTAAAAAAAAAAAAAACAGAGAATTTGTGAACTTCTAGGTGTAACATCTTTGCTTAGCAACCACATATTTTAGTCTTGTGATGAAATTTGAATAATACCTTATTAAAATAACACCTTCAAAATTGAAATGTATCCTTTTTGAAGCATCAGTAACTTCTTTAAAATAACAGCAAAAAAAGTCATCATCCTTGAAAGAATTTGTCACCACCCAACCAGCCCTACAGAAGATGTTTAAGGATGTGCTGCACACAGAAACACAGAAACATGGTCCTCACTATGAAAGAAGGCAAAAGAAGGAAATCTCCCAGTAAAAGTAAAAAGGAAATACAAAGTAAAAAATAAGAATATTTTTGGAAAAATAAAATGACAAAGTCGTTACTTATCAGTAGTCACCTTGAATGTAAATTGCCTCAACTCTCCAGTTAAAAGACACAGACTGGCTGAATGGATCAAAAAACGAAACCTATCTATTTGCTGCCTACAAGAACCACATCTCACCAACAAAGATGCATGCAGACTGAAAGTGAAGGGTTGGAAAAAGATATTCCATGCCAACAGAAACCAAAATAGAGCTGGTGTAACCATCCTAAAGTTATACAAAATAGACTTTGACACAGAAACCATTAAAAGAGACAAAGAAGGGCACTATGTAATGATTAAGGGTGATTTTTATTGTGTATTTAAGTATCAATGGGAAGATTTAACTATTATAAATGTATATGCACCTAATTATAGGGCACCTGTCTATTTAAAATAAATGTTAGGGGATCTAAAAGTAGAAATAGACTCAACTACAATAGTAATGGAGGATTTCAATGCCCCACTTTCAGCAATGGGAAGATTGACCAGACAGAAAATTAGCAAGGAAACAGCAGTTAATCAACACTATAGACCAAATGGACCTAACAGATATCTACAGAAATTTTCACCCTTAAGTTGCAGAATACACATTTTTCTCAGCAGTGCACAGAAATTTCTTTAGGCGACACCACATGCTAGGCCTTAAAGCAAGTCTCAGCAAATTCAAAAAATTTGAAATCATACCATGCATCTTCTTGGAACACAATGGAATGAAGCTGGAAATTGGCAACTCGGGAATCTCTAGTACATATGCAAACACATGGAGACTGAACAGCATGCTATGGAATGAACAGTGGGTCATAGAAGAAGTCAAAAGAGAAGTCAAAAAATTTCTGGGAACAAATGAAGATTTCAATACAACTTATTAAAACTTATGGAATACAGCAAAAGCAGTGTTAAGAGGAAAGTTTATAGAAATTGGTGCCTACATAAAGAAATTGGTAAAACACCAAATAAATGAGATGTCAAGGCATCTCAAGGATCTAGAGAAACAACAGCAAACCAAACCAAAAACTAGTAGGAGAAAAGAAATAATTAAAGTTAGAGAAGAAATGAACAAAATTGAACCCCCCCAAAAAAATACAAAAATCAAAGATCAACAAAATGAAGAGATTTTTTTTTGAAAAAATAAACAAAATTGACACACCATTGGCCCAAAAAAAAAAAAACAAAAATAGGAGAGAGAAGACCCAAATCAATAAAATTAGAGATAAAAAAGGAAATGTAACAGACACCACAGAAATAAAAAGAATCATCAGAAATTACTACAAAGAGCTATATGCCAACAAACTGGGAAAACTCAAAGAAATGGATAGATTCATGGACATGTACAATCTACCTAAATTGAGCCATGAAGACATAGAAAACCTAAAAGGACCCATTACCAAGATGGAAATTGAATCAATAATAAAGACCCTCCCAAAAAAGAAAGACCCAGGACTGGATGGTTTCACTGCTGAATTCTACCAGACATTTAAAGAACTAACTCCAATTCTTCTCAAACTATTAAAAGGGAGGAAATCTTCCCAAATTCTTTCTATGAATCCAGCATCACCTTGATTTCTAAACTCAGAAAAGATGCCACAGAGAAACAGAACTACAGACAAATTTCTCTGATGAACATAGATGAAAGAATCCTCAACAAAATTGTAGCCAATTGAATTAAACAACATCAGAAAGATCATCTACCCATACCAAGTGGTATCTATACCTGGTATGCAGGGATGGTTCAACATTCGCAAATAAATTAATGTGATATATCACCTTAACAAACTGTAAAACAAAAACCATATAATTATCTCAATAGATGCAGAGAAAGCATTTGATAAAATACAACACCCTTTCATGATGAAAACTCTAAGAAAACTGGGTATAGAAGGAACATTCCTCAACACAACCAAGGCAATCTATGACATACCCATGGCCAGCATCCTATTGAAGAAATCAAAGGGATACAAATTGGGAAAGAGGAAGTCAAACTATCCCTATTGGCAGATGATATGATTTTATATATAGGGGATCCAAAAGACTCCACCAAGAGACTGTTGGAACTTATAGAAGTGTTTGGTAAAGTAGCAGGATAGAAAATAAATACACAAAAATAACAGCCTTTGTATACACAGACAATGTGACAGATGAGAAGGACCTTCTAAGATCAATCACATTCACAATAGCAACAAAATCAAACACTTAGGAATAAATTTAACCAAGGGTGTCAAAGATCTCTGCAATGAGAATTGCAAAACATTAAAGAAAGAATTAGAAGATACAAAAAATGGAAAAATCTTCCATGTTCATGGATTTGGAAGAATCAGTATCATCAAAATGTCCATTCTTCTGAAAGCAATTAAAATATTCAATGAAATACCAATGAAAATACCAAAGATATTCTTCTCAGAGCTAGAAAAAATGATGCTGAAATTCATATGGAAACACGGGAGACCTCGAATAGCTAAGGCAATCTTATACAACAAAAACAAAGCTGGAAGGATCACAATACTAGTTTTCAAGACATACTACAAGGCAGTTATAATCAAAGCAGCCTGGTACTGGTACAAAAACAGATGGATAGATCAATGGAACAGAATAGAAATGCCAGAATTCAATCCAACCATCTACAACCAACTTATCTCTTACAAAGGAACTAAAATCATTCCCTGAAGCAAGGACAGTCTCTTCAACAAACAGTGCTGGGAAAACTGGATCTCTTCTTTCTGCATGCAGAAGTATGAAGCAAGACCCCTACCTTACATCTTACACAAAATCCACTCAAATGAATCAAAGACCTAAACTTATGACACTATATCATCAAATCACTAGAGAGCATTGGGAAACCCTGCAAGACATTGGCACAGCCAAGACTTCTTGAAAAAGACCCCAGAGACACAGGCAATCAAAGCTAAAATTACAAAATGAGATTACATCAAATTGAGAAGCTTCTGCACTGCAAAAGAAACACTCAGCAAAGTGAAGAGGCAACAAACAGAGTGGGAGAAATTATTTGCAAACTATGCAACTGATAAAGGATTAATAACCAGAATATACAAAGAGATCAATAAACTCCACAACAACAAAACAAACAACCCAGTAAAGAAATGGGCAAAGGACTTAAACAGCCACTTTTCAAAAGAAGAAATCCAAATGGCCAACAGACATATGAAAAATTGCCTAAGGTCACTAGCTGTCAAGGAAATGCAAATAGAAACCACAATGAGGTTTCACCTCACCCCAGTTAAAGCGGCTTTCATACAGAAATCAATAAACAACAAATGCTGGTGAGGATGTGGGGGAAAATGTACCCTAATCCACTGTTGATGGGAATGTAAACTGGTAAAACCACTATGGAAATCAATTTGGAGATACTTCAGGAATCTGAATGTAGACCTACCATATGACCCATCCATCCCACTCCTGGGAACTTACCCAAGGGAAATGAAATCAGTAAATAAAAGAGTTATCAGTAACCTCATATTTATTTCAGCTCAATTCACCATAGCTAAGACATGGAATCAACCTAAATGCCCGTCAACTGAAGAATGGATAAAGAAATTATGGGATATTCATTCTATGGAATACTACACTGCAGTAAAAAATGAAATCTGGTCATTTGCAACAGAATTAATGAATCTGGAAAACATCATACTTAGTGAAATAAGCCAGTCCCAAAGGGACAAATACCATATGTTCTCCCTGATCTGTGATAACTAGTAGAGCACCTAAAAGGAAATCTGTAGAAGTGAAATTGACACTTTGAGGAGCAATGACTTGAACAGCCCTTGTCTTAACTGTCTAGGAACAGTTCTTTTTCCCCTCCATACTGTTTGTTGAACTCTTTACTTAACATAGAGTTAATCATATGTGTATAAAGTCAATTGAAAATAGATCCCAGAAAAAGATAAGAGTGGGAATAGAGAGGGAGGAAGAAGTTTGTAACTGTAAAGTTGTAAGGTTCAGCACATATTCCTATGGACTCACTTCACAGGATACAGTTTAAAAACTTGTCATGAAGGGACCAGCGCTGTGGTGTAGCAGGCAAAGCCACCACCTGCAGTGCCAGCATCCCATATGGGCACTGGTTTGAGTCCCAGCTGCTCCACTTCTGATCCAGCTCTGGATCAGCTCCACTTCTGATCTATGGCCTGGGAGAACAGTGGAAGATGGCACAAGCCCTTGGGCCCCTGCACCTGTGTGGGAGACCCGGAGGAAACTCCTGGCTCCTGGCTTCAGATTGTCACAGCTCCGGCCACTGCAGCCAACTGGGGAGTGAAGTAGCTGATGGAAGACCTCTTTCTCTCTCTCCCTCTCTTTCTATTCTGCCTCTCCTTCTCTCTGTGTGTAATTCTGACTTTCAAAGTAAATAAATCTTAAAAAAAAAAAACTTGCCATGGGACCTCAAATCCCATTAAGCTGGGTGGTAAAAATACCGTCTTAAGTGTTAAATCCACTATATTAAGTAATAAAGTGGTCATATAGATAATATCACATGTTAAAGGGATTGCATAAATAAGATCAAGTGTCTGGCAATCATAATAGATAGAATAAAAAAGGAGAGAATGTTCCAACATGGGAAGCATCCACACAGAAGACTCATAGATTGATAATCACTTTAAACTGCACTCTGATCTCAGGATCAGCCCTTAAGGCATTCTGGTCTGGTTGAAAAGCCCATGAGAGCATTTCAGGCATGGAAAGTCAAGACACTGTGGCAAAAATATGTGCTGCATGAAGGATCTCTGTGAGAGAGACCCCAATGGAAAGAAGCGGCCTTCAAAGAAGGATGTACTTTTCTCTGAAGGGAGGAGATAACTTCCACTTTGCTTATGGCCTTGTCTAAATACTGATGGAGATTATGGGTTCAAAAGACTTCCATAGTCTTGGCATTTTCATGTCAAGAGCCTCGGGTGATTACTGATGTCATAAATAAGAGTGTTAATTGCTAAATTAACAACAGGAGTCACTGTGCACTAACTCCCCATGCAGGACCTCTGTCCTCAATGAGCTGTATTATGAGAATTAACTGTAAAACGTGTTCTCAGTTTTGTGTGTGTATGCAAATTGTTAAAATCTTTACTTAGTATAAAGTTGGTCTTGTGTGTATAAAGTTAATTGAAAATGAATCTTAATGGAGAATTTGAATGGGAATGGGAAAGGGAGGAAGAGGTGGGGTGGGAGTGTGGGTGGGAGGGCAGGTATGGTGGGAAGAATCACTATTTTCCTAAACTTGTACTTATGAAATTTGTACTCATTAAATAAAAGGTTTCTTTGGGAGAAATAAAAACTTAAGCATTTCATTTTAAGATCACTTCAAAAAATTAAATTTAACAAGGTCAAGGAAGAGTTAATGGCCAAATTATGGAGCAAAAAAGTGTTAAATTTATAAACAACTAAAAATGGTCATTTCTTTAAATATCTTTTTAAATTTACTATTGCTACATTGTAGTATCACCACAGCAATTAACAATAATTAAACAATTAACAATCTCTAAATAACAATTAATAGTCATTAAATTGTTAAATGTTTCTATGGCCCCCACCTTTGAGTGTTTTGCTATTTTAGAGTTTAGATAGCCCTGCTGCCCGTCCCCCAGAGACGCGGAGTCCCTCAGCTCAGGTCTCCATATACCGAAAGCCGGGCAGACCTTACGCAGCGTCGGGGTTCCCAGGAGCGGGGTTGCACAGGGACACAGGCAGGGGCACCCAGTGAAGACAGCAGGTCTGCAAGTTAAGGTGCCAGGCCCCGGGAGGAGGCCGGAGCAGGGCCGGGACCAGGTTCCCTCCAGTGCCCCAGGGGGACACAGCCCACTTGCACCCAGTGTCAGGATGAACTTCCTCTGTGTGGCCGCCTCGTTTGTGGGGATCCCCCACGGCAGCCTAGGAACCAGTGTGGTCCTCAGCGCAGCTTTGGTGCAGAGGGAGCTGGAGCCGACACAGGGTCGGCTGCAAGCTGCAGCTGCGGTGGCGTGGACCGCAGTCCCGGGGTGCTCCTGACTTGTCCCCTCTGCCCCAGTCCACTCCTCTTCACCTGGCTTCTTCCCTTAACAGACAAAGCGCTTCACAGAAAATAGAATTAAGCAGTAAGCCATTTTGTACATAAAGTTTGAAATCCATATGCAGTTTTCTCATGATGCGCAGTTTCCGGTAACTTTCTGAAGTGTCCTCACTTCCTAGAGATAATTCTTGGTTCTATAACTAATTTCGTTCTGTAGAAATACTACATATTTTTTCTTCGGCCATGCCTGTTGATGGAGGTCTGGACCATCCATCTAGTCTGCTTGTTTTCTGTGTTCCTCTCACAGGTGTTGCCGCAGGTGCCCTGTGGTGTCTTTCCGTGGGGCGGCTTTCTCCATGGGTGAATGCCGTGGGCTGTGTGCCAGACACCTCCCACCCCCAGGGGTCTCACACCAGCCACGGAGAACAGCCAGTGGGGCACGCTGCCTTCTGGACAGACAAGTGCAGTTTGGTTTAGTTTTAATTTGCTTCTCTTACAGTGAATGAGGTCTGGCATCTGGAAGTTTTAATCTGTCTGTGAACACCTCGTCTTTCTGCTCTGTGTTTTGGAAGTCTTACTACAGGATGCTTCGCAAAGTTCCTGGGGACAGGTAAGCTTGGTTTCTGAAACGTGTTTCGTAATAGCTGTTTTCCATAGACGTTTGGAAGACCCTCTCTCTATGCACGCATTTCAAACATTTTTGCAGCAGCATAAACGCATCTTTAAATTTCATTTTCCATGAACTTCCTGTAGAACCCTTTGTGTGGGCTTCAGGTGATGTGAGTTGTTAGTATTTTCCCACTTTGTCCCTCGCTTATGCGTTTTACCGTGGAAATATTTCTAGCACAACTCAGTCCCTTCGGCGCCTGGATTTTGGATCATAAAGCAGCGCCACCAGGCTTTCCTGGAGCACCGTGTGGCTTCACGCTCCACAGTGAAACCTGGCCTGTTGGGAACTAGACTCGGTGCACAGTGTGGGCAATGGTCCACTCAGGTTTTCGCTGCCCTGGCCCTGTTCCCAGTGGGGTCGGTGACAATGCTGCCTTCTGCAGGGGTCACGGGTGCAGCCTTGAGGCTCCAAGTGTGGCTCAGCAGCGCCTCCTGGAGCTGAACGCGTGCAGCACCAGGCCCCACCCCCACCTGGTGGCTCAGGGTCCGCATTTTCACACCCACGTGGTCCCTGTGGAGCAGCAGATCCAAGCTTCAGAATGACAGATGTTCAAAAGGTCGCTCAAGCCGGCGCCGCGGCTCACTAGGCTAATCCTCCACCTAGCGGCGCCGGCACACCGGGTTCTAGTCCCGGTCGGGGCGCCGGATTCTGTCCCGGTTGCCCCTCTTCCAGGCCAGCCCTCTGCTGTGGCCAGGGAGTGCAGTGGAGGATGGCCCAGGTGCTTGGGCCCTGCACCCCATGGGAGACCAGGAAAAGCACCTGGCTCCTGGTTCCTGCCATCGGATCAGCGCGGTGCGCCGGCCGCAGCGCGCCGGCCGCGGCGGCCATTGGAGGGTGAACCAACGGCAAAAGGAAGACCTTTCTCTCTGTCTCTCTCTCTCACTGTCCACTCTGCCTGTCCAAAAAAAAAAAAAAAAAAAAAAAAAAAACAAAAGGTCGCTCATCTCTTCTTCTTTTTTTTTTAAGATTGTATTTATTTATTTGAGAGGTAGAGTTACAGACAGCGAGAGGGAGAGACAGAGAGAGGTCTTCCCTCCATTGTTTCACTCCCCAGATGGCTACAATGGCCGGAGCTACGCTGATCCGAAACCTGGAGCCAGGAGCTTCCTCCAGGTCTCCCACTTGGGTGCAGGGGCCCAGGGACTTGGGCCATCTTCTGCTGCTTTCCCAGACCATATCAGAGGGCTGGATTGGAAGAGGAGCAGCTGGGACTAGAACCGGCACCCATATGGGATGCCAGCAATGCAGGTGGAGAATTAACCTACTGCACCATGGCACTGGCCCCGCCCATCTCTTCTTGACAGTTTGTCTCCTAAAAGAACGGAGATGTAAAAGGCCACCCTGCTTTTCACCTCGCCCTGCTGGGACTGCACACGCCACACATCACTTATTGAAGCTTGTGCCCTTCTCACGGGCGTGGAGCCAACATCTGCCTGGAACCTGAGAGCGTGGTGAGTGGCCCCAACGTGAAGCATCAGAAATCGCCAGCATTGCAAAGCTCCCAGGTAGGGTCCTCGGCCCTACCCATGACGCCTGCAGAAGGCAGCCGTTCTCACTGACCACTGGAGAACAGGGCCAGGGCAGCGAAAACCTGAGACTGGACCATTGCCCACACTGTGCACCAGACCAAGTCCCATGGGCCGGGATCACCATAGGAAGTGAAGCCACCCGGTGCTGCAGGAAAGCGAGCGGGGGCTGCCCTAACTCAGACTTGCTGTCTCCTGGCTCCCCCTCCTGAGCTCCTGCACTCACATCGCTGTTGGTGGCTGACCACTGTCACTCAATGCTGTGGTTCTAATGCCTGTCACACCGTTGTGAATACCACGTTTCTTTCTCACTGATTGCACTGTCCAGATGTGGCTGCACCCTCTTATTCTGGGGTGCTCCAGGCTGCACTCTGCAGGAGGCCCAGGTGACTCGTCCCGAGGCAGTGACCTGCTGCCTCTGTGCCCAGCTGGGAAGAGCACAGCCCACCAGCCAGGGGCTGAGTCAGGAGACACTGGGGCAGCAGTGGCACAGCCGTTACCCTCGCCGTGGTCACATCAGCCGACAGAATCCCACTTCCTCACAAGAGCAGGGTAGGGGCCACGGTGTGTGTCCACACGGATGGGGAGGAGAGGGGGGCTTTGAACCCAAGGACCCAGAATCTGAGAACCAGGGTGGGGGCCAGGATGGAAGGTGGGGAGACCCAGTTGGGTTGGGGCGGGGGAGGGGTCTCTGGGGTCTGACCAGGCAGCCTCAGCGGGGCCCCCACAGAAGGCAGAGGCAAGCCTGGCACTCGTGTCTGCTACAGTGAGCTGTATTTTATTCTGTTTCAGAAATTTACATATTATAAATATGCATGTATACAGACAAAGCTATTGACTTCTTGTTGGATTACTTCCAATGTCACATTTCTGAAAATGATCATACATTCAGAGGTTTAAGAGTTTTTTTTAAGACTTATTTTATTTATTCGAAAGGCAGAGTTACAGAGACAGAGGCTCCCCAATGGGCAAATGTTCAGTGCTGGGCCAGGCCAAAGCCTGGAGCTTCTTCCAGGTCTCCCACATGGGTGCAGGGGCCCAGGGACTTGGACCATCTTCCACTGCTTTCCCAGGCCATTAGCAGGGACCTGGATCAGAAGTGGAGCAGCGGGACTCGAGCCAGCGCCCATATAGGATGCCGGCATCGCAGGTGGCAGCCTCACCCACTGCACCTCAACGCCAGCCCTAAGGTGGTTTCATACTTTTCATTCAGTGCCTCTACCTTTGCATACAGAAGCCCACCCAGCTGTGCCTCAGACAGTGAGGACCTGGCCCCCATGCGTGCTCCCTAGTGACCTGCAGTCATGGAGCCTCAGCCATGGGACACAGCAGGCTGTTCCTCTGCCCCACCGAGGGCTTCTGGGCCTGGACCCTGCAGTTCTCTGGGAGTCACAGTCCCTGGGAGACCCAGCAAACATTTCACTGCATGCCTATCAGTGAATATTCAGTGACAATTCCCACTACTCCCCGACAGTAGCTTGTCTGACAAGCTGAGTTCTAGAGTACTAAGTGTTGCTTCTTTTTTGTTTTCTTAAGGTTTCTGATAATGTATTGGGTGGGGCTGTGAGTGGGTGCCCCAGGTAAGACACTTCGAACATCAGTTCACACCAGTTCCATGTTCATCAGGACATGCTCCATGTTCCAACAGTTTCACAGCAGTGCATGTTCCGTGTTCTGACACTGGTTCATGTAAGGATGTGCTCTGTGTTCTAACAGAGGTTCACACCAGTGCATGTTCCATGTTCTAACAGAGGTTCACAACAGGGCGTGTTCCGTGTTCTAACAGAGGTTCACACCAGTGCATGTTCCATGTTCTAACAGAGGTTCACACCAGGGCGTGTTCCGTGTTCTGACAGAGGTTCACATCCGTGTGTGCTCCATGTTCTAATACTGATTCATACCTGTGCGTGTTCCGTGTCCTACTAACACAGGTTCCTGCTCTGCTTTCCCAGGGCTTAGATGAGCTCACGACATGTGTGATGGTCACTTTCCCTTGTACAGCCCAGACAAGTTCTCTGGACAGGGTGACTTCCAGTCGTGGTTCTCAAAGGAGTAGCAGGTGGAGGGAAGCGCTTTGTATTTAAAGCCCACAGCCAGAGGGAAAACCTGATGCGCTCTCCTTCTTCCTTTCTTCACCAAAGAAAAAATGCAGAAAGCACACCAATCAGAACTAAAGCGTGTGGATGAACTGCCGAGTCACCTTCATGGAATTCGTCCCTCCTAGAGATCAGCCTGCAAGCCACAGGCTGAACCCACGGCCCCCGCAATGTGAGCGACAGTGAGACACGATGTCCCGGGCTCGCAGGTGTGACTGGGTTATCACGGCGGCGATGCCTCATCGTCCCTGGGAACTCAGGGCCACAGTGTTTACAGCTTCCTGTTTGCCCAGCCCTGCCCTTCGTCGTGCCCATTTGCTGTTTCTTAGACTGACGCCAGGACCTTTCATAAAAATAGATTTCTGTTTGCCATCTGCTGCCGCAGCCCCTGCACCAGAGCTGGCTGGAAGCATTTCACTCTATTACGCTGTCCTGTTCCTTCGCTCCTAAGCTATTTTCATCTCCCTGAGTCAAGTTCAGATTAGCGTTGCCCGGCAAGGCCCACGGTCCCCCGTCACTGCTAACCTGGTCAGGCGGCCCTGGTGCACCTGCGAGGCACCTCCTCCTCAAACCAGGGGCAGAGGCCTTGCCTCGGGAAAGGGACAGCCAGGGCCTCCAGCGGGGGAGCCGTGAGGTCAGCCCCCACCTGCCCTCCCTGGGGCAGAATTGAGCTCCAGTGTAACAGCAGGCAATAGCGGGGAGGCCAGTCATCTCTCCCTGTCCCCTGCCACGCTCCGCCACAGTGAGCAGCACAGGTCACCATTCTGACAGCTGCTAAACCCCCGGCCCACAGAATGGGGAAGAAATCCTGGCAGGAGCTCTGTCCGAACCTCCGGAGCCCAAGCTGGGTGCGGGCTGAGGGCCTCCTTCCTACTGTGGTTGGCAGAGTTGGAAAGCAGAGGCACAAGGAGGGGACAGAGCACTGGATGAAACCTTGGAACAGCTGGAAGCATGAGAGTAGCTGACATGCATGAGAGTAGCTGGCACGTGTGTCACCCTGGAACAGCTGGATGCATGAGAGTAGCTGGCACGTGTGTCACCAGGGTGGTGCTGAACTGAAGGGACCCAAGTTCCTGAGACTAGACTTGAACATGGGACTCCATCAAATAGAGACCAGCAGTGTGCAGACAGGCTCTGTGGCCAGAGCAGCCACACCTCGTCCCTCCCAGCCCCCCGCTGTTTCCTAGACTATGGAGCAAAGAGTATTCCTTTCCTGGGACAGCAATAGTTACCTTTTGTTTGTGTCCCTTGACTTGACATTGCTGTCTCTGTGTTCTCTGATGGGGACCACAAGCTGGTGAGAAGTCGACACACAACAAAGAAAAGGTAGCAGAATATGGGGCAGCACTGAGGTATAGCGGGTAAAGCCACGGCCCACACCCCCCAGCATTCCTTATGGGTGCTGGCTCGAGCCCCAGCTGCTCCACTTCCAACTCAGCTCCCTGCTCATGGCCTGGGAAAACAGCAGAAGATGGCCCAAGTGCTTGGTTCCCTGCACCCATGTAGGAGACCCGGAGGAAGCTCCTGGCTCCTGGCATCAGGTTGCCCACCCCTGGCCATCATAGCCATTTGGAGAGTGAATCAACAGATGGAAGATTCTGTGTGTGTGTGTGTGTGTGTGTGTGTCCTACTCTCTGGTTCTCTGTAACTCTGCCTTTAAATTAAATAAAAATAAATCTTAAAAAAGGGTAGCAGAATACATACATTCAGCACAGGTTCTCCAGTCAAAATAATCACATAATTGCAACTATGATGTGGTGATGACTATTGTATTGGATACTTAAAGAGAAGACAAAATTATACAGTCACTCAAGACAGAAAAACAGCATAAAAAGTTTCCAAGTTTGAGAGATGTGCAGACAGGCAGAGTGGACAGATGCACCCCCAGAGGGAAGGCAGCTGCCGGAGAGAGGATTTTCAGAGCAGAGAACACGAACTCATCTCCAGGGTTCCCACGCCAGGCGATGCAGTCTCCACTGTGAAGTTACAGTGCAAGGTCACCAGCAGACTGGGACCCTTTCACAGGCGTATTTGCTGTTGATCTGCATCTTCTTTAATGTGGCTGATCATCTGTCCATCTTTCTATTAGGTGTTCTGTATTTTCTTTCTGAACTGTGACAGTTCTTCACATAGTCTATCTTCTGGGTGGAGTATGGCTAAATGCAAGAAGAAAAACTTGGAGATATTTAGGGGAAAATATGGTTAATATATGGTTAATATCATCATAAAAATAAATGGATACTGCATGCTCAATAATTTATGAAACTGTAAATATTAAAGAATATTAATCAATTCTGGTAAATAAAATAAGGCAGGAATTTATAAAAATGAAAAAGACAGTCACAGCCTGGTAGAGACATGGAAATCCCTAAATAACTCCAAGATGAACATCAGAGGGACTAGGACAGGAGAACCATCACACAGTCACGCTCAGGGCCTGCAAAGCATGTGCCAGCGACGGAGCCCAGGGCTCTGAGTGGTCACTAGGGCAGGGTTCTAGGAGCACTCACTGCTGGCCCCTGTGTGGTCACTAGGGCAGGGTTCTAGGAGCACTCACTGCTGGTCCCTGCCCAGGGCTCTGTGTGGTCACTAGGGCAGGGTTCTAGGAGCACTCACTGCTGGTCCCTGCCCAGGGTGCTGAGTGGTCACTAGACAGGGTCTCAGGAGCACTCACTGCTGGCCCCTGCCCAGGGCTCTGAGAGATCACTAGGGCAGGGTCTCGGGTGCACTCACTGCTGGCCCCTGCCCAGGGCTCTGTGTGGTCACTAGGGCAGGGTCTCGGGAGCACTCACTGCTGGCCCCTGCCCAGGGCTCTGTGTGGTCACTAGGGCAGGGTCCTAGGAGCACTCACTGCTGGCCCCTGCCCAGGGCTCTGAGTGGTCATTCACTGCACACTCTCATGGATAAGATGGCTCAGTTCTTCTACTTAAGGACTGGATACTAAACTCATTAATGTATGAAACACATTTCTGTTTCTCTCGAGCAGAGAGGGACTCGCATTGCCGAGCATCCCTGGGACAGGAGGGAGCTGAGCCTGGACTGCAGCCCAGCTCCTTGGAGGTGTGACCCCATGGAACCCAGTGTCTCAGCAGCCTCGCCATAGGGGCCCCCACAAGTCCCAAGCAGCACCCTCTGCCCTCCTGCCTTCTGGTGGTGTGGAGCTGAGCTGGCACAATCCTCTCGCCACGTTGTGAGGCCCCCTCCATGGGGCAGAGCACCAGGGTACGTGGGCTGAGCCCTGGAGCCAAAGCAACCCAGCTCCACTGCTGGGCCGTGGAGACCCAGGAAGGCAGCGCCCAGCACCCAGCACCCAGCACCCACGGCCAAGCCTGTGCGTTTCCCAACCTTCTGCTTCCAAGGAGCTGAGAGCCGGGCACTCTCCTCACTCGTGCTCAGATGGAGGAAGAGCCCATCCTCAAGCCTATTCAGCTGGAAGGATGGCGCCTGAGAAACCAGAAAAGTGACTTCCACCGGCCTGGACGACGCAGGCGTGTTCCTGGACGCCGTCACCTATTGCCAGAAGCCCCGGGCGGAAACAGTTCAGTGGACCTGTGGTGCTGTGTCTGTGTGTCTGTGTCCAGCAGTCAGGAGAGTGCTGTCCGTGCCATCTTCCCGGCCTCGTGTTGGGTGATTTAGCTCCAAAGCAATCCATGACTTCCGAAGGTTGAGCAGCACCGGTGAGCTTTCCTGCGTGGTCTGCCGCAGCCTCCGAGGCTGCCTCCGGCACGCAGCACACACGGGCTGAGCCTCACCCCACTGCAAGGCAGAAACCTCGAGCCAGGAAAGCCAGCAGGGGCAGGGCAGTGAGGAGGAGAACTTGGTCCTTGAGGCTGAAGTGCACGTGTGAGGCGGTCAAGCTGTGCTCACCAACAAAAGAACACTGCATCAATAACATTTTGACACTAGAGTTTTTGTTAGTGACCATCAACTAAAATGTTTCCGTTTAGAAATGACAAACTTAATTCTAGAAAAGGTAGGTCCATGGCCTAAGGGAAACTTGTTATATGGAGAATCCTATCCTAAGTGAGAAATCGTTACAGGGATGGTGGACATGGCTACAGTTTCAGATGTGACATTCTGAGACAGATGTCTATGCAAACAGATGCAGAAGCGAGTGTCGTGTAGGCATAAATGCAGCTGTAGGTGTAGACAGGTGTAGGCATGGAGGCCGTGTAGGTATAAACAGGGGGAGATGCAATTGTGTACATAGGTATGTATATAACTGTAGGTATAAGGTAGATGCAGTTATACCTGTAGATGTAGAAAGATGTAGGCATGAAGGCATTCATGGGTACCGACATCGGTGGGGGTGGGTATAGATACAGGTGTAGATATGTAGGGGTAGGTGTAGATGTAGACATATGTGTGGGTATAGGCATATAGGTGTAGGCATGGAGGTAGGTGTAAGTTTAGATATAGCTGTAGGTGTTAACTCTAGTTGTAAATATAGGTGTGGATGTAGTTGTAGACATAGGTGTACATATGGATGTAGCTGTAGGTGTAGTTTGGCTTTACATGTAGGTGTAGATACAGACACAGGTGGGAAGTTAGGTGTAGATACCGACATAGATGTGGGTGAGAAGGTAGGTGCAGGAATAGACACAGGTGTAGATGTGGAGCTGGTGTAGGTACAGATGGATGTAGGCACAGGTGTAGGAGTAGGCGGAGGTGTTAGTGTAGAAGTGCTGTGGTTGTATGTGTAGGTGTTGATGTGGACAGATAAGGAGGTAGATCACTTGTTCTCTCCTGAGTTTAAAGGTGGTGTGGCACAGCTGGAGTGTGGCCACATGAGCGTGAGTGGCCAGGTGCTTCTGCTCCGTGGCACTTTGGTGCATTCCCTTTGGAAGCACAAATGTTGTCAGAGACCCCGGGCTGCACTCTACCAGCATTATACACAGAGCCCTGGGCAGGGGCCAGCAGTGAGTGCTCCCGAGGCCCTAGGCCAGGCAGTGGAAACTTGCTTCTGAGAATCATGTAACTGTCAATCAGTGAGTTCACAGCTGACAGCAAACTGGGCAGGCAGAGAGGGCAGGGGCAGAAAGCAAGGGACGCTTTCATATTTGAAAGGGCGACCAGTATTGGCAAAATAAAATTTAACAAAGATAGGAGTAAAATATGGTATGAGGTTCTTAAAACCCACTTAGCAAGTTGTGCCATCCATAAAAATGTGCTTGAAAACCTCCACCCCCAGGACCCTGGGGCTACACTTGATTGGAGCAGGCACCAGGCTCCCCATGGCTGCCACCATCAAGGCTGCACACACACTGGGAAATAGGGGCAGCCTGCCTGACCCAAGGATCCCCTACGGCTTCACAGAATGTCGCTAAGACCTCACAGCAGCCTGAGGGTTACGGCCGCTCCGCCTCCTCCCCTCCCTCCTGCAGGCTGGCTCGCATCACGCTCTGAAATCCTCCTAGATGTGGGTTCCCCTCCTTTTCTTCCACAGGCATTTCCTCGGATGGCAAAGGAAAGCCCTGGCAAGCCGTCCTGCATTGGCACCTGGAGAGCTGGAGCTGTTGTTGATCGCAGAATGGACACATGGATTGTGTGCTGGTGCAGGCACTGTGGACTGGCATGAATAGCGATTGCAATACGAATGTCGTGGCTACTAAACAGTGACCTGACTCCGTGACGTCCAGTTCAGCACATATTCAACACCCACCGTGGTTTGGGAGATGTTCAGGTAAATTAGGTCACGTCTGTGTTGAAACTCGCCGTCCTGGGGCTGAGGGCGTGTCAGTCCCGATTGCCTCTGTGGCAGTCAGACCAGACTGGGGAGCTGTAGGAAGCACCTCCCAGGATGAGGAGTGAGCTGGAGCCCTTCAGAAAGCATGGTGAGGGTGCACAGGGACAGACTGTGTCCTGGGAGCAGCAGGAAAGGAGCTGCCAGTCAGAGTTCTCCCTCTGGGCAGCCTGACATTGGGTCTGTGCGTTTGAAGGACTCGCTCGGTCCAAGGAGGTTTTGCTTATTCTCTTCACAAATGAAGAATCAGAATGGAAGAAATGAAATTCCAGGAAAACACACTGTGTGGCAGCCCAAAGTCTCCAGCAGAGTCGCTGAACCTGAAGCGGGGTACCTGGGGGTGACGAGGCCACTGCTTTCCCGTGTGCAAGCCACGGCTGGAGGACGACCTGCAGGGATGTCAGAGAAATGGCACCGGAACGTCACAAGGATGCTTGTCTTCCCGCCCAGGTCTGCTCCCACCCAGGCGGTGGGTGACCAGGCAGTTGAAGCACCTTCCTTATATACTCACATCTCCTGGGAGACTTTCACAGAACTCCATGTTATCATCTACAAGGGTTAGTATTCAGGGGCCGGCGCTGTGCCGCACCAGGCTAATCCTCCGTGTGTGGCGCCGGCGTCCCGTATGGGCACTGGCTTCTAGTCCCGGCTGCTCCTCTTCCAGTCCAGCTCTCTGCTGATGCCCAGAAGGGCAGTGGAGGATGGCCCAGGTGCTTGGGCCCCTGCACCTACATGGGAGACCGGGAGGAAGCACCTGGCTCCTGGCTTTGGATCGGCACAGCTCCGTCCGTTGCAGCCATTTGGGGAGTGAACCAACAGAAGGAAGACATTTTTCTCTAACTCTCTCTCTCACTGTCTGTAATTCTACCTCTCAAATAAATAAATAAATAAATAAGAGTTAGTATTCAAATGCCAGAAGTGGGGGCTGGTGCTGTGGTGGTGCCGGCACCCCATATGGGCTGGTTTGAGTCCCAGCTACTCCACTTGTGATCCAGCTCTCTGTTGTGGCCCTGGGAAAGCAGTAGAAGACGATTCAAGTCCTTGGAAGCTCCTGGCTCCTGGCTCCTGGCTTTGGATCGGCTCAGCTCTGGCCATTGCAGCCACTTGGGGAGTGAACCAGCAGGTGGAAGACCTCTCTCTGTGTTTCTGTCTCTCTCTGTTTCTTTCTCTCTCTGCCTTTGCTTCTCAAATAAATAAATAAATCTTTAAAAATTATTCAAATGCCAGAAGTGCATCTTACACACCTCAGTCCAGTTGCGAACCAACAAAAGCTGCACTGAACATGCCTTAGTCCCTTTGGTGCTGCTGCAGTCCTGTCTGTGCCCGGTGATTTGCTTAGAATGCGGCTGTGCTTCTCGCAGCTCTGCAGGCTGGAAGTCCAGGGTCCAGCAGACCTGGTGTCTGGTGAGGGGTGCTCTCTGCACCTAAGATCAGCGCTCTGTTACCCTGTCATCGCATGGTGGGAGGCAGGGGGCACAAAATGCTGAACAGAGTGAAGCCCCCCTGTAAGGGCCTCCGTCCCACTCACAAGAGCCCCACCCCAAACCCCACCTCCCAGTGCTGTCACTCGGAGATCAAACTTCAGCTCCTGAGTTTGGGGGACTCTCAGACCACAGCAAGGGACAAAGCATAGAAAATCAAAGCAACGCAGAGTGCTCTGTGCTGCCTGCACTCTGGGAATCTGGGGATGGCATGACTCGCATGGGGCAAACTGCTAACCTCCTTGGAAATCGGGCGAGGACAAAACAACAATTCTAGAAGGAAGATGAAGCAGATGGAAGCGCACTACCTCTCTCTAGGAGAACCTTGAGGCAGCTAAAATAAATGACTTTCTTGCAACACAGATGCCTACCGACGTCCTGAGTTGGGCAGTTCCGTTCCTTGGTGGTTAGGCTAACCCTCTAAGCCGTTCTGCTCCGTCCGTGTGCGGGCGTGACCCTTACTTGTGACTTGAAAGCCTCTGTCAAGGAACCGCTGCTCAGAGGCCGCATTTCCCTTGGCAGCGGGCTTCGATGGCTCAGGCCCTGTGGCCATCCCTGGCTCCTTGCTGTTTGCAGAGTGTCGGGCCTGGGAGAGGTACAACCCACAGTGCACGCGCTGGTGATGGAGTCGCACAAGGCCTCCCTGTGAGAGGCTCTGGGGCTGAGCTTGTCCTCCACCCCGAGCCTTGGTGTCGGCATGGACCCATCCAGGCAGGTGTGAGCTTCAGCAGGTCTCTCACCTGTAAGGGAAGCAACGTCTCCCACAGCTGCCTTGCTCGCCCGTCGGTTCATCTCTTCTCAACAACTCCTTCACTGAAAATTCTTGTATTTTGATTACCTAGTGTTAAACGTTTATCTTCTTTGGAGTGATAAAGACCCTGAAACACTCACCTTTAAGGGACTTGCAAGCATACAAACATCTGGAGAAAAGCAAGGGCCAGTGCTGATTGCACCATGCACTCATGACAATTACTCAAGGTCATGTTCGTGCAATGATTTGAGTGTTTTCCACAAAGTCCTCACTGCAGCCATGCGGGGAGGAGGTGGGCCTACTGGAGGTGGCTGGGTCCCTGGGCGTGCTGCCTGTGGAGGGGCTGGTGTGGGTCTTGCCCAGTGGGATAGTTCTCACGAGAGTAGGTTTCTGTGTAGAAGGGCCACCCATGCACTTGTTCCCTTCTGCTCATGGCAAATTCCTTTTATTTCTCCTCCATGTTGTGATGTGGCCAAGGGAGGCGTGCCAAGTGGCCAGACAGATGAGGTCACTAATCTTGAACTTTCAGAGTACAAAACTGAGATAAATAGGCTTCTTTCCTTTATAAAATGGTTGAACTTTGGTATTTTGTTATAGCAACAGAAAATGGACAAATCCAGTCAGTGGACTCAGTTCACTTCAAACAGCTCTTAGACATCGGCACTCTGCGTTGTCTCGATTGTGTCAGTCTACTGTGGGAGATGGACGTGTAAAGGTAAACACGCTGGTGGATGAGAGGTGGAGACAGACCAGGAGGACTCGCAGGAGGTGACACTGGATAATTATCCTAAGCTGTGAGGTTGAGTGCAAGGACAAGTAGGGACAAAGTACACAGAACAGTGTGTCTCAGGGCTAGGAAGCAGGCAGAGCATGTGGGGCGCCCGAAAATCTAATTACAAGGCAGAGTGGCAGTAGGAGTTGGAGGCTGAAGGAGCTAAAGCCAGGTTTGGGCAGTGCCGAAGGCCGTTGTGAACACTGTAGCTGGTGGTTGTGTTGTTGACAGTGTACATGATCCTGGGTAACGTGGATGGCCACGGTCAATGGTGTGCATGGCAGCTGTGGACTGGGAACCGTGGACCGAGGTTGGGCACAGGCCTGAGGACTTGCGGTGGGGGGAAGTGAACAGCACTTACAAGTGAAGTGTGGTGA
The DNA here is from genome assembly GCF_964237555.1 of Oryctolagus cuniculus. Classification (NCBI taxonomy): domain Eukaryota; kingdom Metazoa; phylum Chordata; class Mammalia; order Lagomorpha; family Leporidae; genus Oryctolagus; species Oryctolagus cuniculus. Next base: position 199,770,142 of record NC_091433.1, read on the forward strand.
CTGATTTTATTAGGGAAGACAAGTGAGAAGGAAACGAAAGACAAGAGGCTCCTTTCTCCCTGGACACTCGGTCCACTCTCCAGTAACCACCCCAAGCCCTGTGCCCTTTGTGACTTTCCTTGAGAGACCAGAAGAGCTAACTGCTTCCTCAGGCACCCTGCATGACACACACGCAAGAGGCCGCAGGTGGTTTCCATGAGGTCTGCTGCCCCGTAAAGAGAATCAGAGAGCGAGCAGGGACGATGCCGGCTGCACTCTTCCTCACTCGGTGTGAACATGAGGTCTGCAGCTGGGAAAGGCAGCTGAGGGCGACTGGGATGCCCCAGGACTCACATTCCATCAGTCTGCATGGCGCCGCGGTGGGCAGATCCCTAGTTGGAGCTGGACACAGCCTTGCCATAGTGCTGGCTCTCTTCCCTACTTTCTTGCCAAGGCCTAGGCCTTTTGAAGTAATTGCTTCGTCCTAAAGGACCTAGCACAGTGCTGAGAGCTGGCAGTGCCTTGACAGTGTGCGCAGAAACGGAAGGGTAATGGAGATGGCTTCCGGCCATTGTGCGCCTCCACCACTGACCAATGGCCTGGAAAATCTCTTACCCAGAATGGCATCTACCACAGCCTGGAAAAGAAAGATTCTTGAGTTAATTAAATTTAAAACTTGAGAGTGAAGTGGGTTATGCTGCCCTGACACTTTGATTTTGCTCTGAAATGATGTGTCGTGAGGGGTGTTAGATTTGTTCCTAACCAAAGAAGAGAATAATTGCTCTAAACTCTAGAGTGCGTGATTCTCTGAGAATCCTTAAGGATATTTTACTTAGGTAGGAAATGAAAAGGAGAAATTGTCAAAAATAAGGAAGAAAGGAGAAACTGCCATAGCCAAGAGGACCCTGGGAGACAGCAGGAAGCAGTGCCACATGGGTTGTGGTGGGTCCCGGAACAGGGCAAGGATGAGCTAGAAGCTCAGGGGATCTGAGTAAACCATGGCCTTTGGCTAATAACAAGTTACTAAAGTTGGTCTACGGTAATAACAAAGGCCCCGCACTAATGTCAGATGCCAGTAACAGAGAACACCGCCTGCAGGGAGGGGCAGGGGAGGAGAACTGCTGTGCTATCGTTCATTTTCCTGTAAATCTGAAATGACTGAGAAAAATAAACCTCACCCACTTTCAAAAACAGTAAATCAGTGATCAATTCAATTTCAACATTCTCTTGAGGAGTAAAATCTACCCAGTGTCTGGCTTAAGACTGGAAACCTGTTTGGAAAGGTTGCCTGGAATCCACACTTAAATAATGCACCAGCTGGAGGGAGAGTGCTATTTTTAACTCTCAGGTTTCGGGGCCAACATAGTGATGCAGCAGGTTAAGCCAGTGTTTGCAATGCTGGCATCCCAGGTCAGAGTGCTCGTTCGAGTCCCGACTGCTCCACTTCCAATCCACTTCCTGTTAATGCACACCCTGGGAGGCAGCAGTGATAGCCCAAGTGCTTGGGTCCCTGCCACCATGAGGGACACTGGGATGGAGTCCCTGGCTCCTAGCTGTTGTGACCATGTGGGAAGTGAAGCAGTGGATGAACAATGCCTCTCTCCCTCCCTCTCTCCCTCACTCTCTCTCCCTTTCAAATTAATTAATTAATTAATTAAATTTCAGGGTTCTTATCAAATTCATTGGGTTCATAATAAAGCAATTCATTAAAAAGGAAGTCAGGTGATGAGAAATTGTGTCCAATTTATATTTAAGATCCAGACTCCAGTTTACATTAGTAATTCTCTGATTCATGAGTGGGGAAATAAGATTCTGACTGTTCGTTGTGACGGAAATGTCGGAGCAGGTTTGCAGGTCTCAGAGAGCAGACAGGCTCACTCTGCCTATTGCCCTTCCCCCCACAGAGTGAGGGGAGGGGAGCCCCATTGTCTGTCATTGCAGGGAAAAGCTGCTCCCCACAGACCAGCTGCTCCTCACAGACCAGCTCCTCCTCACAAGCTCCTCCTCACAGACCAGCTGCTCCCCACACACCAGCTACTCCTCACAGACCACCAACTCCTCACAGACCAGCTCCTCCCCACAGACCAGCTGCTCCCCACACACCAGCTACTCCTCACAGACCACCAACTCCTCACAGACCAGCTGTTCTTCACAGACCAGCTGATTCCCACAGACCAGCTCCTCCTCACAGACCAGCTGCTCCCCACAGACCAGGTGCTCCTCACAGACCAGCTCCTCCCCACAGACCAGCTGCTCCCCACACACCAGCTACTCCTCACAGACCACCACCTCCTCACAGACCAGCTGTTCTTCACAGACCAGCTGATTCCCACAGACCAGCTCCTCCTCACAGACCAGCTGCTCCCCACAGACCAGGTGCTCCTCACAGACCAGCTCCTCCCCACAGACCAGCTGCTCCCCACACACCAGCTACTCCTCACAGACCACCACCTCCTCACAGACCAGCTGTTCTTCACAGACCAGCTGATTCCCACAGACCAGCTCCTCCTCACAGACCAGCTGCTTCCCACAGACCAGCTGCTCCTCACAGACCAGCTCCTCCCCACAGACCAGCTGCTCCCCACACACCAGCTACTCCTCACAGACCTCCAACTCCTCACAGACCAGCTGTTCTTCACAGACCAGCTGATTCCCACAGACCAGCTCCTCCTCACCGACCAGCTGCTTCCCACAGACCAGCTGCTCCTCACAGACCAGCTCCTCCCCAAAGACCAGCTGCTCCCCACATACCAGCTACTCCTCACAGACCTCCAACTCCTCACAGACCAGCTCCTCCCCACAGACCAGCTGCTCCCCACATACCAGCTACTCCTCACAGACCTCCAACTCCTCACAGACCAGCTGCTTCCCACAGACCAGCTGCTCCTCACAGACCAGCTCCTCCCCACAGACCAGCTGCTCCCCACATACCAGCTACTCCTCACAGACCTCCAACTCCTCACAGACCAGCTGTTCCTCACAGACCAACTGATCCCCACCGACCAGCTGCACCTCACAGACCAGCTACTCCTTACAGACCAGCTGCTCCCCACAGACCAGGTGCTCCTCACAGACCACCAACTCATCACAGACCAGCTGCTCCTCACAGACAAGCTACTCCTTACAGACCAGCTGCTCCTCCACAGACCAGCTGTTCGTCACAGACCAGCTCCTTCTCACAGACCAGCTGCTCCTCACAGACCAGCTCCTCCTCACAGACCAGTTGCTCCTCACAGACCAGCTCCTCCTCACAGACCACCAACTCCTCACAGACCAGCTCCTCCCCACAGACCAGCTGCTCCCCACACACCAGCTACTCCTCACAGACCTCCAACTCCTCACAGACCAGCTCTTCATCACAGACCAACTGATCCCCACCGACCAGCTGCACCTCACAGACCAGCTGCTCCTCACAGACCAGCTGCTCCTCATAGACCAGCTACTCCTTACAGACCAGCTGCTCCCCACAGACCAGGTGCTCCTCACAGACCACCAACTCATCACAGACCAGCTGCTCCTCACAGACAAGCTACTCCTTACAGACCAGCTACTCCTTACAAACCAGCTGCTCCCCACAGACCAGCTGTTCGTCACAGACCAGCTCCTTCTCACAGACCAGCTGCTCCTCACAGACCAGCTCCTCCTCACAGACTAGCTGCTCCTCACATACAAGCTGCTCTTCACAGACCAGCTGCTCCCTACAGATCAACTACTCCCCACAGACTAGTTGTTCCTCACAGACTAGCTACTCCTCACAGACCAGCTGCTCCTCACAGGCCAGCTACTCTTTACAGACCAGCTGCTCCTCACAGAGGAGCTCCATTGTTGACACACAAGGGGCTTTGTGAGCCACAGAAGCTCAGCCTGCTGCGTCTGTTACACACCACGCCCTGATGGCACGTTTCCCACTGTCCCTCAGTGTGAATGAGGAACTGAGGCATGGTGTGCTCCCCTTAACAGCAGGCCACGCAGCCTGGGAGCTGCCAAGTGGGCAGCGTGCCTGTGTCCTGGTACCACAGCCAGGGTAAGGCCTGGCACCACACGCTCCTGGCCATAAGTCAAGAGCCAAGATGCTTGACCCGGTGCCATGTGCACCAGACACGTGGGTGGAGACCCCAGATGCTGGTCCTCCCAGGCCCGAGGCCACTGGCCGTCCGTGTGGTGCCATCACAAGACCGAACTCTGGCCACAAGACTGGGAATGGCTGGCACCACTGTGTAGGGAGAGTCAGGCTCTGCTTCATCCCGACACACCCTGCAGTGTCTGCTCAGACTGCATCAAGCCCTGGGAGTCAGCCCTGCCAGGCCCGCACTTGGCTATGGCGCCAGTGGAGAACGCGTTCTCCTCTGTGGAGGCCCTGGACCACAAGACAGTGCAGCTGCTCTGAGAAACACGGCCGTCTCTGTCTGCTTGAGGTTGAAGCTCTGAATTAGAAACTTCAACATCATTTTCATGTTTTATTCACTGTGGCTCAACTTCAGCATAATCAACGGAAGCAGTAATGATGGCTGGCTTACAGTTTTCCGATGTATCTGGCCTGGAGTAGAATATCAAGGTCTTCATTGGTGGCAGTGATTGGATGTACGCTCACGGCCCCACAGTGTGGGAGTAGAAACAATGTGCAAACCTTGCAAGACCTCAGCTGCCCCTGCAGCCAGCACAGGGCCTCACAGAGAGGAAGAACCCTGGGACCAGGCAGCCGTGCCCCGGGAAAACCTGATCCCAGCAAGTCAGGACGACGGAGGGCGGCCGATGACAACCATGATTCCGGGGCACGCCGGGGATCCGTCCTCAGTGACAACAATGTTCGTGGACCAGGACAAGCTGGAGCACACCCAGCTGCAATCTGGACAGCGTCTGAGCTTAACACAAAGAGGTCTGAGGCATAAACCCCCCTTCAGGCGTGAGCAAGTGTGCAAGTGCTCAGGGACCCACGATTAGCACAATTAAAATAAAACGAAGCAAGAAATGCCATTTGGCCTCTGCCTGTGCTGCGCAGGTCGTGTGGCATCTCACGCGGAACCCTGGTATCGGTGCAGGTCCCTACAGGGCCACTGGGCTCTGCAGGGCACTGGAAGAAGAGGACAGGGTTGGCATGGACAAAGCTGAAGCCAGCTCACCCCTGCACCTTGGGTTCCTATTCTTAGAACAGATTTGCACGCAATGTGCGCTCCACTGTTTTGTTCAGTTGCTGCGGCTGACATGCACACGCCTTTTAGCCTGACTCTTGTACAATTACCAGGTCTTGCAGTCACCCCCTCACCACTCTCAGTTCCTGGGTGACAGCTCCGCGTCCCTTGCCCCTCAACCCAGGCTGGAAGAATAGCAGGCCCAAAGCAGCACTCACTAGCTGCTTATTAAACAGGATGCGGATGAGCATGCAAACCTTTCCTTCTAATTAGAAGACACTCCCGGGAGTTTGAGACAATTCGGTGGCTGTGTGGTGAGGATCGCCCTCCCTCGTGCCCCACTCTGCCCTGGCCCCCAACACCGGAAGCCTTGTGCAGCCACATGCTGTGTGCAGGGACTCCTGTAGATGAGAGCTTCCAATTTCCTTTGGTTTAGGGATTTTTTTCACAGTGGACTACATAACTCAGTTTCGAGAAGGTAATTCCCCAGGAGGCTGTGGTTTGTGCAAGGACTCCTGGGGCACGGTGCTGACAGGTGAGGGTGCCCGTGGCAGGAAGGGTTATCGAGCGCTAGGCTTGGGTCCTTCAGCTGAGGAGGGAGCAGGTGTTCAGGTTCAAGAGCCAGTGCCTGTGGGTCAGCACCCCTGGTTCGCCTAGCAGACCCTGAAGTCACACTCAGACCCAGGAGACTGTGTCAGCTGACGTTTGTCCTAACAGCCAGCAGTTGTGTTTTAACAGGAGCTTAACATTCAAATGAGAACATGAGGCTGGAAGTTGAGACACGCCCACTGGGGTCCCATCTCTTTTCAACCCGTCAGGAGTACTGAGCTTCCCCCAACAAATCACCTCAGCACTGAGTTTTTAGAAGAACAGTACCGGAAGTAGCAGAGGAATGGAGAGTTTGAAGTCCGGAACTCCAGGGAACTCCCCGTGGAAACTCAGGGGCACAGAGGTGATTCTGCACAGCACGGGGCAGGTGACACTGGCTACAGTCTGACTCCCTGTGGGACCAAAACAGCAACAAAGAAACCAAACCCCACCCTCCCCAAAAAATGCCCAGTAGGGCTGTGTCCAGGGTGACAAGTACAAATACAGCAAGAAGCCAGAAAACTCAGACTGTCTCGGGGGACACAGAGCCCCCTGCAAACCAGTGATGGTGTCGTCTCCAGGATCCCCTGCATCCGGGAACTCCACACGCGCAGCTCTGCTGTTGCCTGGGTTAGACTTCTAGAACTTTCTCTTTCTACAGTGACAAAGAAATCTTCCTTTCTATGTCAAAGAAAACAGTCCTGGCCTTGCCCACTGACTTTGTATGCTTCAGTAATAAGTTCTGTATACTATACTTTCAGTCTAGTGAGCTTCAAGATTTACCTATTCTGAATTTGTTTACAGAAGATACGTTTACCCTTATCTTTCATCGGGGAGGTTCATGTGAGTCTGGGTGGAAGTAAACGGCCAGCGGGACGTCCTGTGGTGGTGACAGCTGAGTACATGAGTATCCAGAGACTAGTGGCCGTTGGTTACTGGGGAGTGAGCAGAGCAGCCATAGGCACAAGCATGACAGCTTCAGCATCATCCCCGACCGTGGCGTCCCCACAGCCTGTCGGACGCATCCGCCTGGAGAAGCCCAGAGCTGCCACGCCGACACTCGGGTCCGCCCCGGCCGCCAGCGCGGGTCTGTCTCTTGGATCCGTGGCGCTGCCTTCAGGCACAGCTCTGTTCCCCACCCCCCAGGCCCGGTCTCCTGCCCTTGTCCTGTGACGTGCGCTCAGCTCAGGTTTCCTGCGTGGGTCGGTCTCACAGACTCAGAGCCCCTGGGCCCTGGTGCTTCCTGGGCAGGACCACTGTCAAGGTCCCCAAAGTTTACAAAGCAGCACCTGTTTACTTTCCAGGCTGTCTGCCGGGCGGGGCAGCAGTGGGTGGCATGGAAGGCCCTGGAGCCCAGGTGCCAGCCCCGGAGGGTGGCTGCTCTGGCTCTGTGTGCAGACATCACCGTCACAAAAGCAACGTCCAGCAGAGGCCAGGCTGCGTCCAGCGCATTCGGGAAACACGCGAAAGGCAATAGGAGGGGGCAGCATCGTGCAGTCCAGGGGGTCTCCCTGCAGGGCAAAAAATGCCCCGTGGGATTAGCACTCACACGGGACCCTCCTGCCAGTCATGAGAGCCCCACCTCCCGCTCCCTGATGGGCAGGCCCTGTACCAGGCGCAAGGTTAGCACACGTGAGGATGAATCGTCCCCAGACCAGTCTGGGACCACAGCGGGGGAGCGCCTGCTGCAGGAGGCCAGCAGCGTTCCCAGGAGGACGCGACGAACCCAGAACCCAACTCCCCAATGCCCAGAGCAGCCAGCCGATGTGCAGACGCCCTGCTCTCTGCCTCCCGGGCCTCAGCCTTCCCTGCCATTGGCTGCTTCTCCCATGGACAAGCAGGAGACAGATGGCCCGGCTCTCATGTGCAGACTCATGCCCCGACCCTCCGACCCCACCTCGTCCCATCAGGGCAGCGAGCAGTGAGCATGCTGCCCGTGGCAGAGTGGACCCCAGGCGGCGCCCGCTGGCCTAGAGAGACTCCTGGAAACAGGCTGCACACGTGCCTCTCCTGCCACATTCCTCAGAAATTCCAGAATAAAGGGGGCCAGTTGAGCAAGTGATCCGTGTTTGTCTGAATTTCTCGTCTAGATTCCGATTACAAATCAAAACATAAGGAAATAATGCATTCCCATTTTTGATGAATTAATATGCATTTCATGTATTCCTCATTCCAAAGACCCTGCAAGGTAAATAATTTTAACCCTGTTTGGCGAGTGTAGGAACAACTTGTCCCCAAAATAAAAACTGGAACACAGGGACAGCAGGGCTAACAGCACACACTCAGGGCTCACACTTCGAGCCTTCAGTATGGAGCAGTGTTGAGACCACATTGTGCTCTGGGCTCTGTCTACAGATGTAAACCTTTCCACACTCAGGCCAAGAGGGCAGTGAGGTGGGAGGGAAGACACTCAAGAGGGATCTCAGGCTGGCGCCGTGGCGTAGCGGGCGGACACACACAGCCTGCAGGCCGGCATCCCCTACGGAATGCTCCACTTCCCATCCAGCTCCCTGCTAACAGCCTGGAGACCAGCAGAAGACGGCCCAGGTGCTTGGGCCCCTGCACCTGCCTGGGAGACCTCGATGAAGCTCCTAGCTCCTAGCTGTGTTGTGGCTACGTGGGGAGTGAACCAGCAGATGCAAGTCTTCTTCTCCCCACCCCTCTCTCTATAGCTCTGACTTTCAAAATAAATAAAATAGAATGCTAAAAAAGGGGGGTGGGACCACAGGCCCATCTTAGCCAAATCTCCAACTCTGCAGGCGGCATCTGGTACCCACAGTGGAGCAGTCCGACGCCGCCTGCAGGAGGTGGCGCACACCCCACGGATAAAGGGCTCAGTCCCACAAGCAGCAGGTCTCCGGTCACCAGGTTTCTGCCTGACCTGTCGGCCAAGCAGGGGTTCCCACAGCCCCCTCGTGTTTGACGATGGCGGGAACGGCTCACAGAACTGGAGAAGCTGGTGTGTGCACCTGTGTGTTGCCAAGCCCGACAGAGGTTTGCAGAAGCCAGGTGAAGCTCCCCCCACCCACACAGCTGTGCCCACCAGCAGAGGCGCTGGGAGTCTGTGTCTTAGCGATTTTAATGGAGGCTCCATCACAGAGGCTTGGTTACTAATTCCACCTCCGCTCCTCTCTCCCATGGAGTACGGGGGAAAGCTCCAGCTTCTGATGCCAGCTCAGTCTTTCTGGTGACGGCAGCTCAGGGCCACCAGGAGCTGCCTCCTTAACCAAAGATGCTGCCCTCACCCAGAAATTCCAAAGCCCTGAGAGCTGTGGCCGGGAACCAGGAGGAGGTCTCCTGTGAGGCAGGGGCTCACGGCTCCGTACGCCCCGCGCGGTGTGTGCGACGGGAGCACTTAGATCACGGCTGGCCTGCACGCCACTGCGGCCTTTTAGAGGGGGCGCTCGGAGCGTTTCACCTGTCCTGAGTGACCGCAGCCACTTCTTCCTCCCTCGATAGCAACAACAACACGATCATCTGAATCTGTGGAACAGTGGAAAGAGGGGAGAAGGTGCCTTCTCCTCCCTGTGTGGAGCGCTGTCGGTCACCCACCCTCACTTCAAGTGCCTGTCAAAGTTCCACAGGCAGGGGCCGGCACTGTGGCCCGGCGGGTTAACGCCTTAGCCTGAAGCGCTGGCATCCCACATGGGTGCCGGTTCTAGTCCTGGCTGCTCCTCTTCCGATCCAGCTCTCTGCTATGGCCTGGGAAAGCAGTACAAGATGGCTCAAGTCCTTGGGCCCCTGCACCCATGTGGGAGACCCAGAAGAAGCTCCTGACTCCTGGCTCCTGGCTCCTGGCTTCAGATCGGCACAGCTCCAGCCGTTGCGGCCATCTGGGGAGTAAACCATTAGATGGAAGACTCTCTCTCTCTCTCCCTCTCTGCCTCTCCTTTCTCTGTGTAACTCTTTCAAATAAATAAATAAATCTTTAAAAAAATAAAGTTCCACAGGCGGCGCTTCTGTGTGTGCCAATAGAGAACTATGAACACTCTGTTGCTTTAAAGACAAGACCTTCAGAGAGTCCTGCTGACTCGTCCTGAGCTTCTGCCGGGCCCCATGCCCCTGATCCAGCCCCTGATTGTTTTTCATCCAGTGGACATCTGACAGCCTCAGGGGCCAGGCCTGGTCCAGCAGGCAGAGAGAACCACCTTGCCCTGGAGGGGAAGACCTGGGCAGCCACGCAGGGCGACATAGCACATGCGTCAGCTCTGGGACTTGAGCTCAAGGGAACCAGGGGCAGAAGAGGGCAGCCCCGGCACACTCCATGGGTGCAGCCTTTGGACTTGCGCTTCGAAGGTGAACAGGGGCGTGAGCAAGGGCGAGACTTTCAGACACCGGGGAGAGTGCTGGGGTGTGACAGCGGATCATCTGGACTTCCCAGGGAAGCAGGTGACAGCGTGACCTAGAGGCCAATCTGCTAAGGACCACATTCCAGAACGTTCCACAGGGCGAGGGCTGGTTGAGTGTGCCCTCGAGTGAGAGGGCAGCCGCGGAAGGCACTACTAAGGGGCTGTCGAGATCGTAAAGGTGGTGATGATGAGGTCCTTCCTCAATCTCAGAAAGGACAGTGGGAAATCGGGAATTTTCGGTGGAGTCCACTGCGGCGTTACACCAGGAGCGCTGGGTCAAAGCTCCCATCACAGCCACGGTGCTCACCGGCCTGACCATAACCTCTTCAGCACCACCACTGATGCTTTCTGTATTTAGCATCGTCGTTGAGACAGAAGAGCCAAGCACACCTGGGCTTGGGCTTGTTTTGTTAGGAGGGTTCCAGGGTCAGAAGGACGCAGTCATTGTGAACACGCTGGGCCCCTGGAGAGGGCACTGGAAGCCGAGAGACCCAGCCACAGGAAGGACATGGTCTTGAGGACAAAGCCAGGCTGCCCTGGGACTGCCCAGTGCACGGCCAGCCCCATCACCTTCACCAACCTCCACCCTCTCCCAGCCATCCATAGCACGTCCCAGAAATGAAAACCAAAGCCGTAAGGATTTAGGCAGCTGCCCCAGGTCAGCCGGGACAGTACCTAAAGCATGAGTGTCCCCTACACGGACACATGACCATCACACAAAAGCCCCAGTAGTGATTCCCGCGTGGTCCGTGCTGTCTCTCCGTGTGCTACGTGACGGCCTTCTGTGCCTCCAGGGCTCCTCCCTGTTTCAAGCTGACATCTGCAGAGCATTCTGGGTGCTCTGCACTGTGGTGGCCGGGAGTCCACAGGGGAGTCGGGCACGGGGAGACCTTCAAGGCACGAGAACGCCCTGAGGCTGCCAGCTGGACCTCGGGGCTCCAGCAGAGGGCCCCTGGGGAAGGAGTAAGAATTAGAGTGCCCGTGCAAAGTTTCTGTACATCACAGGAAAATCTGCCACAGGCGGCTACAGAGTCCCCTCGCTCCTGCCTGGCTGAGCCCTAGAGCAGAGCTGGCCAGGAGACGGGAACCTGACGATCACTCCACAGACAGCGCAGCCCTGAGCACACACAGGCACGCTGAGCACCTCAGTCGGCCAGGACGACCCCTCAGCTCTCTGAGCAGGAGATTGGCTTTGATTAAGCCTCTGGGGCCTGCATTGTGGTGTGGCGGGTACAGCCACTGCCTGTGACGCCAGTGTCCCATATGGACACCAGTTCATGTCCCAGCTTCTCCACTTTCAATCCAGCTTCCTGCTAATGGTCTGGGAAAAGCAGCAGAAGATGGCCCATGTGCTTGGGCTCCTGCACCCATGTGGGAGACCTAGATGGAGCTCCTGGCTCCTGGCTTTAGTCTGGCCCAATGCTGACCATTGCAGCCATCTAGGGAGTGAACCAGCAGATGGAATCTCTCTCTCTCTCTCTCTCTCTCTCTCTCTCTCTTTCTCTCTAACTCTGCCTTTAAAATAAATAAATTTAAAATTAAATTTTTGTGTATGTGCAGGGAGTCCTTCCACTTGCAATAAAAAATAATCATAGCTGATACAAGATGGCCTTCTGGAGAATTCATTTCTCTTACCTAGAAACCTTTTATGTAAGGTACACAAACTTCATGCATTTTATAAATACAAATTTAGGAACAGTGATTCTTCCCACCCTACCCTCCCTCCCACCCACACTCCCACCCTTCTTCCTCCTCCCTCTCCTATTTCCATTCTTATTTTATGCAAGGATCTATTTTCAATTACCTTTATACTCATAAGATTAACCCTTTACTAAGAGAAGAGTTCGGCCGGCGCTGTGGCTCAATAGGCTAATCCTCTGCCTGCGGCGCTGGCACACCGGGTTCTAGTCCCAGTCGGGGTGCCAGATTCTGTCCCGGTTGCTCTTCTTCCAGGCCAGCTCTCTGCTGTGACCAGGGAGTGCAGTGGAGGATGGCCCAAGTCATTGGGCCCTGTGCCCCATGGGAGACCAGGAGAAGCACTTGGGTCCTGGCTTCGGATCAGCATGGTGCGCCGGCCACAGCGCACGGGCCGCAGCAGCCATTGCAGGGTGAACCAACGGCAAAAGAAAGACCTTTCTTTCTCTCTCTCTCTCACTGTCCACTCTGCCTGTCAAAGAGAGAGAGAGAGAGAGAGAGAGAGAGAGAGAAGAGTTCAACAAAGAGTATGGAAGATTTAAAATAAAGTCTGCTCCACAACAGTCAAGACAGGGGTTATTGAAAGTCATCGTCTCTCAGAGTGACAATTTCACTTCTGTAGGTCACCTTTTAGGTGTTCTGTTAGTTACCAGGAATCAGGGAGAACATAACGGTGTTTGTCTTTTTGGGACTGGCTCTTGTCACTAAGTATGATGGTTTCCATTTGCACCCATTTTGTTGCAAATGACAGGATTTCATTTTTCTTTTTGCTGCTATGCAGTATTCCATGGTGTATACATACCATAATTTCTTTATCCAGTCTTCAGTTGACAGACATTTGGGTTGATTCCATATCTTAGCTATTGTATATTGAGCTGCAGTAAACATGGGGGAGACCGATAATGCTTTTACTTATTGATTTCATTTCCCTTGGGTGACCCAGGAGTGGGTCACATGGTAGGTCTATATTCAGATTCCTGAGGTATCTCCAAACTGACTTCCACAGTGGCTTTACCAGTTTACATTTCCACCTGCAGTGGATTAGGGTACCTTTTTCCCTACATCCTTACCAGCATTTGTTTTTTGTTGATTTCTGTATGAGAGCCATTCTAACAGGGGTGAGGTGAAACTACATTGTGTTCTGATCTGAGCCTCCCTGATGGCTAGTGGTCCTGAACATTTTTTCATGTGTCTGTTGGTCATTTGGATTTCCTCTTTCGAAAAGTGTTCAAGTCCTTTGCCCATTTCTTAACTGGGTTGTTTGTTTTGTTGTTGTTGAGTTTCTTGATCTCTTTATATATTCTGGTTATTAATCCTTTATCAGCTGTATAGTTGCAAATAATTTCTCCCATCCTGTCAGTTGCCTCTCCACCTTCCTGTTTCTTTTGCAGTACAGAAGCTTCTCAATTTGATGCAATCCCATTTGTCAATTTTGGCTTTGATTGCCTGTGTCTCTGGGGTCTTTTCCAAGAACTCTTTGCTTCTGACAATATCTTGCAGGGTTTCCCAATGTTCTCTAGTAATTTGATGGTATCATGTCATAGGTTTAGGTCTTCGATTCATTTGAGTGGACTTTGTGTAAGATGTAAGGTAGGGGTCTTGCTTCATACTTCTGCATGCAGAGAGCAGAGATCCAGTTTTCCCAGCACTGTTTGTTGAAGAGACTGTCCTTGCTGCAGGGGTTGATTTCAGCTCCTTTGTCAGAGATAAGTTGGTTGTGGATGCCTGGGTTGATTTCTGGGGGTTCTATTCTGATCCACTGGTCTATCTATCTGTTTTTGTACCAGTACCAGGTTGTTTTGATTATAACTGCCCTGTAGTATGTCTTGAAATTTGGTATTGTGATGCCTCTGGCTTTGTTTTTGTTGTATAAGATTGCTTTAGCTATTGGGAGTCTCTTGTGTTTCCATATGGATTTCAGCATCATTTTTTCTAGCTCTAAGAAGAATGTCCTTAGTATTTTGATTGAAATGAATCTGTAAATTGTTTTCGGTAGTATGTACATTTTGATGACATTCATTCTTCCAATCCACGAATATGGAAGATTTTTCCATTTTTTTGTATCTTCTTCTATTTCTTTCTTTCATGCTTTTTTAATTTTCATGGTAAAGATCTTTGACATCCTTGGTTAAATTCATTCCAACATATTTAATTTTTTATAGCTATTGTGAAAGTGGTTGATCTTAGAAGTTCTTTCTCAGCCATGGCATTATCTGTGTATATAAAGGTCATTGAGTTTTGCATGTTAGTTTTATATCCCACTACTTTACCAAACTCTTGTATGAGTTCCAATAGTCTCTCAGTGGAGTCCTTTGGATCCCCTATATATAGACTCATGTTATCTGCAAGTCATCTGGAGAACACTACAGTTCAAACTTTGAACTAGTACACATGACCAGGAGCACCCATACAGAAAAAAACTGAAATTTCTGAAGTGTACTTAATGCACAGAGCATAAAAATACTATTGATTGGATATTTTGAGTTCTTGTTACATTCTGAATATTAACACTTGGTTTCTCCCTTTCTGTTGGATATCTCTTCACTATTCTGACTGTTTCCTTTGTAAACTGAAGCTTCTTAGTTTGACATGATTCTATTTGTGTAGTCTTACTTTTGTTGCCTTATCCAAATAATTATCACCAACACAAATATGAAGTGTCTCCCCTATGTTTTCATCTAGCAATTTCATGGTGTCAGATTTTTTTTTTTGACAGGCAGAATGGACAATGAGAGAGAGAGACAGAGACAGAGAGAAAGTTCCTCATTCCGCTGGTTCACCCCCAAGTGGCCGCCACGGTTGGCGCTGCGCTGATCCAAAGCCAGGTGCTTCTCCTGGTCTCCCACGCGGGTGCAGGGCCCAAGGACTTGGACCATCCTCCACTGCCCTCCCGGGCCACAGCAGAGAGCTGGACTGGAAGAGGGGCAACCGGGTCAGGATCCAGCACCCCAACCGGGACTAGAACCCGGTGTGCTAGCGCCGCAGGCAGAGGATTAGCCTAGTGAGCCACGGCGCCGGCCCATGGTGTCAGATCTTAACATGCAGGCACCTGATCCATCTTGAGTTGCTATTTGGGTATGGTCAGAGGCAGAAATCTGATTTCACTTCTGTACATACACATGTCCAGTTTTGTTAACGTTGTAAAAACAGCTGGCTGTGTGCACGTGCATCAACTTCTGGACACTCTCTATGCTGGTCCACTGATTGTTGTGTTGTCTTTATGCCAGTGCAGTCCTGTTTTGATTACCATAGCTTTGTAGTTTGCTTTGAATTCAGGTACAATGATGGCTTCAGTTTTATTTGAGGTTTATTTATTTTTTGCTCAGAATCATTTTGACTACTCTGGGCCTTTTGTTGTCCATATGAATTTCAGGATTATTTTTTCTAACTCAGTGATGGATGCCATTAGTATTTTTATGGAGATTGCATTGAGTCTGTAGATTTTCTGTAGGTAGTACAGACATTTTAACCAATATTACTTCTTCCATTGTTTTGTGTCCTCTATAATGTCTTTTGTCACTGTTTTATAACTTTTAGTGTAGGGATCTTTCATTCTTTGGCTAAATTTATTCTTAAATTTTTTTGTTTCTGTTGTGAATAGGATTGCCAAATGACCAGTCTAATTAAGTCATGAACAAAGAACCTGAGAACTCATTTCTCAAAAGAAGAAGTACAAACGGCCAAACAATGTATGAAAAAATGCTCACCAGCCATCAGGGAAACGTAAATCAAGACCACAAGGAGGTGTCACTTCATCCCTGTCAGAACGGCTGTTATCCGAAAGACACAGAGCAAACACCGGTGAGGATGTGGAGAAAGGGCAACACTTGTACACTGTTGGCGGGAACGTAAATTGGTGCAGCCACTGTGGAAAACAGTATGGAGGCATGAAGATTTCTTTAAAAACTGGAACTGGACTTGCCACGTGGCCCAGCAATCCCACCGCTGGGAACGCACGGAAAACATGAGCTCCTTACATCAAAGAGATCCCTGCTCCATCATGGTTACAGCAGCACTGCTCGAAGCAGGAAAATACAGAACCAGCCAAGGTGTCGTCACCAGATGAATGGATAAAGAACATGCGGTGTAGCCGGGTGTGCCTGCACGGAGGGAGGGGGAGGCATTTACCTGCCCACCGTCCCACACAGCAAAGAGAAGTGAAGTGCTTTGTCCTCATGCAAACAACCACCCTCTAAAAAACCACCTGAAACAGAGAAACGGCCATAACACATCTCACATGCCTTTGGGGTCAACTTCGTGTGTGTGTGTGTGTTGTTGTTGTTGTTTTTTTTTTTTACAGGCAGAATGGACAATGAGAGAGAGAGACAGAGAGAAAGGTCTTCCTTTGCTGTTGGTTCACCCTCCAATGGCCGCCGTGGCCGGCACGCTGCAGCCGGCGCACCTCGCTGATCCGAAGCCAGGAGCCAGGTGCTTCTCCTGGTCTCCCATGCGGGTGCAGGGCCCAAGCACTTGGGCCATCCTCCACTGCACTCCCGGGCCACAGCAGAGAGCTGGCCTGGAAGAGGGGCAACCAGGACAGAATCTGGCACCCCAACCGGGACTAGAACCCGGTGTGCTAGCGCCGCAGGCAGAGGATTAGCCTAGTGAGCTGCGGTGCCGGCCTGGGGTCAACTTTGATTCAGGCTTGATTCACTTCATTTTTCTTATATCAGAACTCTATATGGTATCCACAGCTGGAGCCTGTCCTCACCATGGAGACTGGTGTGGGTCATTACAAGACGGTCAGCGAGGTCCTCCAGCAGAGGTCAGGGGTCAGACACCATCTGCCTGGAGACAGCCTCAAAGGTGCCGTGGTGAGCTGCCAGCGGTGGCGGCAGCTCCTGGGCCTCCAGGGTGGGGATGAGCACAGCACAGAGCTGCAGAGGCCTGGCCCCTGCAGGGGACGCTGTGGGGCTTGTCCCTGTGGTACCCCCAAAGTCTGTCCACACAGAGCTTGCTGGGGCTAAGTGCTCCCTCCTCGGAGCACCCAACACCAGGCAGCTGTGGCCACAGCGGCACCAACGTCTCAAAGGCTTGAAGCTGATGCGCAGGCAGCATGTGTTTGCTCTGGTCCTTGAGGGAGGCCCCAGAGAACATCACCAAGCTCAGACTCTTCACGGGCGGGGAGAGGGGGGCAGGGGTGGCCGCCATCCTGGAGCTTGATCCCCACGGCCTTGACCCGGGGTCCAGCTAAGTGAGGGAAGCTGCATCAAGTTCTCTGCTTGCCTCTGTGTGAACTACAGCACCAGCCCCAGACACCACCATTCCAGGAACCCTGGGCCCCAGCTGCCACCACTCCAGGGCCATCCACCATTCCCTGTTGGCTCAAAGAGGCTGGGTAGCTGGGTGGCTTTTGGAAAGCTCGAAGGTGACAAACTGATTGTATGGATTACGCATAATCAGTACAAAATATACACTGGATAAACTCAAAGGCCCTTTGGAGCTGACTCTCAGTTGCAGGGGACTGGCAGGTCTGTACCAGAACCTGGAGAATCAGGCAGAAGGAGACACAGGCACACGCCACGGCTCAGCAGCTCTGTTCTAAACAGCCCACGGGAGACAGCGTCGGTTGCCCAGCGTGCAACCAGCTCCTGCCGAAGCCCCGCCTCCTTGGTCTCTGTGTGAGAGCAGTGTGGACAAGGGCGGCCGCTAGGACAGAAAGCTCGGGACGGCGTGAGGCGGCTGCCCAGAGCTCCCCGCTCACCCCATGACCCCGCCAGATTCCACGAAATGTGTTTCCTCTCTCAGCCCAGCTGCATAATTAGGTAGAGGCAAGACCCCAATACAAAACAGATGCGGGCTGCCTGGGAGACGGGCGTTCCTCAGGGCCACAATTTCAAGGTCTGAGGCCGGGATTACTCCCCCAAGCACGGAATGGCCAGTCACAACGACTCCAGAAACCGCGCTTGCAAAGGCTGCTGGCAGTGAGGCGAGTGCGGCTGCGCATGGAGGCCCCGGCCAGCCGGGCTCCGGGTCCCCAGAGAAACGCGGGAGCAGAAAGCGGTGGCTGAGACCTGGACTCACCACAGGGCTCGCTTGATGAAAGAGCACACTGAGTATGGGCAGCAGGTCCTGCTCGCTTCATTCCCACGCCCAGCCTCCAGTGCATTCTGGTCTCTGACGGCAGTGCCGTGCCGTACCAGGGCAGCAGCAGACCAGAATCAATGTGCCTTTTTAGACACAACTTTTACCCATTTTTCCCAATTTGGTCTCAAAACAGCAAAGTGCACAACCACGTGAGGTCATCAGAGCTGAGGCATCTGCATCATGGGCAGTGACGTGAAGCAGCATTGACCCTGAACCCCCTCGCAGGCCATGGCAACGTTTGGCAACAGAGCCATCAGCAGCCGCTGAGACAGGAGGCCTCCTCCATCATCCTCTCCACAGCAGAGCAGGGTGCCAGAGTCCGTGGGTGTGGCTGAGGGCCCTGCACTCTGGGGTCTGGGAGTACAGGGGTGAGGGCCCAGCACTCTGAGGTCTGGGGATGCAGGGGTGAGGGCCCTGCACTCTGGGGTCTGGGGTGCAGGGCTGAGGGCCCACACTCTGAGGTCTGGGGGTGCAGGGGTGAGTGTCCTACACTCTGGGTTCTGGGGTACAGGGGTGAGTGTCCTGCACTCTGGGTTCTGGGGTGCAGGGCTGAGGGCCCAGCACCCTAGGGCCTGGTGGTGCGGTGCTGAGGGCCCTGCTCTCTGGGGTCTGGGGGTGCAGGGGTGAGAGCCCTGCACTCTGGGGTCTGGGGGCGCAGGGCTGAGGGTCCAGCACTCTGGGGTCTGGGGGCGCAGGGCTGAGTGTCCACCACTCTGGGATCTGGGGGTGCAGGGCTGAGGGCCCAGCACCCTAGGGCCTGGTGGTGCGGTGCTGAGGGCCCTGCTCTCTGGGGTCTGGGGGTACAGGGGTGAGGGCCCTGCACTCTGGGGTCTGGGGGCACAGGGCTGAGGGCCCAGCACTCTGGGGTCAGGGGTGCAGGGCTGGGGGCCCAGCACTCTGGGATCTGGGGGCGCAGGGCTGAGGGCCCAGCACTCTGGGGCCTGGTGGTGCAGGGCTAAGGGTCCTGCACTCGGGGTCTGGGAGTACAGGGCTGAGGGCCCACACTCTGAGGTCTGGGGGTGCAGGGGTGAGTGTCCTGCACTCTAGGATCTGGGGGCGCAGGGCTGGGGGCCCAGAACTCTGGGGCCTGGTGGTGCGGTGCTGAGGGTCCTGCACTCTGGGGTGGGGTGCAGGGGTGAGGGCCCAGCACTCTGGGGTCTGTGGTTATGCTGGTGAGAACCCACCACTCTGGGGGACGGAATCCCAAGAACAGAGCCGTGAGGGCACTGAAGAGCAGTCTCTCTCGGGCCACTGCTGCCGCAGGGTGGCTCAGCTCAGTGCCAACAGGCCCCTTTGCTCGCGCTCTCGCTGGTGGGGAAGAGTGAGGACACTGAGTGAGCCCCTGACCCCCAGCCACGCACACGGCTGCCCAGGAGGCCCACTTCCTTCTCACCCCATGCAGAACACGGAAGTGACCATTGCAGCGCAGCCGTTGGGAGAGGCTGGGCCGGGAAAAGGCTGTGGATCCTGCTCTAGGCTCCTCAGACTCCATCAAGAGCCTGCCTGGGGTGGATCACCTATGGAAACCACAATGGTGCACACAGCTCACCTGCCCCACACCTAAGCTGGCTTCCCTCACAAGTCCTGCAGACAGGCCAATCACACAGCTCGCTCTGCAGGGTGGAGAAAGCTCACACGTGCGCCTCTGAGGTCACCACCCAGAGAGAGCTGTGCAGGGCACAGAGGATGCCACACCACAGCGGAGCAGATGGGTAAAGCAGGTGCACCCCTAGAAAAGGCCCAAAACAGCTTCAGGGTCCACTACAGGGCCACAGGGGCAGGCCTCTGCCACCACGGGGCCACAGGGGCAGGCCCCTCCCACCACGGGGCCACAGGGGCAGGCCTCTGCCACCATGGGGCCACAGGGGCAGGCCCCTCCCACCACGGGGCCACAGGGGCAGGCCTCTGCCACCACGGGGCCACAGGGGCAGGCCCCTCCCACCACGGGGCTACAGGTGCAGGCCTCTGCCACCAGAAGCAACTGCTTCTTCAGCTGTGAGGAAAGCAATTCGCTGGCAGATGAAAAATCAAGAGAGCAGGACCCCTCCCCCCAAGGAACGCCGTCAGGTTCCTGCACAGCAACCTGAAGAAGCAGAATCTGTGAGTGACCGGAAAAGTTCAAAACATGTTTCAGGGAAGCTGCATGATCCACGAGAGAACACAGAGAGACACCTGACAAATAAGAAACCCAAACGTGAACCAGATGAGACGCTCAACAAAGACATAAAAATCAAAAAAGAACAAAACAAAATTCTGGAGACAAAAAGTACATTAATGAAATAAAAAAGGAAAGCGTCAGCATTTGACCAGTTCAAGCAGAGGAAACGGTGTAAACTTGAAGACAAACCACTTGAAAATATTTTTGAGGGAGAAAATGAAAAGAATGGAGGAACCCTATGGAATTATGAGACACCATCAAGGAAGCCAACAGCTGTGCTGTGGGAGTCTAAGAAAGAACAAGAAAGCAGCAGAAAGCTTATTTAAAAAAAAAAAGACAAAATTTCATGCAGAAGCATGGACACTCAAACACACAAAGCTGAGAAGTCTCCAATAACATCCAAGGCAAAGAGGAGTTGATCAATGCACCTTGTAACCGAACTGAAGCACAGGTGCTGGCTAAGCGCTGAAAACAGCCTCTGAAAGTGTGCGACCAACAAAGATACAGGCAACTCTAACACTGGGACGGCGTGGTGTGGATGGCTTAGAACCATGGGTTCTAAGTGTACAGGTGGAAAGTCTCATGTGTTAATAGAACCAGAACTACAATAGACCCACAGTACAACCATGCATACATTGAAACAATAACGTCCCAGCTGCTCCACTTCAATCCAGCTCTCACCTGGGAAGACTGCAGAAGACGGCCCAAGTGTTTGGGCCCCTGCACCTATGTGGAGACCAGGATGAAGCTCCTGGCTCCTGGCTTCAGCCTGGCCCAGCCCTGGCCTTTGCAGACACTGGGGAGTGAACCAGCAGACAAAGATCTGTTTCTCTATGTATTGGTCTCTCCCTGTCTGTCTCTCTCCTCCTCTCTGCATTTCAAGTGAGTAAACAAATCTTCTAAAGAAACACGAAGTGTTAGGGAAGGTGAAAGTGCAGACTATGCTTCCGTGCATAGGTAAGTCATCGGCAGATTAAAGCAGGCCATTCCGAGTGTAAGATATTCCACGCAAGCCTCGTGCTGAGCACACATCATCCAACTGTGGTCGACACACTAGAGAAAGAAGGAATCAGAGCAAACGACACAAGATGCCGACAAAATACGACAGCAAGAGAGGAAGCAAAAAGCAAAAGATCAACAAAACAGACATAAAATAATTCACAAAATGATAATAGTTTTATTACCTTGACTATAAATGGATTAAAATTCTCCAGCCAAAACATAGAACTGCTGAATAGATTTACAGACCCAGCTCCATGCTACTTACCAAAGACTCCTTGCAGCTTTAAGGCCCACGTAATCCGAGGGTGAAGGGTAGGAAAAGGTATCCCAGGCAAGTGGAAACCCAAACGAGCAGACAGCTGCGCTACATCAGGCAAAGCAGACTCGATGTGAAAACCTGTTGGAAGAAACAAAGATCATCACATAAATGGGGAGAATTCATCAGGAGTACTTGACATCTCTAGCTATACATGCACGCAGCAGCCAAGCCTCTGAGACCTGCAGGAGAAACAGAGCTGCACCAAAATGACAGGGGTTCCGGGGCCCCTCTTTCCGCAAGGGATAGATCACCAGACAGAGGCTCAGTAAGGGGCATCGGACGCCAGTCACCCTTCAGACTATGCATCAGCACCTGCCAAGGACAGCACCAGGACACACATCTTCCTACACACACAGGACAGACCACGAGGTAGCACCAAGAAGCGTCTCCACCATCTTTTTCAACCACATCGACATGAAATAAAAAATCAGTAACAAGAAGAAAACTGACAAATTCACGAATGTGTAAGACAAAACACATTCCTAAACAGCCAGTGGATCAAGAACGAATTAAAGAAAACTTCAAGATAAAGGTACAGCATTACCACATGGGATATGGTAATAGCTATTCTAACAGGGACATTTATAACAATAAGCAACTATTCGAAGAAAAAAATAGGATTTGAATAACCTCACTTCGCACTCAAGGAGTTAGAAAAAGAACACAAAGGTGGCAGAAGGAAGCCGCCAGCAAAGATCAAGGCAGAACTCAGAGGAAAGGAGACCAAGCAAAACAGTGGGAAATATCAGCGAAACAGAGAGGTCATTTCAGAAAGATAAACAAAATTTACAAATCTTTGGGAAAATGAAGTAAAACACTCCACACAGGGAAATGTGTTTTTTTTTCCTGATTAAAAAATACATCAGACACTGCAACTGACCTTGAACAGACTATAAAGAAAAATTATAAGCCAACAAATTGGATAACCTAGAAGAAATGATAAATTCTTAGAAACATACAACCTATGGATAGTGAATCATAAAGAAACAGAAAATCTGAACAGGCCCATGACAAGTGGAGAGCTTGAATCAGTAATAAAAAAGATGCCATCAAAGAAAATCTCAGGCTCTGAAAGCTTTGCTAGGGAATTCTACAAAACATCTAAGGAAGAATTTGTGTGGAAGCTTCTCAAACTACTCTAAAGACCTCAAAAGTCATTATCTAAGACCAGATTTACTCTGATGCCAAAGCCAGGTAAGGTCTCTACAAGACGAGAAAGTCACAAGCTTATAATCATGATAAACGTCCATGAAAAAAAAAAAAAGTCTAGAAAACTGAATGATTTAACATTATACCAAAAGGATCCGCTGCCATAATCAAGTGAGATTTAGCCCTGGGATGCAAGGATGGTTCAACATAAACCAGTGAAGATGTGCACCACCTTTGCAGAATGAAGGTGCACCCTTTCACAGGACGCAAGGAAAAAGTGGCACGATCGTCACGGAGATGCAGACAATGTACTGGACAGAGTGCACCACCCTATCATCATAAAAACTCCTGCATTACATATAGAAGGAATATCTCGACTTACCAGGGGCTGCACACGAAAACCCACCAGCAACACCACACTGACAGGAACGAGAGCAGTGTGCACGGCCACCACGATAATCAGCACAGTACTGCAGGTGCAGAGCAATTGGGTAAGAAAAGGGGGGAGGCAGGCAAATCAGAGAGAAAAAGTAAAAGTGTCTCTCTGTGGAGGACCTAACCTTACCAGAGAAACATTAAAGACTTCATCAAAAACCCTGTTAGAATTATAAATGAGTCAATAAAGCGGAAGGATACGAAACCCACATTCAGCAGTCAGTTGTGTTCCGTAGGCTAATGCCAGATTGGCCAAGAAAGACATAAGAGGGCAGTTCCATTTACGGTAGTATCACAAAGAATAAAATGCTTAGGAATAAATTTAACCAAGGAGATGATAGTTCTACACACTGAAAAATATAAAATCTTGATGAAAGAAATTTAAGGAAACAAAAATGACTGGAAAGAAAGTCTTTGTTCATGGATCAGAAGAATCAATATTGTCAAAATGTCACTACCGGGCTGGCGCCGCAGCTCACTAGGCTAGTCCTCCGCCTTGCGGTGCCGGCACACCGGGTTCTGGTCCCGGTCGGGGCGCCAGATTCTGTCCGGGTTGCCCCTCTTCCAGGCCAGCTTTCTGCTGTGGCCCGGGAGTGCAGTGGAGGATGGCCCAAGTGCTTGGGCCCTGCACCCCATGGGAGACCAGGATAAGTACCTGGCTCCTGCCATCGGATCAGCGCGGTGCGCCAGCCGTGGCGGCCGTTGGAGGGTGAACCAATGGCAAAAGGAAGACCTTTCTCTCTGTCTCTCTCTCTCACTGTCCACTCTGACTGTCAAAAAAAAAAAAAGTCACTACCACCCCAAATGACCTACAGGCTCAGTATAATCTTTAACAAAATTCCAATGGCAGAAAGAGAAAAAAATTCCTAAAAGTCATCTGGGGTCACAAAAGACCTCAAATAGCTAAATTAATATTAAGTAAGCTAAGCAAAGCCTGGAGTATCTCACATCCTGCTTTCAGAATATATTATAAAGCTATAGTAATCAAAACAGTATGGTAATGGCACAGAGACTGATGGAAATTTTGGAAATAAATCCCCACACTTAAAATCAACTTATCTTCAACAAAGGTATCGAGAATACACAATGCGGAAAGGAAGGTCTCATCAATAAATGGTGTTGGGAAAACTGGATGTCCACACTTACGAAATTAAATTGGATTCTTATCTTACACATACACAACATCAACTCAACATCGAGTAGTAGACAGCCATGGAACCTAACACCATAAAACTCACTAAAAATGACAAGTGGGGAAAGATCATGGCACCAGTCCTAGCAGTGATTTCTTGAAGGCGACAGTCAAAGGGAACTGCCCCAGAGGAGAGGTCCGCAGGGCGAAGAGGCCGTCCACAGAGTGAGGTAAGATATCGGCAACCATGTGTCCGATAAACGGAGTATATCCACAATGAGAAACAACGGGTAACCTGATTTCTAAATGTACAGAAGAGTGCACAGACATTTTTCCAAAGAAGACAAGCAGATGGCCTAGGTACGCAAGCGTCACTGACCACCAGAGGAACACAAGCCCAGGTCACCCTAGGTGCCGTCCCACAGCTGGTGGGGTGACGAGGGCCGTGGCCAAGGGGCTGCTGTGAAGAGGTGGTGAAAAGGAAGCCCTGTGCCCTTGTGTGGGCGGGTGCTTGGCACAGCAACCATGCAGATCAGCGTGGGAGTGTCCAAAAATCAACATCGCACGATCCAGCAATTGCACTTCTGAGTATTTGTGCAGAGAATCAGAATCACTATCCAGAGAGATACATCTCAGTTCATGTCCACGGCAGCCTTCCGCAACAGTCGAGAAATGCAAACAGCCCAAGTGTCCACTGATGGACAAATGGACAAAGAGAGTGAGACAGATGACAGGTAAATGATGAGAGGTGGGAGAAAGACAGATGATAGACAGATACGGTAGTGTAGACAGTGGAGAAGGGTAGTGTGGACAGAGGAGGAGGTGGTGAAGACAATGGAGGAGGGTAGACAGTAGAGGAGGTGGTGAAGACAGAGGAGGAGGTGGTGTAGACAGTGGAGAAGGGTGGTGTGGACAGAGGAGGAGGTGGTGAAGACAATGGAGGAGGGTAGTGTAGACAATGGAGGAGGGTGGTGTAGACAGTGGAGAAGGGTGGTGTGGACAGAGGAGGAGGTGATGTAGACAATGGAGGAGGGTGGTGTAGACAGTGGAGAAGGGTGGTGTGGACAGAGGAGGAGGTGGTGAAGACAATGGAGGAGGGTGGTGTAGACAGTGGAGAAGGGTGGTGTGGACAGAGGAGGAGGTGGTGAAGACAATGGAGGAGGGTGGTGTAGACAGTGGAGGAGGGTGGTGTAGACAGTGGAGAACACTGGTATGGACAGAGGAGGAGGTGGTGTAGACAATGGAGGAGGGTGGTGTAGACAGTGGAGAAGGGTGGTGTGGACAGAGGAGGAGGTGGTGAAGACAATGGAGGAGGGTGGTGTAGACAGTGGAGAAGGGTGGTGTGGACAGAGGAGGAGGTGGTGAAGACAATGGAGGAGGGTGGTGTAGACAGTGGAGGAGGGTGGTGTAGACAGTGGAGAACACTGGTATGGACAGAGGAGGAGGTGGTGTAGACAATGGAGGAGGGTGGTGTAGACAGTGGAGAAGGGTGGTGTGGACAGAGGAGGAGGTGGTAAAGACAATGGAGGAGGGTGGTGTAGACAGTGGAGGAGGGTGGTGTAGACAGAGGAGGAGGTGCTGTAGACAATGGAGGAGGGTGGTGTAGACAGAGGATGGTGGTGTAGACAGTGGAGAACACTGGTATGGACAGAGGAGGAGGTGGTGTAGACAATGGAAGAGGGTGGTGTAGAGGGTGGAAACACTGGTGTGGACACAGGAGGTGGTATGGACAGAGGGCGAGTTGCTGGAGGACAACGTGTGGACACAGGGGTGTGGGGCTCGGGGCCAGTCTGCAGACAGGGCTGGGGAGGCCTGTGTGGAAAGAGGAGGCCAGGAAGGGCTGGGCCACCCTGGGAGCTGGTGGGCACGTGTTTCCCGCGCTCTCTTCCTAACAGCAGGAGCCGCGCTCTGCAGAGGCCCAGGTGCCCCTTGTCAAAGCCTCCTTCCTTCCTGTGAAACCCCATGACGTTCTCCAGGACCGTGTCCGAGGAGCTCACCCAGTGGCTGTTTGGGAAGTGACCGCTGGGCTAACTCACTGTAGTTCTGTTCTTGGTCCCTGGTGCGACACGGGGTCCCTCCCAGGCACCCACTGGGTCTCCCTCCACCTGCAGACCTACAAATAGCACGCGGCCCCTCTCTGAGCCCGAGTCCCAGTTCCCTGCAGGCAGCACTAGTGCTGAACCAGTGACTCCACCATGATTCACGCACGGCGTTGGCTAGCCCGTCCCTGGTAATCCTGCCACAGGATCTACACAGAAGCTTCCAGGTAGTATTTGTTGTGCCCTCACTGCTGTGCTTGGATGAGCTGGGATTCTCCCAGGACCTTGTTGGGTCGGCCCTCGTGGGTCTCCCTCTCCTTGGCTGCTTCTTGGGTGCCGGATTCACCACCGCGGGCCACGCTTGCCTGAGTCACGTAGTCCTCCCAGCCGCTGGAGTTACCCAGTCAGAACCTGGGAGGCTTAAAGGAAATTGCTTTGAACCGAACAGATCTGTGCTCAGCAAGAATCCTGCTTATTGAAAGAACTCCAAAAGGCTTGATTTCTGGTATCATCAAAAGACAGCCTCAATAACTAAAAGATGATTTCCTCGGAAGTGACCGAGGTCACCGTGTGATTCGTGAGTGATTTTGTTTGAGTGCAGCTGTGTTTCACGCAAAGCTACATGACCTTGAAAACAGGGTCTTCATAAGCTGATGGTCTGTACAAAATCTGCACTTAACATCTTAAAACCTTAACTTGTGTCCAGAAAATTCACTACTCATGTGCTGTTTACGTTTTTTCTCCAGCACCCAGTCTTGTCCTGTGGTTGAGCCACACTCGGGTAAGACACTTGTGAACCATGCACCTGAACACTCACTCTGCAGAGACCGCCTGCAAACCTGCCAGGACGGGGAATCCATCGCCTCCCAAACTCCAGTCTGTCGCTCCCCGTCTTCATGGAGGAACGACACTAAACCCTGCCTAGGCTTCATATCCGAGTCACGGCACCATTATGTCGCTCCCTGTCTTCGTGGAGGAACGACACAGGACCCTGCGCTGTTCTTTTGTCTGCTCGGCCCTCCCCGGGTTTGCTGCTGGTTCTTCCCGGGTTGGCTACCGTCCCTTCCACCTCCGTGGAGGGGTGGGCCCCCTGCCACCTTCCCCACTTCCGCAGGGGAGCGGCACACCACCGGCCGGCTCTCTCGGGGGCTGCACAGGTGTTCCTTCAGATAGATGTTCCTGGTGCATGTTGTCTCTCTCCTCCTTTATAGTCCTCTTCCACCAATCCCAACTCTGCTACCCACACGCCGAGTACGCTGCTCTCCTCCAATCAGGAGTAGGTCCTACAGTTTATTGGTTGAACTGGAGGCAGCTGTGTAGAAGCTGTTTCTCCCTTCTCAGCGCCATATTGTGGGAGAGCAGATGCATGGAATAAGTCTTAATTCCAGTAACTTAGTCTAGTCCGAGTTGCTCCCCACACCAGTCCAAAACCAAATGCAGTCCGTGAGTGACGACCGTCATGCTGGTGGCTACAGTGGGCACAGGGAGAGAGTGGAACAGGGTGTGGACGAGGGCACAGCCTCTGGAACACCACAGACAGTGGAGGACTCCTGGGTGGGAGTGGGGTGGGGACCACTGGTCTGAGTCTGTTTTCGCCCCTTCACACGTCTAAGCCAAGTTGTGTTCCTGCTACGGTGCATAAGCAAACACGAGACAATGTGCGTTCCTCCAGCATCCTAAAAGCAGCTGCAGCCACCCACACCAGCCCCAACCGAGCAGGACCCCATCTGCAGAAGCACCTGTGAGAGCTGGCCGGGAAGGGCCGGGGGGCCGGCAGGGTTCAGCCACGGTCTTCCCACACGGCTGTTCCCTCTGCTGCGTGAGGTGTGACAGCCCACGCAGCCACTGGGAGAGGAGAAGCGGAGGAAGCTTTATCCTGTAGAGCCTCCTCCTCGACAGAAGCCAGCGTCCTGGCACTGAGAACAGGCCCTCTGTTCAGACTTGAGCGAGGGATGCCTGTGTGGCTTCAGTACCCATCCCCCAGCACGTTATGCATGGATTCTGCTGGTGCCCTGGGAAAACACCTGTGGTTTAGCAGTTGGGTTTATTGCTGGGTGTAACTGCAGCAGCGTGCGAGGAGGGAGTCTCACGGGACTTGGCTTGTGTGCAACCAGGGAGCGGTGGAGCAGGAACCAAGGCTCTGCAGGGGCCCCCTCTGGAAGCAGGGGCAGTTTTGTCTTGTCTGGCAGGAAGGAGGGCTATACCAGGGCTGAAGCTGTGACCTGTAAAGATGCAGTGACCAGCTGGCGCCGTGGCTTACTTGGCTAATCCCCTGCCTGTGGCGCTGGCACCCCGGGTTCTAGTCCCTGTTCAGGCGCCGGATTCTGTCCCAGTTGCTCCTTTTCCTGTCCAGCTCTCTGCTGTGGCCCCAGAAAGGCAGTGAAGGATGGCCCAAGTCCTTGGGCCCTGCACCCTCATGGGAGACCAGGGGGAAGCACCTGGCTCCTGGCTTCAGATCGGTGCAGTGCGCCGGCCGCAGCAGCCATTGAGGGGTGAACCAACGGAAAAAGGAAGACCTTTCTCTCTCTCTCTCTCTCTCTCGCTGTCTACTCTGCCTGTCAAAAAAAAAAAAAAAAAAAAAAAAAAGATGTAGTGACCCTCACTGTAGCCAGGAGCGGGGACAGCTGGTGTTCTGTGGCGTGGCCACTGTTCACGCTTTCTCTGTGCTCAGTGATGACCCCTGCGGGTCTTGGTTCTGCTACAGTCTGTGGCTGATGCTGATGTCCTCAGGGTTGTTGGCGAGAACCCAGGGCTGGCTCCCGGGAGTCAGGGCAGCTGTTTCATTCTTTTTTTTTTTTTTTTTTTTTTTTTTTTTTTTTTTGACAGGCAGAGTGGACAGTGAGAGAGAGAGACAGAGAGAAAGGTCTTCCTTTGCCGCTGGTTCACCCTCCAATGGCCGCCGCTGCAGCCGGCGCACCGCGCTGATCCTGGCAGGAGCCAGGAGCCAGGTGCTTTTCCTGGTCTCCCATGGGGTGCAGGGCCCAAGCACTTGGGCCATCCTCCACTGCACTCCCGGGCCATAGCAGAGAGCTGGCCTGGAAGAGGGGCAACCGGGACAGAATCCGGCGCCCCAACCGGGACTAGAACCCGGTGTGCCGGCGCCGCAAGGTGGAGGATTAGCCTATTGAGCCACGGCGCCGGCTAGCTGTTTCATTCTTAAAACTCACTTTGCTGATCACAGGCTCACCACGGCCAGGGAGGTGGAGGGTGTGCAGAATGCCGGTGACGTACACTTCTCCTCTGGGGCAGACCGCAAGGTGATTCTAACCCCAAGCATTCTCCTTCTCCCTCCCTCCTCTTTCTCTTGGCTTCTGGGAGCTGTCAGAGAAGCTCCCCTATTGCTGTTCCCAGAATGATAAGGCTATTTTGATAACTAAATGCAGCTTGCTGTTATAGACAATACCAGGATTCATTCCACAGCAAACATTTTGAAGTTAGGAGGATTCTGAGCCCTTGCGGCTTCCGCCGCCGTGCTGATGGGAAAGAGGCGTTTGCCGCTGTTGTGAGGTGCGAGCCACGTCCAGACACGGGCGCAGAGGGGCCCAGGCCGAGGCTGCACATTTGGAAACACTGCATTCTGGCGTCTGGCCTTCATTCCACCCTTCGTGTTGTCCCAAACCTCGGAATTACTCCCAGTCTTGTACCATCAGTGAAACATTAACTCATGTATGTCCATATTCCCATGTAAATCTCCATTTATGGCGTCTGTAAGATCGTTCCTGCAAGCGTGGGAACACAGGGAAGGGCCTCGGGAACTTTCAGCAGAGCCAGCATGGGTGTGACCTGGCTTGCGCGAAGGGACGTCCCTAAGAAGAACCATCTCCCCATCTCACAGCTAGGGATACTGAGGCTAAGAGGAGCCACGGTTGCTCAAGGCTGCTCTGTTAGTGAGTGGCAGGTATGTACACGTGCACATACATGCACACAAACACACATCAAGCATATACATGTGTGTACATATATACACCCACATATGCGCATGTACACACAGCAAGTGTACATGTGTGTGCGCACACCCACATAGGCACATGTACACACAGCAAGTGTTCACGTGTGTGAATATACAGCCATGTATGCGCATATGCAAGTGTCCACATGTACACATATACACACAGCAGTGCATGCTTGTATAGACACACAGCAGTGTATATATGTGTGTGTGCACACACCCACATAGGCACATGTACACACAGCAAGTGTTCACGTGTGTGAATATACAGCCATGTATGTGCGTATGCAAGTGTACACGTGTACACATATACACACAGCAGTGCATGCTTGTATAGACACACAGCAGTGTATATATGTGTGTGTGCACACACCCACATAGGCACATGTACACACAGCAAGTGTTCACGTGTGTGAATATACAGCCATGTATGTGCGTATGCAAGTGTACACGTGTACACATATACACACAGCAGTGCATGCTTGTATAGACACAGCAGTGTATATATGTGTGTGCACACACCCACATAGGCACATGTACACACGGAGAGTGTGCACATGTGTGTACCCACAACAGTGCATACATGTATATACACATGTGTGCATACACTCAGACAGCAGTGCACACATTTCCCAGTGCCATTTATTATCCTTCCACAAGGACATGATTTGCAGAATCACCTGTGACAAGACCAAAATGACGCATCATCAATGGCTTACATACACTCACACAGCAGGTGTAGGTTAATGATCTCTAGAAACATGACACAGGATATAAATGCCACAAGTGTCCCCTGAACCATGACATAAAGCTATAGAAAAGTGTGGTTGGTTAGTCACCGCCCAACCTCCCAGTGTCTGTGTGCACAACTCAGCCAACCCTCCCCTTCCTCGGAACGTTCTAGTCAGTGTGAAGCCTCCTGCACAGGGGCCACGTATGCACAACTCAGCCAACCCTCCCCTTCCTCGGAACGTTCTAGTCAGTGTGAAGCCTCCTGCACAGGGGCCACGGTGAGGAGAGGACGCAAGGCAGGGAGAGGAGCTGCAGCTGCCCAGGGAGAGCTACAGACTCGCACACGGCAGCCCCTTTGTGCATGAAACAGGAAGAATCCACCTGCCTGTCTGCCCAACAGGGTCTCAGCAGTGACCCGCTGATGCTTGGTGGAACTGAACGAACAACATGACCATCACCCATACAGATTATCTTCACCTTGGTTGATGCTCTTGCCAACCAGAATTTCACACACTTTCCCATTTCTGTCTGGTCTGGTGGCTCACGTTGTCTCAGCTCTGGAGGTTGGAAGCCTGAGGCCAGGTCCCAGCACCGATGGCCTCCTGGTGGGGTCCCTCTGGCTTGCAGACCCAGCCCTCCCGAGCCTGCCCACGAGGACCCTTAGCTGTGAGGCTGGGGACAGAGGGCAAGCTCTCCAGTGTCTCTCTAACGAGGGCACGAAGCTGGTTTCCCCACTGGGACTTCAGGCTCCTACATGAATTTGGGGACACAAACACTCGGTCCACGACACACGGTCTGCTTCAAGGCATATTTTCCTTCTAGGTCTTCTCTGGAAACAGAAAACATGCTTTTCAAAAAGAAGAAAAGAGAATTGTAAGATCAAAATCTCTCTTTCCAGTTGAGCAAAGGGTTTTAAAGACCAATTTTATTGAACTTAAAATTTGCAGGTCAATTTTCACTTCTACAGCTTCTCACACAAACTCTGCTTCAAGATCAAGGGCTCAGTGAGGTGTTCATGCTCTGATTAGTATGTCTTACCACGACAGTGAGACGTTCCCAGTGCCATTTATTATCCTTCCACAAGGACACGATTTGCAGAACCACCTGTGACAAGACCAAAATGACGCATCATCAATGACTTACAGTGAAAGTATATCAATCAAAGCAGGCCTCCTCTGTGAGAGGCAGCGGTGAGCCACGGGCTTCCTCTTGAGCCACGGGCCTCCTCTGTGAGAGGCGGCAGCGAGCCACGGGCCCACGTTCTGCAGTTACTGATCCTTCGCAGCAAATTCAAAGTGGTGGCAACACAACTGATTTTGGATATGCAAATTGAAGCTCCTGACACACACGGTACTAAAACACTTTCTTGCACTGGAGGGCGGGGACGCACTCTTGACTGAAAACACCGGTCCTATAACCAGGAACCCTGGAGCACGCTTACCACAAGGAGCAGAGAATGCTTTCCACAGCAGCCTGCCTGAGCACCTGTGAGGCTGCTGTCAGCCCGCAGGAGCCTGGGGTCCTGCCGTGAGCCTGGCGGTCATGAAGTCATTCACTCCACCCCTGGTCCTGCCATGATCTGTCCTTGAGCCTGTCCCGAGCCTATCATTCAAACTGTCATGAGCCTATCATCAGCCTGTCTTCTGCCTGTCATTGCCAGTAGAGGTGGGAGGCTGCTGGGACACAGGCCCTCACCTGCGACCACAGCCCTCTGGCTCTGTTCACCTAGAATGATGTAGATTAATTATGTGCAGGCAAGACGCCCCTTAGTGACCAAGCCGGGCACTCCGCTGGGTGTCTGCAGCTGGGTTCGATGACTCTGAGACCCATGCACAGTTACGGGCAGCCTGACACCTCACGAGCCAGGAGCACCCAAAGCATGGCAAGAGGGAGGGGAAAGGCTTGGTGAAGGTTTCAGGAAAAAACCTGACCTAGACTCGGGAACAGACGGAGCACTGGCACGTGGCGAGGTGTGGAACAGCTGTGCGGCTGCGTCGGGAGCCCGCCTTGCTCAGGGAGGTGGAAGGGAGCCAGTGCTCAAAAGGAGACCAGAGCCGAAGGTCTGGCTCTGTCTGCGCTTGATGGGTCGGAAGCTGCTGATGTGCTCAAGAAGGAAATGACAAGCATGTGTCTCCCATCACCAGAGGAGGTGCCTGAGACACTCGGGGCATTCAGGCAAGGGTCCCGAGGACCTCATGGCAGCAGCTCCAGAGGGAATGCTGGGGCGGGGGCACAACCCTGGGCCTGGGGCTCCCTCAGGGTGCAGGAGAAAGGGGTTGTGCCACACTGGGGCTTGAACCATGTCACCAGCAGACCTGAAGGCAGAGCAGGCCTGCAGCAAGGCCAGGAGGCCAGGAAGGAAGCTGGCGATGTCATCAGTCTCCAGGGCAACAGCTCAACTTCTGGAAATGGGTTCTTTATTGAATGAGGGGCTGAGTGGTGCGGGCGGAGGGAAGGCAGGAGGCCTTAGCCTGCCCAACTGCAGAGCCCGAAGCTCCACTCCCACAGCTGCCACGGCACTGGGGCAGAGTGTGTGGGAAGGCTGGGAGCAACACTGTGGGACCGGAGCATCAGAGACAGGGATGAGGCCAGTGAGCATGGAGCGCGAATGCAGGGGGAGGCGGCATCCGCGGCCCGAGGGCACACCGTGTGCCAGGTGTGCGTGAGGCACCAGCTGTCCGGGAGTGAGCAGGTGGAAGCATCCAGCCCTGAGCAGCTGTTGGGGTGGCGCGAGCGAGCAGTGCACGGACCCGGGGTGGAGCTGAGATCTCGGTTTCCAGAGGCATCTGAGCAGTGTGTGGTGTGCAGCAGACACCCGGCTCCCGGCCGACGCACCCCGGGAGGCAGCAGTGAGGGCTCCATTGCTAGGGCCCCTGTCACCCACGTGGGAGGCAGGGATGGTGTTCCTGCTTCCTGGCTTCAACCTGGTCCAGCCTGGTTGTTGTGGGCATTTGGGGAGTGAACCAGAAGATGGAAGATTCTCTCTCTCTCTCTCTCTCTCTCTCTCTCTCCTGCTGCTGCCCTGCCTCTCAGGCGGATGAAAGTACACACAGTGCTGTGGGTGTGCCTTCTGTCTACACCCCAGTCCTGTGTCCTCTGTCTACACCCCTCGTCCTCACAGGGAGGGGC
This sequence comes from Oryctolagus cuniculus, assembly GCF_964237555.1. Taxonomy (NCBI): domain Eukaryota; kingdom Metazoa; phylum Chordata; class Mammalia; order Lagomorpha; family Leporidae; genus Oryctolagus; species Oryctolagus cuniculus. The sequence goes on from NC_091433.1 coordinate 199,804,013, forward strand.
CTCCTCTCCTGTCTACACCCCTCGTCCTCACAGGGAGGGGCCTTGTCCTGCTCACTGGTGTTTCTCGGCCACCTGTGGGCCATCACAAACGCCTGCACCTTGGCTGTTCCCCTTTGGAACAGAAAGTTGGGAATTTGGGATTCTCCCTGGTGCCGGCGCTCTGGCACTGGAGGCTGCATGTTCACTCCGGGACTTGGTCACTGCTGCCCTGCACTGGCGGGCTCACGATGCCTGGGCCCCCGCTGTGCCGGCCCAGAGCACGGGCTGAGCTTTTGGCCGGGGGAGTCACCCTCTCCACCAGTGTGGGCTGGAGCTCAGCTCCCCGTCTCTGGGATGCTGCTGTGTCTCAGCGTCCGCCAGCAAAGCTGTCCGCCCACCCTTCACAGGGCAGCATCGGCAGGTGCTCCGGTGGTGCTCTGGTGCTCCCTGCCACTTTCAGAACTGGGTTTGGGTTGAAGAATATAACCTACTTTTATCCTGCAGAGTATCAACACGTCTCGGCCTGATGGAGAAAAACTGAACAGAACTCACAGACAGGAACCTGGGAGACTCCAGGACAACAGTGCGCTCCCACTCACGCATCGCCCCTCCCACCCCAGCACGCCAAGGCCTCTTCTCCGCAGGCCAGGCGAGAGCTCGGTGAGCAGGCCCAGAGCCCAGCGCTGGCGGTGCCGCGGGAAGGGGAGGACCCCCACGTGACCCCCAGCGTGAGCCCGGGCCTCCCACTCCTCCCTTGGAGCAGCTGCCCCTCATGTCCCTCACCTGCCTTCAGTTCCTCTGCCGGCCCTGCAGGCACCGGTGCAGGACCCGGCTCCCTAGCCGCTGGGGACCGCACAGACCCGGCTCCAGCCCGGCCCACGAGTTGCCGCTGCCTCTGCTGCGCTGCGGAGGACTGGCCCGGTGCCTGAAGCCGGCACAGAGCGGACCCCGCACTGCCGCCAGGCCGCCTGCTCCATCCACTCCGGGACTTCCGGGAAAGAAGGAAGGGAGCGAATACCAGTGCTGTAGACTACTGACTCTTCTCTTTGTGTCTCCTTGCGGGTCCTCCTCCTTGTCAGCCAGAGGCAGCCTAGCCTCAGGAGAATGGGCTTGTGGAGCAGGATTCCAGCTGTGGCTGGAGGAAGACAGACCTGAGCCCCCAGTGAGACAATATTCCTAAAATCCATGGTTGTGAGAGGACGCGTGGATCCGCACTGTGTACACATAGACTCCTGCGCACAGGTGCACGGAAACACAGTTTCTTTTCTGATTCCCTTAAACATTTCTTAACCAGAGGGCCAGGCCTGGCAGGTTCTATGCAGTCCTGGGTGGGAAGAACCCAGGGTCTGCCGAGGGAGGTGCACCTGCCAGAGGGGCCTCCAGGCAGGGTAAAGGGAAGTGGGACAAGGACCTCACAGCCAGGATCTTTTGTTCCCGACACTGAGGATGGGGTCCTAGGGCAGGGTATCACAGAAAATTCTGGAGACTTTGGGAAAATCCCAGAGGACTTGGGGCTGAGCCCTGGCTGCCTGGGCACAGCCCGAGAAGTTCCGAGCCCTCGAGCAGGCTGTTCTCAGCACACAGCTCAATCTGCAGGCTCCTGGGGATTGGCAGCAGGGCCGTGTGCAGGGCACGGGAGCTGGCAGCTTTCCCAGGCAGGACCCCGGAGGTGCACACAAATCTTAAGTCAAAATTACACAGGTGAGCCGCAAAGGACTAAAAATTACCAGGGCAAGGAGCCCAGGAGCCCAGGATGGCTGCAGACGAAAGAGGACCAGGGTGGGGAAGTCCAGAGATGAGAATCGCAGGCGCTGGGGGCTCTGGAGGCCCTGAGGTGACCACGTGAGTGCTCCCCCTGCCTCAGCAGGGCTCCCCCTCTGTCCCTCCCTGCTAACACGAAGGCGTTGCTGAAAATTCAGCACAGGAAGACAGTTCAGGTCAGGGAGCTGCTGTTCTGAGTCCCAGGTCAGAAGCCTGGAGGACACAGCTCCTTTCCCTTGTGCCACCCTGCAGAGCCTCAGAGGCCCTTGACACAGCCCAGGTGTGGGGGCCACACAGCCCAGACGCCCCTGCCACAGCCCAGGTGTGGGGGCCCCACAGCCCAGACGCCCCTGCCACAGCCCAGGTGTGGGGGCCCCACAGCCCAGACGCCCCTGCCACAGCCCAGGTGTGGGGGCCACACAGCCCAGACGCCCCTGCCACAGCCCAGGTGTGGGGGCCCCACAGCCCAGACGCCCCTGCCACAGCCCAGGTGTGGGGGCCCCACAGCCCAGACGCCCCTGCCACAGCCCAGGTGTGGGGGCTGATGCCCCTGCCACAGTCCAGCTGTGGGGGCCACACAGCCCCGATGCCCCTGCCACAGCCCAGGTGTGGGGGCCACACAGCCCAGACGCCCCTGCCACAGCCCAGGTGTGGGGGCCGCACAGCCCAGACGCCCCTGCCACAGCCCAGGTGTGGGGGCCCCACAGCCCAGACGCCCCTGCCACAGCCCAGGTGTGGGGGCCCCACAGCCTAGACGCCCCTGCCACAGCCCAGGTGTGGGGGCCACACAGCCCAGACGCCCCTGCCACAGCCCAGGTGTGGGGGCCCCACAGCCTAGACGCCCCTGCCACAGCCCAGGTGTGGGGGCTGATGCCCCTGCCACAGTCCAGCTGTGGGGGCCACACAGCCCCGATGCCCCTGCCACAGCCCAGGTGTGGGAGCCCCACAGCCTCAGAGGCCCCTCCACAGCCCAGGCGTGGGAGCCCCAGAGCTCAAACACCCCTGCCACAGCCCACAACCACGGGTGAGCAAATGGCTTCGTTCCCCCTCACTCCTCTCTCTCTCGTGCTGCCCTCCTTGCTTCCCTCGCTTCTTTGTTTCTCCTTCTCTGCTCCCTCAAGCTTCCCTCTTTCCCCACGTTCTCATCGATGAACGATTTCTCCAGGGACCTCTTGGCACCGAGGGATTTGGCCCCGCAGCAGCAAGAGCTGGATGGCTTTGCCCCGCACTCCTCCCAGCCAGAGAGGAAAACGAAGTTGCAGAACCACTTCCTGGAGTTGCTATTAAACACTGCAATTACCTTTTGCCTCAGAAGCAGCACTTTGCACGCCTCTAGTCCAGGAACTCAAGTCATGCCAGCGCGCGGCTCTTTGCAGCCAGGATCCCGGCCGCGATCATTAGCTGTTCCCAGCAGCGGGAGAGAGGACCGCGCTCCACCCTGGACTCCAGTCTCCTTCCTCCCCCCGGACAGGGCCGAGGGGACCCTCACCTCAGGATTGGCCCTCTAGAACTTTTGTTGGAATCTAGCTGCCACCAGAAGGCGCTGAGCCGTGAGACGTCCAAGAGCTGGCCGCACGCCCTTCTTGGGGGCAGGCTCCTGACACGAGGATGAGCTGGGCCCACCTTCCCCGTCAGCCTCTGTCGCGTCAGCGGCCAAGGTCCGTGTCAGACCCCGGTGCCTCACTCCTGCACGTCCCAGCTTCCAGAGCTGTGAGCAACCAACTCTGTGGTTCACAAGCTGCTCCGTGTGTGGTGTCCCCTTATAGCAGCTGAGGATGAACTACAGACACCCCCAAACCATGTCGGTGTGATCTGCAAGTCATCGCGTCACTCTCTAAATATACTAGGCCACGTCTCCTCCATGCATAGATTCTCTTTCCACTTTTGCAGGCAAGGTTCCTGTGGTTTAAGTCAGACTTCTGAGCATTGCTATAGGTAAGGAAATGATGTTTAAAAAGTGTTCCTAGGGTAGACATTTGAGGCAGTGGTCACGTCCTGGCTTGGGATGCCCAGATCCCATAGTGGAGGGCCGGGGTTCGAGTCCCAGCTATTCCTCCAACCCACCTTCCTGCTAGTGCACCCTGGGAGGCAGCAGGTGATGGCTCAAGTGTGTGGGTCCCTACCACCGTGTGGCAGGCCCAGATGGAGTTCCTGGTTCCTGGCTTCATCCTGGCCCAGCCCTGAAGAGTGAACCAGTGGATGAAAGATCATCCTCTGTCTCTCTGTCTCTCTTTTTCTATCTCTCTGCTTTTCAAGTAAAATGAAAATAAATTTTTAAAAATTTTTTGTGTGTTCCCAATTACAATGTAAGCCATTCTCTTTCTGATTTCTCAACAGCAGGCCCAGGAGGGATTTCAGCCATTCACGGACCCTCAACTAAGACAGCAGGGCTTCGGCGGCCTCTGGTGCCCGGGCAGGAAGCCGGCAGGACAGTGGGGAAGGAACACAGTGCAGGCCTCGGCCCCCTCCGCCTACATCAGATGTCGCAGCCTCGGCGGCGGCAGCAGCCAGTTCATCTCCCGGGCATTCTCCGCATGCCCAGAGCCACTACGAAGGTGCCTCAAGAAGTTCAAGGAATATGTGCGCTGCGAAAAAACTATCCACGGATTTCAATTTTCTTAAAGCTCAATGAAGCCACTGTTTCCTTCCATTTTCCCATAAACTCCCTGAAGTCTCCTCCTGACGGCACAGAGGGGAAGCCTGGTCTGGAGGCAGAGGCGGGGGCCACCCTGCACAGCTGCGGGCTGATTGATGTCTGCAGATTCAGGCTCTGGGCCTCAGATCTAATGCCCGAGCTGGGCAGGAGGGCCTGAGCCAGGCCTCGGTCTCCAAAGTGACCTCGAGGCTGTGCTGTCCACAGCGAGGACCACGCTTGTGACATTGCCAACCCTCTCCTTCCACCAGTAGCCTATCCACTGAAGTGGTCACACCAGGGCCGTCCACCACCTAAAGGAAATAGAGGCAGGGTGCGCATTGCCTGACACTTATGCCACTCAATATTTTAAAGTTTTTATTATTATTGTTATTTGAAAGGCAGAATGACAAAGAAAGGGAGAGAGAAAGAGAGATCTCCCATCTGCTGGTTCACTCCCCAAGTGGCCATAATGGCCAGGACTGGGCCAGAAGCCGAGAGCCAGAAACTCCAACCAGGTCTCCCATGTGTGTGGCAGGGACCTGAGCACTCAGGCCATCTTCTGCTCTCCCAGGCACATCAGCAGGGAGCTTGATTGGAAGTGGAGCAGCCGAGACTTGAACTGGCCTTCACGTGGGATGCTGGCATCACAGGTGGTGGCTTACCCTGTTGGGCCACAGTGCAGGCCCCTGCGACACTTAGTTGGATGAATTAGCTGAACTGAGACACCCACAAGTTTTTCTATTACAATCAGGTTCAGGTTCCTGATCCACAGCCCCAGACTGCAGAAGAGCCTAGAATCAAAGGCACTGACCCAACTGTTGACAGGAGGATGCTTAATCCCACTTGCGCAGTAAATCCTAAGCACTGCCTTTGTTATCCTCTGTTGTGAGAGCAGCCATGCCCGCACTCTCTGCCCTCAGCCCTGTGCCCTGCTCCTCTCAGGGAAGGAAGGACAGGGAACCAGAGCTTCAGCCAGACAGCGGGGTCACTCGTTCCAGAAACCACAGCCAACTGGGAGGAAGCCGGCCTCTGGCCTGCCTGCCCTGCCCAGGGGCCCCCTGCACGGCCATGCCCTGTGGACACCACCATGGCCTCTGCCTGTGGCTGCCATCAGCCCTGGGGACAAGGCTGGTCTCACCTAGCCCTCCATGGGGCCCAGCCTGCAAAGAGCAGGGAGTGTGGAAATGTACCGTGAAGTGTGGGAGCCTTGTGTGCAAAGTTTCTACTTCATGTCCTGCAGCCTCCCACACTTTATGAAAGGACAACAGTGCTCTGTGCCCACGGAGAGGCTCAGGGCACCAGGCTGTGGGACCTGTCCTTAACCCGTGAGCGCTGCAGAAGACGCTGTGACCGGGGCAGGGATGTAGTGTCATCAGCAATGCAGGGCCCTGAGTGTGCCTGGGCCCAGCACTGGAGGTGACCTGAGAGAGTGAGCCCAGAGCCCGGCACTGGGAGGTGGCCACACACAGAGAGTGAGCCCAGAGCCTGCACTGGGAGGTGACCTCACACAGAGAGTGAGCCCAGAGCCCGGCACTGGGAGGTGACCTCACACAGAGAGCGAGCCCGGCACTGGGAGGTGACCTCAGAGAGTGAGCCCAGAGCCCGGCACTGGGAGGTGACCTCACACAGAGAGTGAGCCCGGAGCCCGGCACTGGGAGGTGGCCACACACAGAGAGTGAGCCCAGAGCCTGCACTGGGAGGTGACCTCACACAGAGAGTGAGCCCGGAGCCCGGCACTGGGAGGTGGCCTCACACAGAGAGTGAGCCCGGAGCCCGGCACTGGGAGGTGGCCACACACAGAGAGTGAGCCCGGAGCCCGGCACTGGGAGGTGGCCTCACACAGAGAGCGAGCCCAGAGCCCGGCACTGGGAGGTGACCTCACACAGAGAGTGAGCCCAGAGCCTGCACTGGGAGGTGACCTCACACAGAGAGTGAGCCCAGAGCCCAGCACTGGGAGGTAACCTCACACAGAGAGCGAGCCCAGAGCCCGGCACTGGGAGGTAACCTCACACAGAGAGTGAGCCCGGAGCCCGGCACTGGGAGGTGACCTCACACAGAGAGTGAGCCCAGAGCCTGCACTGGGAGGTGACCTCACACAGAGAGTGAGCCCGGAGCCCGGCACTGGGAGGTGACCTCACACAGAGAGTGAGCCCAGAGCCTGCACTGGGAGGTGACCTCACACAGAGAGTGAGCCCAGAGCCGGCACTGGGAGGTGACCTCACACAGAGAGTGAGCCCAGAGCCCGGCACTGGGAGGTAACCTCACACAGAGAGTGAGCCCAGAGCCTGCACTGGGAGGTGACCTCACACAGAGAGTGAGCCCAGAGCCGGCACTGGGAGGTGACCTCACACAGAGAGTGAGCCCAGAGCCCGGCAGTGGGAGGTAACCTCACACAGAGAGTGAGCCCAGAGCCCGGCAGTGGGAGGTAACCTCACACAGAGAGTGAGCCCGGAGCCCAGCACTGGGAGGTGACCTCACACAGAGAGTGAGCCCGGAGCCCGGCACTGGGATGTGACCTCATACAGAGTGTGAGCTCAGAGGACAACATCGTGCACCGTGTGACCCAGGCTCTGCGTGTTCCCTCCAGCTTAGATTTGCTTTCCCTTTTGCATCCCAAGTCAGAAATCTGCTGGCCATGGCACCTGTCTCACATTTTTGTGCAGTGTATTGAAAGCCTCCGGACGTGTGAGGCTCCAGTGACCAGTCCTGAGCCCTGCGACAGGGAGGCCCCGTCCCTCTCCTGCAGGCCGGCTTCCGCGCTCCGTGTCGAGCTTCATGGATAAAATCTCTGTGACTTCGTCTTCTCTGACTATGCTCACTGCTGCAGTCATAGGTGTCTTCTCTGCTGTTTGTGGGTCTGAGTTCTTACCACTCTGTCTGGCAGACGAGTGCTCCCTCCCGTCTAATGTGTCAGCTCCAGAAGGTTCCGCAGTGCTATCGCTCGGGATGATTGTGTGCCTCTGCTGGGCGTGAGTGCTGCCGTGGGTAACAGCCACAGCCGTCCGGGTCACTCTGCCCCTCGGTGTCCTCTCCGTAACCTCGGCACGCTCACCTGGGGTCTCTTGGGGGGGCTTCCTCTCCTGTGGGTCCTGGGCACCAGAGGAAACCAACTGGACAGTCCTGCAGGTTCCGGAGGCTGAGGCACAGGCCCTTGTCCTGGGCTCTGTGACGTAAGCTGAGGCAGAAGTCTTCCAGAAGCTTCTAATTTCAGCACTGCCTGGGAACTACTGGGCCCCATGAATGTGGGCATGCTGAGGGTCATGGACACTGAGCAGCACCACGTCCCACTAGTGATCGTGGTCGCTGTCTGTCTTTACGTTTTGCCATGCACAGTACACCCTGGGTTAGACCACAAAGGCTATCGCGGTGAGGAGCTGTCCCTCTATTGCTCCTGGCCTCATGGTCCTTGCAGCTGCTGGGGGCACAGCCGTGCGAGACCTCTGTCCTGACAGCTCTTGCCGCCCCAGTGCTGAGTGCCGGTGCTCTGGGGACCCCCAGGGAAATCTGCTGCCTCCTGGCTTTGGCCGCCTGCAGGTCCGTGGCCCCTGCGAGCCGTGGCACTCGCCGCTGCTCCTGACATCAGCACCACAGTGAGGTCTGAGAACGCACACAGCGCACTGGCTGTTCCAACCTCTCCATGCTGGTGACTCAACTCTGTTTATCAGAAAATGGAAAAGTCTGCTTTCCCCACACTGTGTGCTTGGCCAGTGCTTCCCAGTCCTCTGGGAATGTTTAGAAGATAAGGATATTAAGGAAGGATAAGGAGTGAGGTTGGCAACTCCTCCAGGGGTACATAACACCAACAGAAATGTTCAGACAGCTGAGTTCATGAGACGGCTCCGTGCTGAGGGACCGGCAGCACCAGGAGCTGCCTGGGTTGGCGGGAGGGAACTGGCTCTGTCCGATGCTCCAGAGCTCGGATGTGACCGCCACTCCAGGACCCAGAACTTGCCACTAGGGCTCAGAGGTAAACACCCCAGGGCTTGCGTGGGGGACTGGTCTGCACAGTAAGATCTGTTTTACCTCCAGAATTGCAGAGCGTTGGCCTCCAAGTTCCCATGTGACCCCTGACCTGTGGTCTAAGGTGACGGTTCTTTTTTATTATTATTATTTACTTGACAGATAGAGTCACAGACAGTGAGAGGGAGAGACAGAGAGAAAGGTCTTCCCTCTGTTGGTTTACTCCCCAAATGGCTGCCACAGCCGGCGCTGTGCCAATATGAAGCCAGGAGCCAGGTGCCTCCTCCTGGTCTCCCATGCGAGTGCAGGGCCCAAGCACCCGGGCCATCCTCCACTGCCCTCTCGGGCCACAGCAGAGATCTGGACTGGAAGAGGAGCAACTGGGACCAGAACCCGAAGCCCATATGAGATGCCGGTGCTGCAGGTGGAGGATTAACCAAGTGAGCCACGGCTGGCGCCGGCCCCAGGTGCAGGTTCTTTAAAAAGTTCAAGGTGAAATGGAGCCAGGAGACTGCAGACTTTCTCATTTTTCCACGGAGCCATGTTCATATTTATTTATGAAAAACCAACTCAGTCTTTTATTTTTTACAGGTGTGTTGTGGGTCAAGAAAGACCCATTTGTTGTTCAGGAGTGTGTAGCTTAATTTCCACTTATTTGTGAATTTTCCAGTTTTCCTTCTGTTATTGGTCACTGTGATTGGAAGAGTTATTGCCATTATTTCAATCTTCTTAGATTTCCTAGAAGTTGTGTAATCTGTCCTGAAGAAGAACAAGTTCTGCTGCTGTTGAATGGAATGCACTACGTGTGTCTGTTAGGCCCATTTAGATAAAGGAAAATCCAAGTCCAATTTTCTTATTGATTTTCTGTCTGGATGATGTATGCATTGTTGAAAGTGGGGTATTGAAGTTCCCTAATATCACTGCATTGCTATTTCTCTCTTCTGTTCTGTTAATATTTGGTTTATATATTTAAGTGCTCTGGTGTTGTTGGATGCACAAATATTTGCAATCATTGTATCTTCTTGATGGATTATCAATACATAATGGCCTTCTTCGTCTCTCCTTACAGCTTTTGACGATGTGTGGAAATGTAGCCCCTCGCTGTCCTTTGGCTGCCTCTGGCACGGACTGTTTTTTCATCCTTTCGCTTTCGGCTTTTGTGCGTTTTGAAAGCTGAAGTCATTTGCAGACAGCATGTAGTTGAACCTTGCTGTCAGATCCATCCCAGACTCCATGTCTTTTCCTTGGAGAAGTTAACCCTTTCCATTTAAAATAAATCTTGATAGGTAAGGATTTGCTATTGCTGTTTTGTTACTTGTTTTCTGATGGCTTTGCCGTTCCTTTCTTCTCATTTGCTGCGTTCCTTTGTGAGGGGATGCTTTTATGGAGGACGCTTTGCTTCCTTAGTCTTAACTCTTGGTTGTGTATCTGCTGTAGAAGCTGATGCTGCCCTCATAGAAGGGCCCGTGTGTGTGACACGCCTCTCTGCTTGTGCTGTTTCAATGCTCCGTATTTGTCTTTGGCTTTCAGAGTTTGATTATGAGTCTTGGCGACTATGTCCTTACGTTTAATCTCTTTGGGGTTTCTTTAGGCTCATAGATCTTGTTCATTTTCCTCTCTAGACTTAGGGAGTTTTCTGTCATTCTTTCCTTGTTAGCTTTCCTCCTTCTTTCTTGTGTTCTGATCTTTCTGGAACTCTCATCATGCACATGATGGTTTACTTGATGGTGTCCCATGCATGCCAGAGGTTTTCTTCTCTACTTTTCACTCTTTTACTTTTTGTTCTGCTGAGTGAGGGCAATCTTGGTTCTTGTCTTACTTCAAAAAGAATTTCCACGGAGACAGACACAGTGAACAAAGCAAACTTCATTGAAAGCAAGAAGCCTCCTGCCCCAGTGGTCACGAGGGGGCTCCAAGGGAGACGTTGCTAGAGAAGCTTGCAAGTGCTGTCTCTTTTAGACACAAAGTGCCTCTCTCTGATTGGCCCTTTCTGAGAAGTGAGTACAGATTTAACCAACAAATCAGGACAGAATAACAACCAATCAGAAGGCAAGAATAACAATAAATCAAGGAATTGAAGGTAGACACTAATGAGATATGCTACGTGAACCAATCAGGGAACTGATATTGGAGTAGCCTGTTTTGCACAGAAGTATTCAGTGTGCTGGCCCAGGCTCCTTCCGTAGACTCATTACATTGTATATGATTCCGATATCCCGTTTCCCCTTCCAACAGGGCTCAGGGATCCCTACCAAATACTGTTCTTGAACTCACAGGATTTTGCCTCCTGGAGTCTGACTTTGAAGATATCTATCATATTTTTCACTTGTCATTTTTTAGCTCCAGGATTTATATTTCATTACCTTTTTGTTAAATTATTTATTTGAAAGTCAGAGTTACAGGGGGGGGGGGGGGAGACAGAGAGACAGATCAGATCTACCATCTGCTGGTTCACTCCACAGTTGGCAGCAATACCAGGCTGGGCCAGGGCAAAGCCAGGAGCCAGGGGCTCCTTCCAAGTCTCCCACGTGGGTGTTAGCTTCATTTTGTTGTTTTCATTTAGTGTCTGAATGTGCTCTTACAGCTCACTGAGTTTCTTGAAGATGATTTTGTTGCAGGGCTTTTCATGGGTCTTCCTCCAGCTCTTTAGAGCTGGTTACTAATGCCTTATTTTGTTCCTTTTTCAGTGACGTGGTTCTCTAGTTCTTCATTATCTTTGTGGCCTTGTACTGAAGAAGTAATCACTTCTCTGAGTCGTTACAGCTTGGCTGTAGTAGGTAAAGGCCATCCAGAAATCATGGCTGGACTGGCTGCTGGAGTTGGTGAGTGGGTGGGCTTGCTGCTAGAACTTCCAAGTAGGCAGGTCTCATACCTGGGTCATGGATTTCGGAGTGGATCCTGAATCTGCGGGGGCCAGCCTGGTACCAGAGTCCACTGGAACTTCATGTGATGACGGGACAGGGCTTGAGCCTCAAAAGTGCAAAATCCAGGCTGCTACTTGGCGGGAAGCCTTCCAGGTTCACTTGGATGGGCTTAATCCTTAGTTTATGGATCCAGCCTGGCACCTGGGCCCACAGGGACCAAGTCTGAAGCCTGGGCCTCCAGAGGCAGATGAGGAGTCTGGATCTGCGAGGCTGTCCTGCAGCCCGGGATTCAGAGCTGGCCTGGTGCTGGGGTCTGCAGCGAAGTCAGACCCCCTCACACCCAGGTGTTTTCTTTTCACTGTGCTGTGCAGGCTCAAGGGACAGGTGACACAGGTCATTTGACACTACATTCCTACTCTCTTCGGTGCGTCTGTTCCTGTTTCTGTGCTCCACCGGGAGCCATAGCCTTGCACCTGAATTCCTTGGTTCTTCCTTGTGAAGGCATTTCACACAAGGAACTCCTCTTCCATGTGTCGCTGATCCCACTCTTCCCAAGGGGCTGCTTTAAACCCCTGCACTTTCAGAATTAATTTAAATTTGTTGCGTAACATACATGCATTCATATAAAGCCTATTTTATAAAATTATCATATTATCCTTAACCAAGCACTAATGAGAATATTACTGCTTAGAGAGATTCAGAAAATTTACATTTGTGGTTCCAGAGGAATCCCTGCCTCTCAACTGTCCAGCTGTAATAAAAGTTTAGTATTTTTTCCATGAAAATAGAAAGGAAAAATGGGACCGAGGTAGGTTTTTTGCTGTTTCTTCATGATTTATGTATATATTTTATAATAAAAGTTTTATAAGTATAATATTTTAAAAAATCAATAGATATTTCATATCTGCATCAGAATTATACCATGTAGAAAAATGCCTATGCCTGAAAATGCATATAAAGAATAATAATCACATTTTTAGCTAAAAATAATTTTTAAGAATTAAATGGCAAGCAGATTGAAGATGATGAGTAAGAATCACAATTATAAACTTTATTTCTCCAACAGAATCATGCACATTTGGTTTTTAAGAGAAAAAAAAAAGGAAGCATTACAGAAATTCTTTATTTTACCCAAGCCAAAGACAGGCTTATTTTCATAACAATGAAATTTTATTAATCTCATTTTGTACCACTATATAAGTACATTTCAAAAATGGGCAGTAAAATAATAATAATAATTTTAAGACCCAAGTTTTCACTTTATTTTTGGTTGTCTAAACATAGCCTTGAGCCCTCTGGCTGGCCTTCATGAGCTTGAAAACAAGCCAGGCTCTTCAGAAAAAGATTCTTTTCCTCAGGGAGTTGATGACTCAGGAGATTGGTAACAGGATACGGAGATGTTTTGTGCGCTGCGTTGAAGCCCTGAAGATACTGAAGTTGAGAACCTAAAAGAAACGTGCAATACATTGAACGCTCGGAATCAGTCACGTGTCGTGTGAGCTGTAACCCTCGCTCACTGGTTACAATGTCAACATCAGGAGAGGTTGCTGGTGATGGAAGAAGAAAGCACCCAGTGCCCGACTTCTGCGGCAGTGTGCAGGGAGAGGCGGAGCTGTACAGGAAGATCCATCACCGTGGGTGCCCAGGGAGCCTGCAGGGCCGTGCGGGCCCAGGGCGACAGCGTGCAGGGAGAGGCGGCCACACAGAGAGCTTTTCTTCGGGAACACACACAGAAGTCTCCCCGCAAGCCCTGGACGTCCACTCTGCTTTCAATAGTATTGGAAAATGAGAGCCACAGAGACAACTTTTTAAGGGAAAGCAAAACATCTCAGAGTGACAAAATGAGGAGATACAATAAATGTGAGGAATTCCATAGATTTGCCTAAAAGTAGTTTGATGTAAGAAATTTTCCTTGTTCTGAGAAAACTGCAAACCCTCTCTGTCTTATGAAATCCCATCCCACACGGCCCTCGCAGATCTAACCTCATCTTTCAAAACTGAGTTTTTGGAAGCAGAACTTCAGAACGTTGGCTGGAATCCACAGGAAGCGGCTCCTCCTCAGGCGGCAGCGAGTGTGTGGTCCTTCACAGCCTGTTTGTTAGGTTTAATAATTAAATCAAATTTCAAAATATGCTGAGCCGAATACATATCTGTGTGAAAGTATTAATTAATGCTAAGAGAGAATAGATGCTAAGTAGACTGTTTTTTTGAGGATCACAACCAGCTTATGCTGAGTAATCCAATATAAACACGATGCCTTTAATCTCCCTGTAGCAACTGCATATTCCAACTGTAATTGCTGTCATAAACTGGGTTTGACAGCCGTCTGTAAGGAATCCGTGCAGTAGAACAGCCCTGAGGGAGGCTGGCTGGGCCGAGATTGCGGGTCAACCAAAGGAAGACAACCTTTCAGAAAAAACACTTCTATTCTCTCTGCTCTGAGACTTAGAAGTGAAGCAGTCAGCTCCATCAGACTAGCTCTGAGAGGAAACACGGGGCACGCACACTGTAGCAAACATGTATTTTCCAGGGAGTCACTGGGCTGTATCAACGTTTCCTAGCGGGGAACATTCTAGAGAACCTGGAATTCTGGGCTGCTCGGCATGAGGTCCAGAGCAGAGTGAACAGGCATGGAGAGGTGTGGGAAGGAGCGAGCAGGAGCCCGGGTATTGCCCAGGGCTGCTTTGAGGACCGAGTCACAGGGGGTGGACACAAGGGGTGGTGGGGACTGCGGAAGTCCTCAGAGATGCAGGTGAGTTACAGATGCAGCACGAGCCCAGCCCAGCTCGGAGATGGTGACAGACAGAAATGAGCTTGTCCTCCACATGAGCTCCATCAACGGGATGTGACACCATCAGTGTTTCACCTCATTAGTTTTGTGCACAGAGTTTTCAGTGTACTCATTTCTTTTCATTCCTTTGAGATTGTTTCTGTCCTTTATTTATTTATTTATATGAATAGAGCAGATTTCATTATTTCATATCTATAATTTTAAGTACACAAGGATGCTTCCTACCCTCACCCCCTCCCTCTCCCTTCCTTTTTTTCTTTGTTTTCTCCTTTTTTTGACAACATACTTTCAACTTGCATGATAGTCACAGACTTGATCCTCCATTAATGAAGAATTCAACAAGGAGAAAGCAGGAGGCCAGTGTTCCTCGGCATACAGGCCAGAGCTATAAACAGCAACTAGATCTCAAGATGCTCTTCTGTTTGGCGTGTTTCGTTCCCGTGTCATGTTCTGCAGCCAGCAGGCGCCTCCCAACATCATGTTCATTTCTGCTACTATGAAAGCATCAGGTCAGAAGCTCCACAGCAGACATCTTCCTTTTGTTTAATATTTTTTGGATTTGCCTGCATCTGGATCACTATCTCTGCTCTGTGAAGTGGTAACTAACGCCTGTGCCTCCAAAGCAGCAGAGGAAATATCCGCGCTATTCTCGTCCACCGCAATACTGAGTTTGTAGCAATATGGTACAAGGTAAACACTGTCATCTAATGGGTAAGCACTGCTTTGGATGAATTACATTTCAACTGTAGGTTCATCTATAATTTTGGAGCAGCCATTTACATTCCTGATATGTTTTGTGGTTGCAACAAAGACAAGACACTTGTTTGCCACCAATGAATCAGAAATGCAAAAGTGAATATCAGCTGAGACCCTGCTGGTTGCTAAGTCTTTAGAAAGTTGACTTACTTATGATTCAACAGAGGAATAGCAAAGCACTAGACAGGTGTTAGCAGAGAAACTACCGAAGCCCACGCTGATCAAGAACCTCAGAAGACAGCAGATGCCTTTGTAGGAGTCTGCGCAGAAGCTTATCAAGGGTAGACCAAGAGATGCATGAAACTGTTCGATTCCCCAAACCCACCTCAGACATAAGCGTCTACGATAAAACTCCAATATTCACCTATGCCTGATGAGCCTGCTCTTTTCTATGGATTTCCCTATTTCTATGAATGCCACTACTACCTATCCATTATTCTAAGAAATTCAGCTTCAGGTCATTCTAAAAAATGTACTTTTTTGTTTAAAAAAAAAAGATTGCACAGATGCCTGCAGATGTGCTGCAATACCAAGTGTTACAGTTCAATACCGCTCAGGGAGACTGTGGCTCCAAACGCTCTCACCCCTTCCCAGGGGAACATGATGCTGCCACCGTGCATCCAGTAACCTTTCCCATGGCATTGGAGGTCCAGTATTGCCGGAGAGGATCTCAAAATAATTATCCTGAAGAAACTTACAAAACTCTAAGATAACATAGAAAAACAACTTAACTAAATCAGAAAGCAATAGAAGTCTGGAAACCAGGAGCTCAATAATGACACAGAGAACACCATAAAAAAAAATAAAAACCCTCAACATGGAACATGTATTGTGATGCAGCAGGGTAAACACTGTTTCAGATATCTGCATCCCATATCAGAGTAGCCTGTGTTCAAGTCCCACCTTCACCTATGATCTGGGTTCCTGTTGGTGCACCTGTGAGGTAGCAGATATTGGTCCAAATTTTTGAGGTCCTGCAACCCACATAGGAGGCCTGAATGGAGCTCCTGGCTCCTAGCTTCAGTTTGGTCCAGCCCCAGCCACTGTGGGAGTTTGGGGAGTGAACCAGCACATAGACGATATCTCTCCCTTTGTCTCTCTCTCTCTCTCTCTCATCACTCTGTCTCCAAATAAATAAACAAATGAAACTTTAACGAAAACCAAGCAGAAATCTTTGGAGCTGAGCTGAACAATATGGTGATTATTTCCATAACAGACGAGATGAAGCAGAGCAGAGAACAAGTGAATCAGAAGACATATTTTTGAAAAGAATTAATGGTTCTACAGAATCAATAGGGCTACAGGATATCATCAAGACAGCTAGCAATCACATAACAGGAGTTTAATCAGGCAGACACAGAGACAGAAGGGACAGAATCTCCATTTAAAGAAATCATGGCTAAAAATATCCCAAGACACATGATAATCTAACTCTGATATTAAAGACAGGAAAGAATTTTTAAAGCAAAAATAGCAAAAATATCACATAAAAGGGAGCCCCATAAGATCGTCAGCAGGTATCACAGCAGAAATCGCATTTAAGGGTAAAGTAGGATGATATATTCAAAGGCTAAATGAAAAAAATAAAGCTACCAACAAAAAATATTTTAAACAGAAAAGCTACCATTTGTAAATTAGGGAGAAACAAAGACTTCCCCCAAACTAAGTTCAAGCAGCCTGTTAGATCTGCCTTACAAGAAACACTATGGGAGTTCTTCAAGCTGAAACGAAAGGCTGATAATTAGGAACACGGAAACATGAAGACAAAGAGGATACACACTCAAGTTCAGAATGTTCTAATACTGAAGTTGTGGCTTGTAAGTAATATATAACTTTAGTGTAAAGATGAAATATAAAATATTCAAAGTAGTATAGCTAAACTGACTTAAAGGATACACAAAATAAAACAGTGCCAAGTATGACAACATAGGTGGAGAAAGAAGTGCAAGGCGTTTGTGAGTTCATCTTGTCATTAGTTTAAAGTAAACTGGCATAATTATAAGATATTTTATATTAGCATCATAATAACAAATCAAAAAACTACAGAAGCTACACGAAAGATAAAAAGAAAGAAATCAAAGTGTGTCCCCACAGAAGAGCATCGAATCACAAAGGGAGACAGTAAGAGAGGAAAAGAATCGAGGATCTACCGCACATCCAGAAAACAGTCAACAGCATCAGTTAATCTACCTATTAATAATTACCATGACTATAAGTGGATTGACCTTTCCAACCAAAAAGCATAGACTGCCTGAATGGAGCAAACAAAATAAGACCCAACTGCTTGCTTCCTATAAGAAATTCATTTCAGCTTTAAGCACACACAACTGGAAATAAAGGGCAGGAATACGGTTCCACGCAAACAGAAACCAAAAAGGAGCAGAGGAGCCGCGGCTGCAGTGAAGCAAATAGACTTCAGGTAAGAAAAGAAAAAACGATCATAAGAAGCAAAGATCACTATGTAACGACAATGGGCTCGATTTATCAAAAGCTTCTGACAACTATAACCATGGACGCACCCAACATCAGAGCACCTAAACAAAAAGGCCAGTGGTAATATTTCTAGAGGTAAAAACAGATAGCAACACAACAGTTCCAGGGGATTTCAACACTTGTCTCTCATAGTGGATAGATCATCCAGATGGCACATGATCTGGACCTCAGACTGAATGGGCTTCTAGACTAAGCCATGGCAGACTCTCGACGAACGGACTTCAAGTCACACACAGCACAGGCATTCGACAGCTCACGGCTGCACTCTTGCTGAGCACCCACGGAGCACTCCTCAGAAACACGCACCAGGCCACAGAACAAGCCTTAGAAATGCTGAAATCATATAAAACATCTTTTCTAAACACAATGATATGAAATCAGGAATCAATAACAGGAGGAAAACTGGAAAATTTGCAACTATGTGGAAGTTAAACAACACATTCCTAAACAACCAACGAGTCAAAGAAATTAAGAGGAAAATAAAAAGTACCTTAAGACGAACAAAAATGTGAAAACAATCTACTTACAGATTCCAAGACCATATAGGCTGCAGCAAGAGGAGTTCTAGCAGGCGTTTACAGTGACAGATGTCCACATCTAGACAAGAAGACTGACAACCCGACCGTTACACTTCAAGGAACAGAACAAGAGGAAGAAACTAACAAAGACCAGAGCAGAAATAAACCAAAGGGAAACTAGAAAAGAACACTGCCAAGTCAGAACTGGGTCTTGAAGACATAAAGAAAATTGGCGGCCGGCGCCGCGGCTCACTAGGCTAATCCTCCGCCTTACGGCGCTGGCACACCAGGTTCTAGTCCCAGTCGGGGCGCCGGATTCTGTCCCGGTTGCCCCTCTTCCAGGCCAGCTCTCTGCTGTGGCCAGGGAGTGCAGTGGAGGATGGCCCAAGTGCTTGGGCCCTGCACCCCAAGGGAGACCAGGATAAGTACCTGGCTTCTGCCATCGGATCAGCACGGTGCGCCGGCCGCAGTGGCCATTGGAGGGTGAACCAATGGCAAAAGGAAGACCTTTCTCCCTGTCTCTCTCACACTGTCCACTTTGCCTGTCAAAAAAAAAAAAAAAAAAAAAAAGAAAATTGGAAAAACGTTGTTAAACTAGCCACCCCCCCAAAAATGAACACTCACATAAATGCAATAAAAAAAACTAAGAGGACGCATTACCACTGATGCCACAGAAATACAAGGGTCTGTCTACGGCCATACCACCCTATCTCGTCTGATCTTGGAAACTAAGTAGGGTAGGACCTGATTAGTACTCGCATCTACAAGCAATTAACTGACAACAAATTGAGGAATAGAAGAAATGTATAAACTCCTAAACAGGGACCTGCATGGCACACAGGCTAAGCCGCCACCTATGATGCCAGCATCCCATTTGTGTGCCCACTGGAGTTCCAGATGCTCCACTTCCTAGCCAGCTCCTTGTTAATGCATGTGGGAAGGCACCGAAAGGTGGCCTGAATGTCTGGGTCCCTGCACCCACACAGCAGACCCAGATGGAGCTCCTTGCTCCTGGCTTCTGCCTGGTGCAGCTCCAGTCATTGCAACCACATGGGGAATGAACCAGCAAATAGGAGATTATCTATCTATCTATCTATCAACCAATCTATCTGTCATCTATCTATCTATGTTACCATCTCTCTTTCTTTCTCTCTCTCTCTCTCTCTCTCTCTCTCTCTGTGTGTGTAACTCTGCCTTTCAAATAAATAAATAAATCTTTTTTTAAAAAATTCCTAAAACATGAAGCCTACCAAGACTGAATCATGAAGAAACAGAAAATCTGAACAGAACAATAATGAGTAAGTAGATGGAATTAGTAATAAAAAGTCTCCCATTAAATAAAAGCTCAGGGCCAGATGGCTTCATGGTTAAATTCTAACAAACATTCAAAGAATTAATACCAGCCCTTAAACTCTTCCAAAAATAAAACTCGAGGGAATACTTCCAAGCTCATTTTATGAGCTCAGCACTACCCGGCTTCCAAAGCCAGACAAAGGCACAGGAGGGAGAGCAAACCACAGCTGATGTCTTCAAGGGATACACACACAAAGTCCTCAGTAAAGTACAGCCAGCCAAACTCAACAACACAGTAAAAAGATTACATATAATGATTTTCTTGGATTTATCCCTGGGATACAGGATTGATTTGACATATACACATCAATCTGATACCATACATTAACAGAATGAAAGATAAAAATCTTTTTCTCAATTCAATAAATGAAAAAAAAAAACTCATTTAACCAAGTCCAACATGCTTTCATGATAAAAAAAAAAACTCTCAACAAATTAGGTTTAAAAGGAAATTTCCTCAATAGAACAAAGGCCATTTATGGAAATTACACAGTTAATATACTCAATGGGAGACACTGAAAGTGTTTCTTCTGAGATCTGGGACAAAGCAAAGACACCCGCTCTCCACTTCGACTCACACAGTGTGGAAGTCCCAGCCACAGCCACCAGGTGATGAGACGAAATAAGAGGCACCTCACTCAGAAGAGATGCCGCAAAACTGTCAGCCCCGCAAATGACATGACCCGCTATACGCAGAGCCAGGACGATTTCACATACTAAGAATCAAAACTAACAATCCAGTAAGGCTGCAGGATCCAAAATCAACATTCAGAGCTCAGTCGCATTTCTTTACACAAATATTGATCTATCTAAAAACAAATTTGAGAACAAGCCAGTTTATTATATCCTGAAAAAATAATGAAATACACAAAAGTAAATTTAACCACAGATCTGAAAGATGTGTACCCCGAAAACCATTAAACATTGAAATTGAAGAAGACAAAAAATGAAAAAACACAAGCAAATGGAAACTATTTCATGTTCATGGACTGGAAGAATAAACAATGTTAAGTGCCATCCCCAAAGAGATCTCAGATTCAACAGCACCCTAACAAATTTCTGACAACACTCTTCACAGGTGTAGAAAAAGCAGTCCATAAATTTCTACGGGACCACAAGATTACCAAAAACGAAAATAATCTTAAGAAAAATGGAACTGAGAAATCCTGCTTCTTAGCTTCCAGCAGGACTACAAAGCTGTCATGATCAGAACAGCATGGCACTGCCGCAACTCAAGCACCTAGACCAGTGGGACAGAACAGGCAGCCCCGAGACACCACAGAGTCAGCTGCTCCCACACAAGAGCCAAAGGGACACGGTAGGGAAAGGACATCTTCTTTCTTTTTTATGTTTTTAAGATTTATTTATTTATTTGAGAGGCAGAGTTACAGAGAAAGGGGGAGACAGACATGTGGGTCTCCCACATGGGTGCAGGGACCCAAAGACTTGGGCCATCTTCCACTGCCTTGAAAGGACATCTTTTTAAACAAAACTGTTCCTATACCTCACACACAAAGATAAACTCAGGAACAGGCACTGTGGCCAAGCAGGTTAGCCTGCACCACTCGAGACACCCACATCCCATATCTGAGAGCCTGAGACCCAGTCATGCCCCCACTTCTAATCCAGCTTCCTGATAACGCACCTGGGAGGCAGCAGATAATGGCCCAAGTCATTGGGCCCCTGCCACCCACGTGGGAGACCTGGATGGAGTTCCTGGCTCCTGGCTAGCACAGTCATTTGGAAAGTTAACCAAGATAGATTTCCCTCTCTCTCTCTCTGCCCCTCTCTGCCTTTCAAATAAATTTTTAAAAGTAATGAATAAATGTTTTTCAGATTCAGTTCAGGGGCTGGTGCTATGGCATAGAGGGTAAAACTGCTGCCTGTGGTGCCAGCATCCCACGTGGGTGCTGGTTCAAGTCCCGGCTGCTCCACCTCGGATCCAGCCCTCTGCTTGTGACCTGTCCTGCTCAGCACTCGCTCCACCCTGGATGTCTCTGCCTCTCTCCCCTGGGAGCATCCACAGTCTGACTCAGGACCAGCAGAGTCTGAACTCTGAACTCTGAACCACATGAGCATCCCTAGCCACGGGCGTTTCACAAGACCCCTGGCAGCCCCCACGCACCTGGGCCACCACTTGGAGCCCGTGCCTTCCTCTGTATCTCTGGCACTCCAAACACAACCAGACAGGAAATCCCATCAGTCCCACTTCAAAAAGCTCATGAAAAATGAAATTGAAAGATAGATTTATTTTGGTGCAAAAAAATTAAATCCATGCAGTTTTTCGCAATCCACGATTTTTAATGAGTTTTGTGAAGACCCCTGGTCCCTGCCTGGCAAGGGTCTTGCCTAGCTTCTTGCAGGAGCCACATAGTACTTCCTGCTTGTGTCCTTGGGAGATGGCTTTTTTTTAAAGATGTGGGGTTTTTTTTACTTGAAAGACAGAGTTACAGAGAGGGAGAGGCAGAGGCATTGCGGGGGTGAGGAGAGAGATCTTCCATCCATTGGTTCACTCCCCAAATGACCAGGAGCCAGGATGGGTGGAGCTGGGCTGATCTGAATCCAGGAACCAGGAGCTTCTTCCAGGCCTCCCACGCAGGTGCAGGGGCCCAAGCACTTGAGCTGTCTTCCACTGCTTTCCCAGGCCACAGCAGGGAGCTGGATTGGATTGGAAGTGGAGCAGCCAGGACTTGAACCGGTGCCCAAATGGGATGCCAGCACTGCAGGTGGAGGCTTTACCTGCTACCCCACAGTGCTGGCCCCTATTTTTAGTTGTTTTTTAAGAAACCTCCATACTGTTTTCCACAGTGTATGCACTAATTTACATTCCCACCAACAGTGTATGAGGGTTTCCCTCTCTCCACAACCTAGCTGGGGTTGACAGCTCTCTTGGATAATCGCTGTTCTGCCAGAGTTGAGGTGATATCTCTGTGGGTTTTGATTTGTGTTTCCCTTGTGGATAAGATATTGAGCATTTTTTCAGATGTTTTCTGACCATTTATCTTTGTTCTTTTGAGAACTGGCTATGCGGTCCTTTATCCGGTTCTTAACTGGATTGGTTGTCTCGGTGAGATTTTGACTTCCTGAGACACTCGACGTCAGTCCTTTGTCGGGTGAGCTTGCAGAGGACCCCTGCTGCTGTCGGATGCCTCTTCTCTCTGTTGGCTGCTCCCTTTGCTGTGCAGAGGGTTCTGAGTTGCATATCTTCCCATTTGTCTAGTTCTGCTTTTGTTGCCTGCACTTTTGGGATCTTATGCCAAAAAAACTCGCCTACACCAATGTATTGAAATGTTTCCTCTATTTTTTCTTCCAGAAATCTCATAGCTTCAGGTCCTACATTTAGGTATTTGATTCATCTTGAGTTTATTTCTGTATATGGTGAGAAGTAAAGATTGGATGTAATTCTTTTACATTTGCATGTCTGTTTCGCCAGCACCGTTTACTCAACAATTGATCGCTGGAGGTGTGAGATGATGTCTCCCTGTGGCTGTGATTTGAATCCCCTGTGAGTGTGAGCACCTGTCTGGTCTTATTGGCCATCTTCTGGGTCCTTTGCCCATTTTCTAATTAGATTGTTTTTATTGCCACTGTGGAGCTGTAGGGGTTCTTTATATAATCTGGATATTAATTTCTTATCAACTGCATGATCTGCAAATATTTTCTCCCATTCTGTGGGTTGCATTTTCACTATGTGGCTAGTGTCCATTGATGCACAAAAGTTTTTAATTAACTTTATAATCTTAATGAAATCCAAGTTGTCTGTTTTTCTCTTGTTGCTCATACCTCTGATGTCATATCCCAGAATGGATTGCCAACATCAGTATCATGAGCTCTTTCTTTCTTTCTTTCTTTCTTTCTTTCTTTCTTTCTTTCTTTCTTTCTTTCTTTCTTTTTTGACAGGCAGAGTTAGACAGTGAGAGAGAGAGACAGAGAAAAGTCTTCCTTCCATTGGTTCATCCCCTAAATGGCCGCCATGGCCAGTGCACTGAGCTGATCCGAAGCCAGGAGCCAGGTGCTTCTCCTGGTCTCCCATGCGGGTGCAGGGCCCAATGACTTGGGCCATCTTCCACTGCCTTCTCGGTCCACAGCAGAGAGCTGGACTGGAAGAGGAGCAACTGGGACAAAACTGGTGCCCCAACCGGGACTAGAACCCGGGGTGCTGGTGCCGCAGGCAGAGGATTAGCCTAGTGAGCCGTGGTGCCGGCCATGAGCATTTTCCTTGTGCTTTCTGTCTTCTAAGACTTTTAGAGCTGTACTCTGATATTTAGGTCTTTGATCCATTCTGAATTAGATTTGTCACTATGTGGGGTAAGGATCCACCTTGCTCTTTCATATGTGAATCCACTTTTCTATAATCATTGTTGAGAACACCGTCTACCCAGCACAGCCCTAATTCAGGATGACTATGCTTGTAGAACCATACCTAGCACAGTCCTGACACAGGGGGACTGTGCGTATAGAACACCAAGCACCAGCCTGACCCACTGTGACTGTGCTTGTAGAGCTACACCAGCACAGCCCTGACATGTGTCATTGTGCTTGTAGAACCACACCCAGTACAGCCATGACCCAGTGTGACTGCACTTGTAGAACCTTATCCAGCACTGCCCTGATCCAGTGTGACTGTGTTTGTAGACACCACACCAGCACAGCCATGACCCAGTGTGACTGTGTTTGTAGACACCACACCAGCACAGCCATGACCCAGTGTGACTGCACTTGTAGAACCTTATCCAGCACTGCCCTGACCCAGTGTGACTGTGTTTGTAGACACCACACCAGCACAGCCATGACCCAGTGTGACTGTGTTTGTAGACACCACACCAGTACAGCCATGACCCAGTGTGACTGTGCATGTAGAACCACACCCAGCACAGCCCTGAGCCACTGTGACTGTGTTTGTAGACCCACTCCCAGCACAGCCTTGACCCAATGTTATTGTGCTTGTAGAACCACACCCAGCACAGCTATGACCCAGTGTGACTGTGCTTATAGAACCATGTCCAGCACAGCCCTGATCCAGTGTGACTGCTTGTAGACACCACACCAGCACAGCCCTGATCCGTGGTGACTGTACTTGGAGGTGGGGCTTTTAGGAGTTTGAGGGTAGATGTGGCCAGAGGTAGGGCCTTGACCCCCGAGGACGGAGCCCTTCCTAGAGGAAGAGGCAGAGCGGACGCATGCATGTGAAGAGATCATGGTAGAAAGGGTTGGTTTTTAAATGTGTTTTTTCATTTAGATATGTATTTAGTTTATTTAAGGTACAAAAGTTGACCTTTGTTCAAATTAATGCTAAAATATGTTTTAAAGTATTATTAGTGTGTAGTGACTGATTGATATGTAAAAACAACACAAGGGAAATATACCCAAGGAAACATTCCAGTATGTGACATGACTAAATATCAAATGCAGTAAAAAGACAAGGGAATTTCTAAAATAATTTACAGAAATATTCATATGACTACCTGAGTCTAAGAATTAATTATGATTAGTTTCTTTTCAGCATGACAAATGCATCTCTGTGCAAATAGAAAGAAAAAGAGTGAAAGCCACTGTAAAGCAATAAAAGCGTATAGAAGACATGCGTATAGAAGGGGTCTTCAAGGTTTACTCTGATTAGGGACGAGGTCCCTTGGTGTGGATCTAAGCTGTGCCACTCTGCAGGAGAAAAACGTAAAAACCGTGGTGCTCAGAGCCCTCACTGCCCGTGTGCTTGTGCAGCCTGGTTGTCCACAGTGGGGACAACCACAGCTGCCACTCCAAGGCTTCCTGCACCCTGTCGCTCTGCACAGCCCCAGGTGTAGCAGGTGAGATGAAGGCCCAGGTCGGGGGCTCGCCTGGACGCACCCCACACACACCCGCCTCAGGTCATGGAATTCACTTGTCTCTTCTCTGATTTGTCATGTGCAGTTACACATGGTTTTAAAGGATTTTTAAAAATATTTTTGTTCTCAGAATCTTCCATTTTTAGCTGTGCCATATTAGCTTTACTTTTTCTTCTATGCTTAGACAGGTGGGTGATTTTCCAAGCTCTGTGCAACAAAAAGAATGCTGAACAGCCTGTGACTGTGTGAGCTCACAGCTGTGAGAGCCTCTCTGACGACCGACTTAGGTACACTCCTAAAAATGGAATTACTAGGTCAAAAGGCATAACATACTTAAGACTGAAGAGATTCTGCCTAATCACCTCCAAAATACATGTGAATTTGCGTTCCCACTGGCAGTGCACGAGACAGCCACTTAACTGCATGCTCCAGACCAAATATTGTGCTTGTTGATGTTGTTATTATTATTGAGCATTGTCCCTGAAGCATTATACGACAATTGTATTTTATTTATTTTATTTCTATGAGCTTTAAAATGGTTCCTTACTTTTAAAAATCAGTTTGTTTTATTTTTTGAAATTTTTGGCAACTGATTCGCATTTTTCTCGTTAATCTGCAATAGTTCTTTGTATATTATGGAAATTAGTAATTTCTGCCATGGAAAGACACATCGCTCTGCTACTTCATTTTTGAGATCTTCCATCTGTTGGTTTACTCCATAAATGCCCACAACAGCCAGAGCAGGGCCAGGCTGAAGCCAGCAGCCTGGAACTCCAGCAGACAACTTGGATTTCATTAAGATTTTGGGCAGCAGGGACCCAGTATTTGAGGCGTCACCGCCGCCTCCCAGGTGCTCACGAGCAGGAGGCTGGATCAGAGTGGAGGCAAACTGGAACCCAGTACTTCTCTTGCAGACGCAGGCCTTCTGTGTGCACCTTGCCTGCACCACTCCACTGCGAATGCCTCCATACATGACAATATTCCCTGTTACTATGCTGGATCTTCCAAAAACTGAAGGCTTCAGTTTGCTCTTTCAGAGGCGGTGTTTCCTTCAGGAACTGGGCTTCGCATCTCAAATTTGAATTTTCACAGCTTCACATTCTGGTGTTCGAGCATCTCTTCCACTCCGAGCTGATTCTGCGTGTGGAGGGAGGTGACTGCCGCTTTCTTCCTCCGCGTGAGGACGCTGCCTGTCTCCCCAGGTCGCCCTGGCACCACTCTCAGAAACCAGGGGACCACAAAGGCATCCACTTCCAGGCTCTCTGTTCTGCCCAGTGTTCAGACACGTGCTTGTTTCAGACAGGGCCACGCTGTCCCGACTACGCCAGCTTTGTAGTGTGTTTGAAACCAGCAGAGTGGGCCGGCGCCGCGGCTCACTAGGCTAATCCTCCGCCTTGCGGCGCTGGCACACAGGTTCTAGTCCCGGTCGGGGCGCCGGATTCTGTCCCGGTTGCCCCTCTTCCAGGCCAGCCCTCTGCTGTGGCCAGGGAGTGCAGTGGAGGATGGCCCAGGTGCTTGGGCCCTGCACCCCAAGGGAGACCAGGAAAAGCACCTGGCTCCTGGCTCCTGCCATCGGATCAGCGCGGTGCGCCGGCCGCAGCGCGCTGGCCGCGGCGGCCATTGGAGGGTGAACCAACGGCAAAGGAAGACCTTTCTCTCTGTCTCTCTCTCTCACTGTCCACTTTGCCTGTCAAAAAAAAAAGATAAAAAAAAAAAATGAAACCAGCAGAGTGATGACTCTAGCTTTGCTGTCTTTGCTGAAAATCACTTTAGCGGACTGGAGTCTCTGACGAAGTCTTGTGAATGTTAGTCCTTTGTGTTTCCGGTTCTGTGGGACTTTCATTGCACTTGTGCTAGGGATTGAATTGAATCCATAGACCACTTAAGCAGAAAATGGGGAACCTCCATGACATTGGTCTGCATGAGGATTTTTTTGGCTCACACCAAAAAGCACCAGAAACAAAAACAAAAACAAAAACAGACAAATGAGATCGCACCAAACAAGACATTTCTGAAGAGCAAAAGGAACATGCAACATGTTGAAGAAAAAAAACCTACTAAATAGGAGAAAAAAAATTTAAAACCACACATCTGATAGGAGACTAATATAAAAAATATATGAGGAGCTCAGAGGCTCAATATGAAGCAAAGAATCCAACTGAAACATGGATGTTTCTCAGAAGACAGGCAGATAGCCAAGAGGTAGGAAAGAATGCTCCAGGGGCTAGTGCTGTGGTGCAGCGGGTTAAAGCCCCAGCCTGCAGTGCTGGCATCCAGTATGGGCACCAGTTTGAATCCTGACTACTCCTCTTCCGATCCAGCTCTCTGCTATGGCCTGGGAAAGCAGTAGAAGATGGCCCAGCTCCTCGGGCCCCTGCACCTGTGTGGGAGACCCGAAAGAAGCTCCTGGCTCCTGGCTCCTGGCTCCTGGCTTCGGATCAGCTCAGCTCTGGCCATTGTGGTCATTTGGGGAGTGAACCATTGGATGGAAGACCAATCTCTCTCTCTCTCTGTCTCTCTCTCTCTCTCTCTCTGTCTGCCTTTCTCTCTCTCTCTGTGTAACTCTTTCAAATAAATAAAATAATTTTAAAAAAAAGAAAGAAAGAAAGCTCCAGATCACTGCTCAAGGAAATGCAAATTAACCCTCAGTGAGCTGTCACCTGACAGAGTGACAGTGACTGTCACCAAGCAGGAGACAAAGTGCTAATGAGGATGTGGCAAACACTGGAGCCCTCCTGCACCGGTGGTGGGAATGTAAGCTGGTTCACCTGTCGTGGAAAACAGTTTGGAGTTTCCTTAAAAAATCACAAGTAATACTACCCTATCATCCAGCAACATCACAGTGGGCAGCACATGCAAAGGAAGTGAAATTGGGTCTGGAAGAAACATTTGTACCTTGGTGTTAGTTGTTACTGGTGAATGGCAGGGTTCCTGTCTTCGGGCAAGAAAGAATTCAGGAGTGAGACAGAGAGTAGTGGAAAGTAAAATAGCAAAGTTTATCAGGGCAGGGACATCCATAAGAGCGGATGGGCACCTCTCCAGACAGAACCTGAGAGAGAGCGCCCAGTCGCTCAGTCTGGGGGAGAGCGAGGTTACAGGGTTGAGTGGAGAGAGTACACCTGGGCAGGCCAGGTGGGCGGCTCAGAAGAGGCAGAGAGCTGAGCACGCAGTCTGGTTGAGGCCGGGGGTTTTTAAGGGGATGGGTCTTTGTCTTCTCACATCTCCTCCTAAAACAAAAGACTTTATGGATGTAAATACTAAAAACTCCTATCTGAGTTTTCCCTTGAAGTTATCAGACAGGGGGAAGCCTGGCTGGCATTGCCCTGGTTAGAGGGAGGATGGGCAGGCCCCCCTGGAGGACCAGGATCCAGAGCAGGATATTTGAAATGCAGATATCAGGCTGAAGGGGCGGGGACCCCCACCTGGCAGGTTATAGGCAGAAGGGGCAGGGCAGGACACAGACACTGGGCTGCCCCTGAACATCATCAGGATGACTTTGAGATGCACATGCTGGACCTAAATGTCTCCTTAGCCTTTGTCACACACACAGAAGCTCCTATCTGACTTCCTACCTAACAGCTGCACCATTTTTCACAACAATCTATGGAATCCACCTAGGGTTCCAACCACCCAGGAGTGGAGAAAGAAAATGGGACACAGTGGAGTGCAAGATGCTGCTAAGCCTCTAGCAAGGAGAAAACGCCGTCCTCTGGAGGAACGTGGATGGGCCTGGGAGACGCTGTGTTGGGAGACATGAGGACACATGCACGCACAGGCAGGTAGGTGCTGCAGGGCCTCGCCTGCGGGTGGGGTCTGAGAAAGTGAGGCTCACTGGAGTGCAGCGGAATCGTGGGTACCAGGGCGGGGGCGGGAATAGGTCCAGCAGACGTTGGTCAGAGGACACAAAGTTTCAGCCCGGAGGGATCTGCTCAGATCCAGATGCAACAGACTGAGGTTCAGAGCAACACCCTGAACACTTAGAAACTGCACGCAGTAGATGTGTGCGTGTTCTTGTCTCAGAAAGATGGGGCCATGGGAGGGGATGGACTTAACCATCCCACAATATCAAGCAGACATACTTCAGAACATCATGTTGTGTACCATCATATATGTAATTTTTATGTTTCAATTTAATTAATTAGTTAATTTAAAATTTCTACCCAAGTGTGAAATAGTAGGACTATAAAAATAGTCTATGCTCATAGAATGGCAGATGTCCTAAATAGCACTCTGGCCTCAGAATCAGCCCTAAAGGCTTTCGGATCTGGCTAAAAAGCCCATGAGAGTATTTCAGGCATGGAAAGCCAAGACACTCTGGCAAAAGATCTCTGTGAGTGAGATCCCAGTGGAAAGAACAGGTCCTCAAAGAAGGAGGTACCTTTCTCTGAAGGGAGGAGAGAACCTCCACTTTGACTATGACCTTGTCTAAACAAGATAAGAGTCGGAGAACTCAGAGGACTTCCATAGCCTTGGAAACTCATAACTGGAGCATAGGGAGATTACTGATGCCATAGACAGGAGTGTCAATTGGTAAAGTCAACAACAGGAGTCACTGTGCACTTACTCCTCATGTAGGATCTCTGTCCTTAATGTGCTGTGCATTGAGATTTAATGCTATAACGAGTACTCAAACAATATATTTCACTTTGTGTTTCTATGGGGGTGCAAACTGTTGAAATCTTTACTTAATGCATACTAAACTGATCTTCTGTAAAAAAAAAAAAAAAAGAAATTATCAATTCCCAACTTGACTCTCACTGGGATTAAACATGACAATAGGTCTGATCTGATTTCATCATCATTTAAAAAAAATCATCTATTATTTTTCACTTTATGTTTCTGTGTGGGAGCAAACTGTTGAAATCCTTACTTAATGTATACTAAGCTGATCTTCTGTATATTAAGATAATCGAAAATGAATCTTGATGTGAATGGAAGGGGAGAGGGAGTGGGAAAGGGGAGGGTTGTGGGTGGGAGGGACAGTATGGGGTGGAAGCCATTGTAATCCATAAGTCGTACTTTGGAAATTTATATTCATTAAATAAAAGTTAAAAAAATAGTCTATGGTCAAGAAAACGCAGTAAAAACTGCTGACCTGGGTTTTGACATCTGACTTTGCTAACTGTTACTTCTAATGTTGCAATTTTGGTATAAGGAGACCAGTTTCAAGCACACAGAACACTGGGACTCCAGGTGAGGCGGAGTTTCTAGGGCCACGTTTCTCCCCAGCACAGCGCTGACCCGGAAGCCAGAGTCTGCATTGCTCCTGAGTTACCAAAGGAAGACCAAATGACGTGTGCTGTCACTCGGGACCCCGTGTTCCTGCTCTGAGTTCCCTAGGAACGGACCAGGGACGGGGCTGGCCGGCACCCTCGGCCACTGGCCTCCACTCTGCACCTCTCCCCTCACTCTGCCCCCCAACTTCCTGTCAGAATTCTTCACCAAGAAGTGTTATTGTGTTCTTGATTAATCGATTTCTCTGGGTCAGCCAGGGCTGGATGCAGAAACATTCCTTTAATTGAGATCGAGTGCTGGAGTCTGGATACGCAGCACACTTCCAAAAGCAGAGCTTCCATTGGCCACAGAGTATTTGTATAAAAGAAGTTAAGTCTGTTCCAAAAGGCACGTGGGCGGTGGGGTTTTTACGACTTTGGTAAATTGCACCTGACAAAATAATGAGGATATTAAGGCTGAGTCCCTGGAGACACAGATTGGGGAGGGGCGGGTGCATTCAGCTGAGTCCAACCACAGTCATATCCAGCTTCCAGTCTGACCTCTGACCTTGGAGGCTTGGACTCCTCTGCTCTCGTGAATTCCTTCTTCTGAGAACAACTTGAGACAATGAGAAATCTCTCCAAGGCACTGAATTGCTCTCGGAAGCCAAATGCTCAAATTTGCATCAGACAGTGCTCCGGCGACTGGCGAGAACGGCCGGGTACAACTCGCTGTTGGTGTGTTTGGCTCACTTCTGGAAAAGCTTCGCAGTTCCTGACAGACTGACGGGGTCTGCTCCTCCTGCACAGCCCCTCCCGTCACTCTGCCACCTTCCACCACCAAACCAACCAGAGCCAGACAGGTTGTCAAAGCCAGAAAGATCTAGCCTAAGAACGATGACGTGAGGCAGCCATAAAGCGGTCTCACAGAGAAAACCCAAAAGTCCACAAGTGTTATGTCCTTGATGAACATAAAAAAAATCATAGTAAAATAATACTTGAGAAGTACCTACATTGAAAAAATTAAGCTTATTTAATTACACATCATTATTAGTAAAAGCTAAAAAAGGAATATTGAGTTCATGTTAAGTCATGTTTCATATGTCTATATGATCTGTAAGAGAGGTTAGATAACAATGACAAGTGTTTTACTATTCTTATTTTAACAAACCTACAAACTACTGGCATTCATTACAGATCTGTTGACTTGTATAGCAAATAATTGATTATGGAATGGAAAGCTCTCAGAAACAGAAATTTATTTACCAATGTCTATTTTTTAACAGGATAAACTTCTACTTCTGTGGAATTCCAAACAAGCAAACCTGTAACAATGTGAATGTTACTTGGTTATTAAAGTAACTCTAGCTTTGTTTCTTTTTTTTTTATTATTTGACAGGTAGAGTTCTAGACAGTGAAAGAGAGAGACAGAGAGAAAGGTCTTCCTTTCATTGGTTCACTTCCCAAATGGCCACTATGGTCGGCGCTGCGCTGATCTGAAGCCAGGAGCCAGGTGCTTCTTCCTGGTCTCCCATGCGGGTGTAGGAGCCCAAGCACTTGGGCCATCTTCCACTGCCTTCCCGGGCTACAGCAGAGAGCTGGACTAGAAGAGGAGCAACCGGGATTAGAACCCGGCACCCATATGGGATGCCAGTGCCACAAGTGGAGGATTAACCAAGTGAGCCACGGCGCCGGCCCAGCTTTGGTTCTTGACCAGAGTTTATCAAAGAAAATTCCATCTAAGTGACAGCAAACACCTTAAAATTTTTAAAAATTCATATTCCCTCAGCACACTGAATCCAACAACATATTAAAAGAATTATATGACATAAAAAGATTAGGTAAAATGTGATTTATGCCAGGAATGCAAGGGTAGTTCAACATAAGACAAAAAACCACCATAACATACCATGTTGATAAAATAAAACACACACACAATCATTTCAATAGACACAGAATTAGCATTTGACAAAATCAATGCCCTATTATGATGAAAACACTCAACAAATAAGAATGGAAGGAAACTTGTTTAACATGATAAAGGATACTTAAAAACACACAGGTAAGTATTTAATGGTGAAAGACCAAAAGCTAGTCCCCTAAGATGGGGTGTAGAATTTTTTTTCTGCCAAGGGCCACTTGGATATTTATAACATCATTCACGGCCCATACAAAATTATCAATTTGAAAATTAGCCTGATATATATAGAGAGACCAAAAAATTTATATATATAAAATATTTATAAAATTTATAAATTTATATACTTTTAATTATATATAATATTATATAATTTATAAATAATTTATAATTAAATTATAATTAATAATTTATAAATAAATTGTATAATTTATAAATTTATAAAATTTTACATATATATTTATAAAATTTATAAAATTTTTCGGTCTGGCAGGGCCAGATCAAATTATTTCACAGGACTTAAATGGCCCATGGGATGGATGTTCCATACCCCTACTCTAAGGTTAAGAACAGATACGGGGCAGCCGCCTTTCCTTCTTTGTGAAGAGGGGTTGCCCACACTCACATCCTAGTGTGTACTATTCCTTCAAATAAATCCTGCTTTCCTGTAAACTTTACATCTGCTGCTTGAATTAATTCACAAGTGAGCACAAGAGCCTGGAATGAACCCAGCCAGGAAACTCATTGCCCACAACAGCAGTGGCGAGCCAGCCAGGAGGGAGGGAGAACCACTTGGATGCTGGTTTGTACACCCAGAGGATAATTCTGCCTACTCTTGTGAGCCAGTTGGGGACCTCAAGTTTCTCTTCAAAAAGCAAAAAGATAAGTAGAAGCTGTGCTTTTTCTATGCAATTCTCCCTAGTGAGAGATGTTAAGGCTATGGCACTTTCTGGCTGTTATGTTCTTCCTACTTCTTCTCCTAATTCTCCAGGGAAACTGACATCAGCAGGACAACCTCCTCAGCCACTAGAGGAGAAAATTAAGTCTCGCTGCATCCTGTGAAGTTGCTTTAAGAAACCCATCTGTTGTCTGGAAAAACATAGCCCAGTCC
The DNA here is from genome assembly GCF_964237555.1 of Oryctolagus cuniculus. Lineage (NCBI taxonomy): Eukaryota > Metazoa > Chordata > Mammalia > Lagomorpha > Leporidae > Oryctolagus > Oryctolagus cuniculus. The sequence goes on from NC_091433.1 coordinate 199,837,190, forward strand.
ACTGTCCAGGCTCCACAGCAAGTACACTCTTCTGTGGATTTCTTACTGATGTGGTCATGGAAAACCACTTGGCCACAGACAACCTCCTGGCAGGACCAGGCAGGGACTGTGCAGCAAGGGATGAAGCCTGCCGAGCTTACTGTAACAGCAGGGAGCTCACAGAAAGAGAGGATACGAGATCAGCTTCCATGATTTGGGAGACAGGAAGAAGCCTGCTCCCCTCCCTGACATGGTTCCTACCATTGTTCCTTCTTTAACTCATTGTATTCTTCCTGACTGCCAAATTTGTCTCTTTCAGAATTCAACCATTTCTTGCAAAAATGGTGCTCATGCAGGGATTCCAGCCATTGGTGTCAAACCTCTAACTCCTCAAGCAAAACCTCCAGCTCCATCAGCAAGAGAGTGTCATTCCCTGGCTAGGCAGGGACAAGGTCCTGACTCAGCGTGAAAAGGATACAGAAGTTTGACCTTTCTGCCTCAAAAGCCATAAAAATTAAGGGGAAAAAACTGACAGGAGATTCTGTGAGCAGGCAGGTTGGTAGTATGTGATGAGAAGCCGACAGTAGCATATGTGCCAAACTCCACACCAAAGAAGCCCGACCCCCTTCCATGCCAGTCCAAGATGGCTGCAGGCTCAGCACACCCACTGCTTATTGTGCACCCGAACCTCACTTGCCATCATGCTTGGCCCCATGACACCTTGCCTAGAGATGACCACACACATGCTGCAGCACCACATGGAAATGCCATGACACCTCTGAGGTTTCTAAAAACATAGGGGTACACAGAAGCAAACCCAAACCCATTTGAATATTTAATTCCAGTCCACCTACAATCCTACAAAAGGATGACACCAACTTTGGTGGGAGCAGCAGTCGGTCCTTCCCCATGGAGAGGGGTTGCCCGCACTCATGTCTGAGTGTGCACTGCCCCTTTAAAAAGTCTTGCTTTCCTGTTTAAAAAGAAAGAGCACAGGGGATGCACACTTTCTCACCCGTGCCCGTTGTGCTGTGAATTGTTCTGGATGTCTCAACAAGAGCAGTCGGCCACACAAGGAAAAGGAAGGCATCACATCTAAATTAGCAAAGAGGTAAAACTGTGTCTGCTTGCAGATGGCATGATTCAATGTAGAAAAGTCCACAGAGCACACACGAAAAACAAAAACCTACTAGGACAAACAAACTCCAAAGATTCAGGGTATAAGGCCAACACACAAAAATCAGTTGTATTTATCTATGCCAGCCCATAAACAATCTAAAAATGAAAGAAAGTATGTGGTAGAATGAGAAGGCTGTGCTAAGATGGCGCTGGTGAGCGAGTGTCAGTTACTCAGGAAATGGCTTTGGAACCCACCTGGCAAAGGAGCCTGCCTGGCAACAGGCAATGATTGGTTACAGTATAAACAGCCCCTTGACCAGATTGGCTGCCTCTGCTATATAAGCTGCTGCACCAACTGAAATAAACGAGTCTGCAAGCTGCTAGCCTCTAGCCTTTCACCTGACTCCCAGTGTCTGTGTCGTGACTCCGCACCTCTTGCTTCTCCTCTCAGAATGAATCCACAGCAACAAAAGTAATTCCACTATATCACTGAAATAAAGTGAAAGACATGTCCACTGAAACTAACCCAGATTGTGAAAGAAATTACAGACTTCAAAAAGCAGAAAGATATCCCAGGTTTATGGACTGAAGGCTCACTCTTGTTAACACAGAAATACTCCCCAAAATGATTTACAAAGCACTTCAAGAAGGTTGTGGAAAAGTGAAATTAAAAGGCAAGTTAAAGGGGCCAGGGCTATGTGTGGGAGGTTAAGCTTGTGGTGCTGGCATCCCACATGTGATATTTGTTATCCGACTGCTCCTCTTCCAATCCAGCTCTCTGCTATGGCCTGGGAAAGCAGTGAAAAATGGCCCAAGTGCTCGGGCCCTTGAACCAGTGTGGTAGATTCAGGAGAAGCTCCTGGCTCCTGGCTTTGGATTGGCTCAGCTCCGGTCATTGTGGCCATTTGGGGAGTGAATCAGCAGATGGAAGACCTTTCTCTTTGTCTCTCCCTCTCTGCCTATAACTCTACCTCTCAAATAAATTAATAAAATATTTTTTAAAAAAGGCAAATTAAAAATGTGAAATCCATGCATACTTTCCCTAACATAAATTTTCCATGAACTATTTGAAGACCTGCTCCTATTCAATATACTCTCTCTCAAAATTTCAAATCACTTTTTGCAGAAATGGAAAATCTGATCCTCAAATTTCTAAGCCGGCGCCGCGGCTCACTAGGCTAATCCTCCGCCTAGCGGCGCCGGCACACCGGGTTCTAGTCCCGGTCGGGGCGCCGGATTCTGTCCCGGTTGCCCCTCTTCCAGGCCAGCTCTCTGCTGTGGCCAGGGAGTGCAGTGGAGGATGGCCCAGGTGCTTGGGCCCTGCACCCCATGGGAGACCAGGAAAAGCACCTGGCTCCTGGCTCCTGCCATCGGATCAGCGCAGTGCGCCGGCCGCAGCGCGCTGGCCGCGGCGGCCATTGGAGGGTGAACCAACGGCAAAGGAAGACCTTTCTCTCTGTCTCTCTCTCTCTCACTGTCCACTCTTCCTGTCCAAAAAAAAAAAAAAAAAATTTCTATAGAACTGCAAGGAGCCCCAAATAGCCAAAATAAAGGAGAAGGACTTACACTCACAATTTCAAAACTAACTGCTAAATAGCAGTAGTCAGCACGGCATGAGACACACAGGCCAGTGCGTGCGGCCAAATCCTTAACGCGGGCCAAATGATGTGCTCCAGGGTGCTAAAACTGTTCAACAGTGAAAGAATTGCCTCTTCTATCAGTGGCCTGGGGACAACTGAACACCACGCATAAAAGAATACAAGCACACAACTGGCCAACAAGCACATGGAAAGGTGTTTTAGCATCGTGAAGGAAAGGCGAGCCATCCTACAAGAGGCCACTTCACACTTGCTGTGTGACTTCAATCAAGAAAATTTTTAAAGGGCTGGCATTGTGGCATAGCAGGGAAAGCTGCCACCTGCGACGTGGCATCCGTAAGGGCACTGTTTGTATCTCGGCTGCTCCACTTCCAGTGCAACTCCCTATTAATGGCCTGGAAAAGCAAAAGATGGCCCAAGTACTTTGGGCCCTGCCACCCATGTGGGAGACCCACATGAAGTTCCTGACTCCTGGCTTTGGTCTGGCCCAGCCCTGGCCATTGCAGCCATCTGGGGAGTGAACCAATGATGGAAGACCTCTCTCTCTCTCTCTCTCTCTCTCTCTCTCTCTGTCCTTCTGTGTGTGTGTATGTGTGTCTGTCCCTCTCTGTATAACTCTGACTTTCAAATAAATAAAAAAAAAAAACTCTAAAAAAGTTTTAAATAAGGATGCGGAGAAGTGAGAACCCGAGTGCACTGCTGCTGGGAAAGTCGCATGGGGCTGTAGCAAACATTGTGCAGTCCTCAAGAAGTTAAGCACGAGGTTGTCCTACGACCCATAGTGCCTCTGCTGGCACATTCCCAAGAGACTAGAAAGACATGTCCATGGGAGGCTTGGCCACAGGCGTGCACAGGGACTCGCTCAGAACAGCTGACACAAACGTCCACCGGCAGAGGAACGGACACCAGAACAAACTGAGGTCTAAATGTGCGGTGGACTTTTGTGAGGCTGTAGACTGATGCAGGCTGTAACACAGAAGGACCCCGCAAGCACGGACCACACCGTGTGCCACTTCTCCTGTGGGACCCGACAGGAGAGCATGGAGACCCACAAGGAGGAGGAATCCCGTCCGTCTCCTTGGTCTTCTCATGCTGGGATTCTCGCCTGGTCACTGCACACTCTGTCAGGGCGAGTTGTTGAAGTGTTGGGTTTGTTGTCTCATATTTTCCATCTCTGCCGTTAGCTCTAGTTTCAACAATGTTTCCCAGCTCTCTCCCTGGGTTTCAACTCCTTGTCATGTGCTTTTGATTTCCAAAGAGTTCATCTCTGTCATCTGCAGTTCTGTCTCACAAGCAGCTTCTCCTGTGATGGTTGTTCCCTGCAGCTCTTTAAGGATTTTGCTGGTTTTCTTCTGCTTGTAAAGTTTTCAAATTCATATATTTTTTTTGACAGGCAGAGTGGACAGTGAGAGAGAGACAGACAGAGAGAAAGGTCTTCCTTTTGCCGTTGGTTCACCCTCCAATGGCCGCCATGGCCGGCACACTGCGGCTGGCACACCGCGCTGATCCGAAGCCAGGAGCCAGGTGCTTCTCCTGGTCTCCCATGCGGGTTCAGCGCCCAAGCACTTGGGCCGTCCTCCACTGCACTCCCGGGCCACAGCAGAGAGCTGGCCTGGAAGAGGGGCAACCAGGACAGAATCCGGCACCCCGACCGGGACTAGAACCCAGTGTGCCGGCGCCGCAAGGCGGAGGATTAGCCTAGTGAGCCGCAGCGCCGGCTCATGTATTGTTTTAATTGCCTACTTTGTTCTCTCTTTCCTGCTGAAGAGTTTCCTAGGATGTCCAGGAGGCACTGTGTCCAGCTCTGACAGCAACGCGTCACTCAGCAGTGGAGGTAGAACCTGAGAGACGCATCGTTAGGCTGCCTTGTTGTGGGCACAAGCTGTACTCACACGATCCGAGATGGCTGCCACATCACGAGGTCCTGTGTTCCATGTGCTGCGACGTCGACGGATCCAGCATTGCGTGGGGCCTGTCTGCATGGACGCAGCCCCCACCCACCACCACCACTCCTCAAAGGTAGAGCTAGCGAGGGCTCTGAGTTCTGCAACTTTCTGACTTCTCGTTGGCTGTCTCCAGGACCAGCTGTGGTAAGCGTGGCTGCCCACCTCCTGCTCCTTGGTGAGTGACCTGCGAAGCTGCTTCTGCTCTCTCTGGGGCCGGCCTTCCCATCAGCACAACCATCAGGGAGCCCACGACCCTCCGTCCCGTGTAACTGCGGCAGCTTGCAGCATCTCTTGCTAAAGAAGAAGATGCACATTTAATGAGAGGGTGGGGCAGGGACAGAGCTGGGGGGTGTGGAAAGCCAGGCCTGAACCCCAGAAGAGGGAAGGCAGCAGGACTCCCCCTGCTGCTCCAAAGCACTTGGGGTCAGCTAGGCACTTCCAGGCCCTCACTCGGGCCCCCCCGGGGGGACTGGGCAACGCCTCCATCCCAGGCCAGCACCCGCAGAAAGAGCTCCCAACAGAAAGATGCATGCTCTCGTGTACGCCACAGGAAACAGCAAAAGAAAATGTCTGTGAGTAAAATTTTTAAATTACTTTTTAAAAAAGATTTATTTATTTGAAAGGTGGAGTTACAAAGAGGCAGTGGTGGCCAGCGCCGCGGCTCAACAGGCTAATCCTCTGCCTAGCGGTGCCTGCACACCAGGTTCTAGTCCCGGTCGGGGCGCCGGATTCTGTCCCGGTTGCCCCTCTTCCAGGCCAGCTCTCTGCTGTGGCCAGGGAGTGCAGTGGAGGATAGCCCAAGTGCTTGGGCCCTGCACCCCATGGGAGACCAGGAGAAGCACCTGGCTCCTGGCTTCGGATCAGCGTGGTGTGCCGACCGCAGCGCACCGGCCACGGCGGCCATTGGAGGGTGAACCAACGGCAAAAGGAAGACTTTTCTCCCTGTCTCTCTCTCTCACTGTCCACTCTGCCTGTCAAAAAAAAAAAATAACACACACACACACACACACACAACAACAACAACCAAAAAAAAAAAAAAAAGGAAAAGGAAAAAACAAAGAGGCAGTGGCAGAGAGAAAGAGAGAGAGGTCTGAGGTCTTCCATCTGCTGGTTCACTCCACAAATCACCACAAGGGCCGGAGCCGCACCTACTGAAGCCAGGAGCCAGGAGCTTCTTCCAGGTCTCCCATGTGGGTGCAGGGGCCCAAGGACTTGAGTCATCTTCTACTGCTTTCCCAGGCCATAGCAAAAAGCTGGATAAGTGGAGCAGCCAGGACTGGAACCAGCACCCATATGGGATGCCGGCATTGCAGTCAGTGACTCTACCCACTAAGCCACAGCACCAGCCCCTTGTGCATAAAATTTTAAATGCACAGAATGAGCCCTGGCACCAAGTGAGCGCGTCGCACTCCACAATGGCGCGCCCTGATGTTGCCTGGGCAAGGCCGGGGCGGCGGGTTGCCTCTGCTCAGTGCTCGGTAAACGGAGGCGCAGCAGCCCGCAGGCGGGGAGCCGGCACGCGGCGGGGTGGCTGAGAGCGACAGATTGTGCAGCCAAAGCAGCCATATTTTTAAATGTGTGCAAAGTTATTTTTAACCTTTTATAGTCCTCGCTGATGCTCACTCTGCAGAGGCTATTTTAAATCTCTCCCTCCTTAATGAAATCTGGAAAAGCAGGCAAGTTGTGAATGGCGGAGTAAGGGACCCGGCCAAGGCGAGAGGGTCCAACAGGGGTGTCCTCTGGACAACCCCTCGCCCACTGCTGCCCGCCAGACCCCTGCTTGTGGCCTTGGCCCTGGGGCTCCGATGAGCATGGTTCGCCTGTGTGCAAACCGCGGCCAGGACGAACACATGAGCAGAGCTCGTGGGACAGGGGGCAGCACCCTGCCTCCCAGGCCGCCCCGCCGGTGCCAACCGTGGGGGAAGTGGCGCTGCGCGGCCTCCCGGACCATGGTTACGGACAGACACCATCCAGGCCAGGGCTAGTGGGGCGCTGCACCGCCTCTGGGGCTGGACAGACGCAGTCCACAGGAGGATGGGCTAGGCCACTGCGCCTCTGGCCCCCAGCACTCCCAGGGCTGGGCTCTCAGCCTTGTCCCTGCTGGGTTCAGTAGCCAGCCCTGCGCTCTGAAAGCAAGCCCTCAGCCACCCAAAGGGAGACGCTGACCGCCTGGCCACCACAGAGGCCTGAGCCTGTGGAGGCAGGGTGCGCAGACCGCACACGTGTGCACAGGGAAATGAGTGCCGCGAGGGTGGGCTCCTCTGTCCCTAGGGCTCAGGGCCCAGCGATTTCTGGGGCCTCCTTTCCGTGAACGAGAACCAAAGGCAGGCATGAGCTTTGGACAGGGTGTAGGTCCAGGACTCCTGTAGTGCGTGTGCGTGTGCGTGTGTCTGCCTGTGTGTGTGCATGTGCGTGCATGTATGTGTATGTGTGCTCAATTGCGTGTATGAGTGTGCATGTGTACACATCTTGTACATGCATGTGCAAGTATATGTGCATGCATGTATGTACATGTGTGTATGCGTGCATGCATGCTCATCTCTGTGTTGTGTGCATGTGTGCCACACGTGTGCCTGTATGTGTGCTAATCTGTGTGCATGTATGTGCATCTGTGCACATGCATGTGTTTGTGTGCTCAATTGTGTGTATGAGTGTGCACGTGTGTGCATCAGTACGCATCTGTGTACATGCATGTGTGAGAGTGTGCGTGTGTGTATGTGCATGTGTGCTCATCCCTGTGTGCAGGTGTGTGCGCACATGTGTCTGTGTGTATGCACATCTGCGCATGTATGTGTGCATCTGAGTGTGTGTGTGCATGTGCATACGGGGCTCATCTGTGTACATGTGCATGTGTGTGCATATGCATGATCATCTGTATGCATGTGCATGCGTGTGCATGTGTTCATGTGTGTGTGTGCATGAGTGTGTATTGCTTCTCTGTGCGTGCATGTGAGTGCTTGTGTGCGTGAGTGTGCATGTGAACCCATCTGTGCGTGTACGTGTGCATGTGGGCGCGTCTGTGCACATGCATGTGAGAGCATGTGCATGTGTGCGTGCCTGCGTGTGCGTGCTCGCGCCTTTTCACGCCTGAGTGCAGACGGCCGCCTGACTTCCCTGTCGAGTTCGAGTTCCCGGACGTGACGTGCGCACCTTCGGGGCGGTCTTGATGTTTCCGTAAATGCCCACTGTCGTAAACGCCCACCGTCGTAAGAGCGTCGCGCTGGCCGTGCTCCTGTCCCGAGTCAGCCGTGGCCGCCGCAGCCCGCGATGGTCCGCTAGCCGGGCGCCCCCGGGCACTGGGCGCCTCCCCGCCCAGGTCACATCGCCTGTGCCCCCGCGCCCGGCCCCGCTTCCCATTTCTCGCGGGCGCTGGCGGCCGCACCTGGGGCTGCCGGTAACCCACGGTCTCCAGCTCCGAGATCCTCGCGGCCATCGTGCGTGTGAAGCCCCTGGCCCGGGCCGCAGCGCTCGGACACGCGTTCTGGCAGCTCCTCGGCGCTCCCCGCGGCGGCGAGGGCAAAGGCCGCCTGGGGGCGCCTCCTCCTCCTCCTCGCCCACGCGTGTTCTGGTGCGGGCCTCACCGCTGTGGTCTCTTCTCGCAGACGGGGTGTGCAGAGCGACTAGCCGTGGGCCACTCCTTTCCATGGACACGCGGTCCGCACCGGCCTCGGGTGCCCGTGCGGTAGGGCCGTGTTCACGCCACAGGACCCGCCCGTGTCCCCGCGGTGGCCCGGGTCCCCCAGGGCCCGTGCTCGGTGCCTGAGCTTCCGTGACGGCTGACGCTGCTCAGGCCTCTTCCTGCTTCACTGGACATTCGTGTGACTTCTTAGCAGGATGTCTCATAGGCCAGTTGTTTGCTTTTATTCCATCATCTATTTTACTGATCTGTTGGATCTCCTATTTGTATGATTTTATGACTTTTCTCCCAGCCTGTGATTCACCCTGATATTTTCTTATTAATGTGTTTTGAAGACTACATTTTGACATAGTTCATTTTCCAGTTTGTTTCTTATAAACTTTTCAGACATTTTCAGTCCTCTAAAATTTCCAGCACATTCTGTTTTTTTTTTCATAGTTCAGCTTGTAATTTGTATGTGAACCATTTTTTATTCATATGTGTACCATAGCAAGTCATGGCATTGAGGTTGGCTTTTTCACATGTTCTGTGATTTGAGCACCTTGTTAGACACATGCCTTTTTCCATTTGAATTCTTTAGAAATTGTCAGGATTCAACTTCTCATTGACAGGATACCTGTTTCTAAACTGCCTACATGCTTGTTGTGTGGTGGAATGAGAAGGCAATGCCAAGATGGCCACTGGCAAAGGAAACTGCCTGGCAACAGTCTGTGGTTGGTTAGGGCGTAGACCGCTCCTTGACAAGATTGGCTGTCTTGGCTATATAAGCAGCTGTACCAACTGAAATAAATGAGTCTGTAGGCTGTTCACCTCAGGCCTGCTTTCACCTGACTCCCAGAGTCTGTGTGGTGACTCTGAGCCTCTTGCCCCCACCATGCTCCTCCTCTCAGAACAAATCCACTGCAACATTTGCTGTATTGCTGAATTTATCATTTTTTTAGAAAAAGATTTATAGATCTGAAAGAGTGATAGAGAAAGAGGGAGAGAGAGGGAGAGAGAGCAAGCAAGCTTCCGGCCACTGGTTCCCTCTCCAGATGGCTGCAACAGCCAGGGCTGGGCTGGAGCAGGCCAAAGCCAGAAGCCGGGAGCTCCATGCAGGTCTGCCATGTGGGTGGCAGGGTTCCAGGCACTTGGGCCACCTCCCACTGCTTCCCCAGGCGCTTTAGCTGGGAGCTGGGGGGGAAGCAGAGCAGCTGGAACTCAAACTAGCTTTCCTGTGGGATGTCAGCGTCACAGGTGGCACTTCAGCGGGTGGGCCACAACACCGTCCCCTGCTGATCTGTCTGTGTCCCTGACACCAAGTCTTCCTCACGATGGCCTGGGGCAGCTGCCGGCCAGCTGGGCTCTGCTTACTCACTCTTCCCTTTGTTGAGTCTTTTGCATTTCAATTTAAATTTTAAAATTAACTTGTGATTGTTTTCAAAAGCAGTCTGTTGAGATTTTGGTTAGGGTTGTGTTGAATCTAAACATCCATGTGCAGTATTTGAATTCTGAGCAAAATTGAGTCTCTAAGAAATCTCTCCACTCACTGAGGTCTTCCCTAACTTCCCTGCACATGTCTTGCTCAGTTTTGTAAAATATGCTCCAAAATAGTTTATATATTTCATTCTATTATAAAGTTTTATTTCAGTTTCCATTTGATAGAAATGCAACTAGTCTTTATGTTTACCTTTATCCTAAGGCCTTGCTGAACTCAGTTATTAGATCTAGTGGCTGTTTTGTGTGTTCCTTGGAATTTCCTGCATAAACAGAGTCCTAGTTCTCATTTTCCAGTGCGTGCCCTTTCTGCTTCTCTCTTGCCTGACTGCACCGGCTCGGTGCCCAGGGCAGCACCGGCGGGAAGTTGATGGGAGGAATCCTCGTCCAGTCCCTGATCTTAGGGAGGAAGTCACCAGCACCTCACCCTCCCACAAGCTGTGTGTGTCCCCCAAGATGCCCCATGTCAGACTGGGAAAGTTCCTCTTACCATTCTTTGCCCGCACTGAAAGGTGTTTTAAACCAGAACGAGTGTTTAAGTTTGCCAAAGATTCTTCTGCTTTACTGAAATGACCACACGATGGTTCCTTCCCTTCTGTCCACATGGGGACTCAGCCCCTGACCTGCCTGGGATGTACCCCCCGCCCTCAGGTAAGGGCTTCTTGTCCTCTCATTCCCTACGTGTGGTTGGCGAGGTTTGAGACTGTGTCCCTGAGGAGCCCTGGGCTGTGTCTCTTCTCAGAACCCTGTGTCGGGTTTGGTGTTGGGGCTGTGTGGGCCCAGAGCTGCACTGGAAGAGTTCCTTTGCCCTGGTTCCTGGGAGACCGTCTCCTCCGTCATTCATCTTAGTTTCTGCTTCTGAGCTCACAGCCTCTCTGTGCAGAGGGTCTGGAGACGCTCAGCGACTCCCATGCTCCATCACTTGACTTTCTGCACTTCCTCTCTGTCGCCAGATCCACTGGAGCTCTGCTCCTGGTGGCTCTCACAGTAAGCTACGTGGAGGGGACTGATCTTCTGCCTTCATGTCCAATGTTAGTAATTTGAGTTCTCTCTTTTTTCTTATTAGTATTGTTGGAGGTTTATGAATTTTATTCTTTTTAAATAATGAACTTAGAGTATCTTAAATTTACTGTTTGCCTGTCTCATTCTATTTACTAGGATTGAATTTACATCGTGTTTTCCAGTTTCTTAGGTAGAAACAGAGTAAGTTTAAATAATTATTCTTTTCTAATATCATTAAAAGCTATGGGTTTCCTTCTGACATTACTATTGCTGTCTGTTTTCTGAGAGCTAAAATATTTTCTATTTTTCCTCCTGTTTTCATTCTCTTATCATGTGTCACTTAGAAGTGTGCTGTTTAATTTCCAAGTTCTGGATGTTTTCTAGACTTTCTTGGTCTATCAACTGCTGATAAAAGGGTATTGAAAATCCACTACAGGCCGGTGCCGCAGCTCACTAGGCTAATCCTCCGCCTGCAGCGCCGGCACCCCAGGTTCTAGTCCCAGTTGGGGTGCCGGATTCTGTCCTGGTTGCTCCTCTTCCAGTCCAGCTCTCTGCTGTGGCCGGGAAGGCAGTGGAGGATGGCCCAAGTGCTTGGGCCCTGCACCCACATGGGAGACCAGGAGGAAGCATCTGGCTCCTGGCTTCGGATCGGCACAGCACGCCAGCTGTAGCGGCCATTCTGGGGGGTGAACCAATGGAAGGAAGACCTTTCTCTCTGTCTTTCTCTCTCTCTCACTGTCTAACTCTGCCTGTCAAAAAAAAAAATCCACTACAGTTTTAGAATTCTCTATTTCTCCTTCCCTTCCACTGTATCAGAGGGCTTTTTTTTTTTCCATTTATTTTGGTGCTGTATATTTGGATATGTCGTTGTTAACGATTATTACTATCTTTCAGAAAATTTAACATTTGTATCATGAAATATCCTACTTTATCTCTTGTAACAATCTCTGTCCTTAAACTGCATTGTCTGGGGCTGGCACTGTGGCATAGCGGGGAAAGCCACCACCTGCAGCGCCGGCATCCCATATGGGCACCACTTCAAGTCCCAGCTGCTCCACTTCTGATCCAGCTCTGTGCTATGGCCTGGAAAGCAGTGGAATATGGCCCAGTCCTTGGGCCCCTGCACCTGTGTACGAGTTCCAGAAGAAGCTCCTGGCTCCTGGCTTCATATTGGTGCAGCTCTGGCCAATGCAGCCACTTGAGGAGTGAACCAGTGGATGGACAACCTTTCTCTCTCTGCTTCTCCTTCTCTCTCTGTATAACTCTGACTTTCAAATAAATAAATAAATCTAACCCCCACCCCCTGCATTGTCTGGTACTAATGTAGCTTCATCCACTTTAGTTCACTGACTGCCTGGTATATTTTTCCTGTTACTTTACTTTCAACTCGTGTTTCTTTATATTTTGAGAAAGTCTCTTGTAGGCAGCATATAGTTAAATTTTGCTTTTATATTCGGCCTGACGATCTTTATATTATAATTGGAGTATTTTGTCCATTTACATTAACATAATTATTGCTATGATGTGACTTCCATCTTGAAACTCTAGTAAGACTGTCATGCAAATGAGGCTGAGCTATCCTGATAAATGAAACCAAAAAACCTCAGTGTCAATCATCCAGCCCCTGGCCACCAGCAGATCCGCCAGCTGTCCATGTGTGTATGAGAAGACCCACCCATCTGACCCGTACCATTGTGCACTAAGCAAAATGACTGTTGCCTTGGCTACTGAGCCTTAAAGACATTTGTTACATAGCTAGAAATTAATACATTATCTCACCAACTATTGCTCTTTAAAAAAAAGAATTTAAATTTTCTTATTTGAGAGACAGAAAGAGTGAAAGAAAGAGATCCCATCTTCTTGTTCACAAATGCCCACAATGGCCAGGGCTGAGCCAGAGCCAAAGACGTAGCTGGGACAATCCAGGTCTCCATCTTGGGTGGCAGGAACCTCCACACTGGAGCCATCACTACTGCCTCCCAGGGTCCACATTAACAGGGAGCTGGAGCCCAGAGCCAGAGCCAGGAGTCAAACCTAGGCACTGTGGCTGTGGGCGTCCCAGCCAGGAGGCTGGCTGCAGGCCCTGTGACTGCTGTTCAGTCACCACACGTCCCTCCTGCAGGCCACTTCTAAGTCTCAATGCTTTTAGCCTGATAGTTTCGCCACCTTATAGGTGTATAAAGTATCCTTTAAGGCCACTTCTCGCTAACTAAAAAACAAAAACGCCTTGCTAAATGTCATTCAGTGCAGTATTTTGAGGCTGTCTGACCTCTGAGAGCTCTGTCCATCTTTGGAAAATTGTCCAGCCCCAGCGACGTCTGCACCCCAGTCCAGGAATCCTGTTTCACCGTTGCTGTATTTTCCTGCTGTTGGCCTTCCCTTCCTTTCAAAACAGAGAGATCTTCAAAATTCTGTCAATCACAACCTCTTTCTTAGGCAACTAAAGCTTCCACCCACGTCTGCTCTTCACTCTGTGAATGAGGAGACACTAAAATGTCTGAGAAATGCCTGAACACGTGTTTGTCCAGGGAGTGCTGCAGGGAGTGAGCAGCACCCATTAGAAGCACAGTTGGTCACAGCCAGCAGACGTGTCCTCTAGCAACGCCAGTGGACACAGCTCGAGGGTCCACCTGGCCAAGCCCCAGCGCCAGCACACCTCCCCATGCCCTGTGACTGCACTGCAGACAGGAGACTGCACACAAACATCTTCAGTTTCTCATGCGGAAATATAGACGTTCAAGGACGCTAAGCAATAACCCTGAAGGCCAGAATGTTAGGTACCTGCTGGTGGCTGAATGTATTTGTTTTCATGCCCTCGCATTCTCAAAGCACAAAGTTTTATTGACGGGAACTCTATATAAAACTTGGAGAATTAAACAAAAACAAACAGATATGGTTTGTTTTTGAGCTGCAAGGGTTCAGAAGTTCCCAGCTCAACTGAGTGTCCGTGGGACCTTCACAGCGCTCACCTGTAAGAATGGGTCAGCTAGAGGTGCCGCCCTGCACAGCCTGATGCCTCTTCCCACCACACATATTCCTCCTGGGCACGGCGCAGCCCGAGAAGGTGTCCTGATGGTGTCGCAGGTGGCTTCTCGCCTGGATCCCGAGGGCACCAACCATGCAACTCGGTGCACGCGGAACTGTGAGCCGTGGGCTCAGGCTGGGCACAGGCAGCCGGTGTGGGGGGTGGGGCTCTGAGCAGCCTCTCGGCCACCTCTACTCCAGTTGAGGCCAGGTGGGGACGAGAGGCCTCTGTGGACTCCGAGATGCCCAGCACGCACTCTCGGGACTCTCATTATTTATGTTGCCCTGTGGACGGCACGCAAGAGCCCAAGGCTGGCCGGCCATTTCCCCAGATGGGGCTGCGGGTCTTGTGGGAGACACAGTGCTGAGAGGGATTCAGGAGAGCCCAGGAACCCCGCACAGCCAGGAATGCCCACCAGAAAGCACAGCTCGGGAAGGCCAAGCGTCGCCAGCAGCTTCCTCCCTTCTGCGGAGCCAGGCTCTGCCCCAAGCTCCTTCAAGCACATGAGCTGCAGCGTGCACCCCAGAAAAAGCCGCGATGGAGACACTCATCCTTGCAACACCCACAGTTTCTGAAAGAAGCCAAGCACTGCGACCAAGACTGCAGACACTGCCGCACGAGGATGGGCCCATGCACGAGGCAGTCTGCCACACACACACACACACACACACGCAAACACATGCAAGCATGCAACCACGCACACACAGACACACGTACATGCAAACACGTGCACACATATGAAAAGACACAAACATGTACAGACAAACATGCACACATGAACACACATGCAAACACAAAAACACAAAGACACACACAAGCGCACACATACACAGAAACACACAGACCCCACAAACACACAAACCCACCACCCCACACACAGTATCTGAGCACCCCCACACTCCAGAACCAACAGCAAGCAGTTTTTATGGTTTCATCATGGCTGCAAAGGCTCCATCCTCAACCTGTTGTGTGCAACCCAGCTCAGGCGCGGCAGGCAGCATGGGGGACCCGGGCAGGATACCCTGGCCAGGGTCACGGGTCCGATGGCTCCTTCAGCCCATACGGTCAGCACAGTCTGTGACTGAAATGCCATCACTGTCGCTCACATGAGGACAGCTTGTGGGAAAGAACTGGAAATTCTGGATGAAATTCATGTGAAACACCTCCCGTGGCCCACACCCCACGGCCAGCGATGCCGTCCTCCTGTGGCCAACACCCGATGGCCAACAGACACTGTCCTCCTGTGGCCCACACCCGATGGCCAACAGACACTGTCCTCCTGTGGCCCGCACCCCACGGCCAGCGATGCCGTCCTCCTGTGGCCCACACCCCACGGCCAGCGATGCCGTCCTCCTGTGGCCAACACCCGATGGCCAACAGACACTGTCCTCCTGTGGCCCACACCTGATGGCCAACAGACACTGTCCTCCTGTGGCCCACACCCCACGGCCAGCGATGCCGTCCTCCTGTGGCCAACACCCGATGTCCAACAGACACTGTCCTCTTGTGGCCAACACCCGATGGCCAACAGACACTGTCCTCCTGTGGCCAACACCCGATGGCCAACAGACACTGTCCTCCTGTGGCCCACACCCCACGGCCAGCGATGCCGTCCTCCTGTGGCCCACACCCCACGGCCAGCAGACACTGTCCTTCCACTGGTTCTTGACCTCATAGCCCATCCTCTCAGCCCTGGGCCCCCAGCCATATGGTCCAGGCCTCCCCTCCTTCTTCTATCTGGGTCACAATGGCCTGGCTTTGCGGGGGCCTGAGGGGAGCCCTCTGAGAAAGGACCCAACACAGCCGCTGGCCTTCACACCCTGGGGCCGGGCTCACGCACACCTGGAACTCCAGGGCCACGCTGAGCAGGTGATTTCCCTTCCGGTCCCACAGGGCAAGGCCAGGACCCAGCCCACTGCCTCCCTATCCATCCCTGGTTGTTCTCAGCCGAACCCAGCGGAGCAGTGCAAAGCCGGTTGGTGGCTGTGCAGCCTCCCTGGAAGCAGAGCACCGCGTGTGTTTCTTCAAATGCCTTAAACACTGACTGCGAACACAGAAACGCTCATCACACATGCCTGTGTGACCTCGCCCGTGCGGAGACTCTCCTCTCCAGGGACTGCTTCTGGGAGCCACGCCGTGGACCCACTGGGCCCTAGGCAGTCTAGGCATTGGGGTTCATCACCAGCGTCCAGGGCTCCGTGGTGAGCGGCACGGAGTGAGGCAAGTGCACCACCCACCCAGCCGCAGAGCTCGGTGGCGGCAGCACGCGTGGGCCGCTGCTCAGCGCTCGCTCAGTCGGGAGTGTGGCCCCACACGAGCTCCCACCTCAGTCCGTCATGCACCCTGCCCCGTCACGTTGCCCCGCGCCACACCCTGTTAGAGGAAGGAGGACAAGTTCCGACGCCGGGCGTCTCTTCTGCAGTGTTCCAGCTCTTTCTCTCCCTGTGGTGGGGGCCCTCCCCGCCTCGCGTTCCACACTCTGCGAGGGGGTGCCCAGGGGTTGGCCTTGGTAGGTGGGGACCGGAGGCGCAGGCCACGCCAGCCCCTGCGTGGAGCAAGGCCCTGGACACGCAGGGGAAGGCGGGCCGCGGGTGCAGGGGGGCTCCCGGGCCTGGTCTGCCAAGCAGAGCCCAGACCGCAGACCCCAGCGGTCAGCGCCCTGGTCCTCTGTCTTCATTCCACCTGCCTGGGAGCGCTGAGAGTTCACGCATGAGAGCTAGGATCCCATTGTGCAAGGTTCGCACACCTTTCTCTTTCGTAAAAATGAAAACATTTGTAAAGCTTTTAAAAATATCCTTGGACAGTGTTTGAAAAACACAACGGATGTGGCAAGCAGAAGCCCTGAGCCCTCGGGGCTGCTCCTGAAAGCCACTCCAGGGACCCTGGTGCCCACGGGCCCTGACCAGTCGTGATAGGGAGCTTCCTCCTGACTTTTGCTCGTCTCCTGGCTTCCCCCTCTGGTCCACAGCTCCCGGTGCTCAGTGTCCTTGTGAGACGACTTCCTTGGTGTCTGCTCTGCAGGGACCCGCATCTCACTTGCTTTCTCAACTGCAGACTGCGCGTGGTCAAGGCCAAGGGAGCGTGTGGAGCCCGGCTGTGCTGAGGGGCAGGGCTGGCTTCCTGCCAAGCTCCCTTGCACACACAGCCTGGCTGTTTATATCTTTCTGCTTTTCTTGTCACTTACTAAGCCACCACGGGGAAGATGAAAAATTGTAGCACTGGTGGTGCCTAAGTCGTCTGGCCGGGTGCCAGGAGAGTGGCCGGTGGCCGTGAGATCGCATGGCGGGGGATTGCCTTTATTTGGCAACCAGAGGAAGGCGCGGGAGCAGGTAAGAATGAGCTAAGAATGTCCTTTGTGACTTAAAAGTCAAATCTGTTTTGGATTTGGGGGCTGGGGGTTTATCCTCACATGTTGGTGTGCCTGCTGCCCCGGCAGCCTCTGGCCCAGGGCGGCCTCTCCTGCGGGGAGCGGAGCGCTGCACGGCAAGGCTGTCGAGTCAGCGCTGGCTAAACGTGGACATATAAGGGAGACGGCGCCGGGCCAGTCACGCACACTCAGCAGGGACTTAGGCTGCGGCCGTGGAAGATGAGACAGTGTCCCAACACTGCCCTGTCACCGGCTGCTCTGTATTTTATGATTTCTGTTGTTGGAAATGGGCTCAGTTTTTGGCTGACACTCGCATCTACAGGCATCTGGTTGTTGTTCTATTCTGAAAACAATTTAAAAATTAGGTTTCTTTGTCTTAAGTTCTCCTCAGATTACCACGATTGCAACCATGACTGGATTTGAAGCTCATGCATTACTGAACTTGGAGGTTTATCTCTCGTAAAACAAAGCTGATACGTTGCAGGGCAATAGGAAATTTGAGTCCTAGAGACTGCAAGCCAAACTTTTTTTTTTTTTTTTTTTCACAAAGATAGGAAAACTTTTGCCAAAATGACAGGCAGTCTCCTGGAACTGACGGGAGTTTAGGTGCCAATCTGATGCAACTTCCTGTCTCTGACTCATTAACTGTTCTGGTGAGATTCTCCCCTTCGAAAGAAAACACATGGAGACAGTGCAGAGGTGGTGCTGAGAAGCCCTGTTTCCCAGGGAGAAACAAGGGTTCCACCAGGTGTCACTGAAGCTGCAGCCATCAGCAAGGCCACTGCTCAGGGCAGCCATCCTTGGCGGTGCCACCACCATGCGGGGTCCTTCCTGCAGGCCCAGGTGCCCCCAGCCAGGCCAGGCCAGGAGCCGGGGATCTTGCACTGAAACTCCCTTCTGGGCCTCACGCCCCGCAGCAGCATCTCACAGTCCAGGAACCTGCCCTGCACAGCCCCTGCCACGGGAGGGCTGATTTCTATTCTAGCCCCAAAACGCGTTCATTAAACTCCGCCTGTGTGTGGGCTGACAGCTCTGACTACACAACAGAAGGAAACTGCTGAAAGTGAAAAAACCATCCACTGGGTCTGGTGAGTGAGCCCAGCCACCTCGTGGATCTGCAGGGAGCTCCCACACTGAGGCCAGAGGCCAGAGGTCAAGTGGCCGCCTGGGATCGGAAGCTATGTGGTGCATAGCTCGGCCATGGCGCTGGCCTGGCTGAGGTGGGGCCCCGGCTCAGCCCAGCTCCCAGCACTCTGCCCGCCACGGGGTCCTGACCTCACTTAGTTCAGTCGTTTCACTATTCAGGGGTTTAAACTAAAGCGTCTGTCAATGATTTCAGCCAGACTGGCACAGGGAATTCTATGTACTCTGACCAAGGTGGGTGGTGAATTGGATTAACCCTTTGAACAGCCCCAATGCCACTTGTAAGTATCCATTCACCGTGAGCCAGAAGTCCCCTGGACTGTGTCAAACAACAGTGAAAGCACGCAACAGCTGTGACGGAGCACCCTGCAGTGACATCTATCTCGTTCCCTAAACAAACAGGACACCCCTGGGCGCACGGCATCCTCTGGGTGTCTTGGAGTCTTCTCTGCTGTTCTGGTCCTACAGGTCCCTCCCATGACAGCCATTGTGACTCCATTCAAGTGGCTCTGATGTTAGGACATGCCCTCCACCTGGAGGGGGTGAAGGGTCTTGACTGGGAAGGCATCAAAACCCCCTTTGGAGTCTCTCAGATCTGAAACACCCACTCTGAGGGAGAAGGGAGCAGAGGACCCGACTCAGTCATTCTGATACTGGGGTCACCTATGTCAACAGGTCAGCTTTCCTGACCGTGAACCTCCTTAGAGATGATCCACAGTACTGAGCCTTGTGGAACATTCTGGAACAGCAGGGCATCAGCAGACATCCCAGGAGACCATGACTTCTGGGTGTGCAATGGCAGCTGCATGGCCCGTGTGCTTTCTGCTGCTGTAGATGCTGTGTCCCTCAGCCATGGGCTGCAGACACCGACAAGCTCACAATTGAAGGCATTAGGCAGTCCCAGTTTTATGTGCACAAAATAAAAACAGAATCATTTTTTCATCCACAGTTCAGACATCCTTTCCAGTAGGCCTAGGGGTAAAGGCAGGTAGGTGTTACAGAAGTGCCCCTAGGAACTGACAAGCTCCCGCCAGAACACAGCAGCAGTTGGCCAGAGGGATAAGGGAGGCAGGGCCTGGTGCTGGGTGGCCACAGCCAGAGGCCTCAGTGTGGGGAACAGAGCCACCTCAAAGGCTGTAACACAGAAGGTCTCCCCCACACACGGGGCAGAGCAGCCCTTGGACAGCGCCCCAGTCTGCAGCCACTGCCTCAGGACCCTGCAGGCTCTGCCCAGCAGGGAGCTGACACAGACCTGGGCGACAGAGCAAGTAAGGGCCATATCTCAGCCTTGGCTCCTGCCCTGTGAACAGTGAGTGTCTTTATCTTGCCTCCTGCTGCCCACCGGGCCTTGAGCAGCACCTTGTCCTGGTTCTGTTTGCTTTGGCTTCACTTAAGTGGAGGATTGCCCTGTGTTTGTGAACTGCACTGAATGCTACCTCTCTCAGTAACAGCTCTCCCTGGATTAACAGATGCCGAGAAAGCCAAATGGCTGACAAGCTCCCAAACTAAAATAGACCTGAGCACACACGGCCCTCCCCCACAATCTCTGCTCTTCCATCTGAATTAAATTCCAGATGTTTACAAGCACAAAGGATCTGTGCGGTACTCTTGTCGGAAACGTGGTGGTGGTTGTGTGAAAGTCCAGATAGGAGCCAGAGTCCACAGCCTGGCTTAGCCTAACCACAGAGATCCAAGAGCAGCCCATTTGCATAAGAACTGGGCTCACTGTACTAGGAAGGGCTGGTGGTGAACACAGCAAAGACGCTCCTTAGGTCACATCCAGCCCCTGTGACACCTCCCAAGTTCACTTCAGATTGTTGTTATTCAGTATTTTTAGATGCCAGATGTCTTGATAGACTTACAGAATTGAATTTTGGTTCTGCTAATTAGTCCTTAGTATGGCTGGGCAGTGGGCCACTTTATGAGGGCTCCAGGTCAGTGTCCATGTCTGTGATGGCCATGGGGGGGGGGTCTCCTCGCAGGGCTCACCAGTCACCCTGCACCTGCTGTCAGACCTCCCGCGCTCAGCATTTGGCACCTGGCACACCACATGCTCCCTTGCATGCCCCCCGCCCTCGGGAGCCTGAGTCGTTCTTTCTGCTCGTGGCTCTGTTCACACACCTGGAACAGAACAGTATCGCTGTGTGTGGGATGGAGGGACAGGTGGGTTTTTCCAGTAGTGCTGCTCCTAGTGTCAGGTGCACACCCATCAGATTCACTCAGGAGCTGCCCATCAGAGCCAGGGAAGTTGAGGCTGCCTGACCCCTTGTGATTTAAGAGTTTGTGTCCTCTAATTTGTACCCATTATGCCTTTTCTCAGGAAAGCACTGTCCAGGTGGGACAAGCTGTACTTAGTTCTTGCTGTAAAGAATACGTCCTGCACTAGTTGCAAAGCCAAGCACCATCAACAAGCAGCTGTGGACCCATCAGCTACTGCTGACTCCTAGGGCCGTCACTTTGCTTGGAGGTCAGATGAAGGCAACCTGAGCCCCAGGGAGAGGCAGGCTTCAGTCTGGACCTCAGGTTTTCTGCCCAGGAACCTGGGCTCTGATCCAGCCCTGTGGATAAGGACAGGAAGGAGGGTGGGGTCTGTCCAAGCCTCTCCAGGTTCAACCCACCCATGGTGAATCCCCCTGGCCAGCCAAGGCCCCACACCTACTCTGCTTCATGTTCTCTGTGTTCTGGAGGTTTATTCTAAGTGTTTTTCTTCAACTCTCATTGCACAGGACACCAGCAAGAAAGAGGTAAACATGTGTGCTCACCTGGAAATCTTTAAAAAAAAAAGATTTATTGATTTATTTGAAAGTCAGAGTTACACAGAGAGAGGAGAGGCAGGGAGAGAGAGAGAGAGAGAGGTCGTCCATCGGATGGGTCACTCCCCAACTGGCCGCAATGGCCGGAGATGTGCCAATCCGAAGCCAGGAGCCAGGACAGGAGTTTCTTCCAGGTCTCCCACGTGGGTGCAGGGTCCCAAGGACTTGGGCCATCTTCTACTGCTTTCCAAGGCCATAGCAGAGAGCTGGATCAGAAGTGGAGCAGCCAGGTCTCGAACTGGCACCCATATGGGATGCTGGCGCTTCAGGCAGTGGCTTTACCCACTATGCCAGAGTGTCAGCCTGCACACTTTTTATTTTAATTAATTTTCATTTTATTTGAAAGGGAAATCCTTTATCAACTAATTCACTTCCCAGATTCCTGCAACAGCTAGATCTGGGCCAGACCAAAGCCAGGAACCCAGATCTCAGTCCAGGTCTCCCATGCGGCTGGCAGGACCCAAGTATTTGAGCCACCATCTGCTGCATCCCAGCATGCAGAGACAGCACTTGAACCCAGACACGGAATGCAAGTGTCCTGAGTGTCAGCTCAGTGGTTACACCAACACTGCTGTCCTGGACCCAGTCTAACCAACTTTCATTTTCCAGCTTCATGGCCTGGACCACCTTTGTGCTGGGAGCTGTGGGGAGCAGGGCCTGTCTCCCGCAACATGGCGAAATAAGTACTGAGTCTACCAAGACTAGACTAGACTAGACCACTGAGACTATTAAGACTAACTCTATGCATCTGATCTCCCATCATATGGCGCTGAGAGAGAGTAAACAAATCTTACACAGCTGCTTGGTTAATTAGCTGATTCCTGACCCAATCCCTTAAAAAGGGGAGAGAGGCAACCTGCGCGGCAGCGCCCCGCTGAGAGAGTCAGTGGGAGGGCTCGCTGGTGCCACTCCTCCGTGAAAGCGGGGGGAGCAGCGGGGGTGCCGCCCCTCCGCGGAGGCGGGGGAGCAGCAGCAAATCCTGGAAGGGCCAGGGAAAGAAAACAGTGTCCGGTGTCGTTCCTCCGCGAGTGGGGGAGTGACAGGAGCAAGGTACTGTCAGTAACCATGGGGGATTTGAAGGGATGGGGGAATACTCAGTCCTGGCCATGAACACTGTGAAGTCCCCAAGCACCCAGGCACCTTGGTCACAGAATTTTACCATGCCGATTGACAGTGAGTCATTAACACACTTCTCATTTTATTATTTTGAAATGTTGATGGAATAATCTCAGGAGAAGTTTCGGGCTCTAGAGGAGTGAAATCTTGTACATCAAAGATGTGTTCTTCAATTAAACGGTCAATCATATCCACTGTAGATTTCCAATCAGATTCTGAGCCAAAGCTTCTGCCAAAGAGAACACTGATCTCTGGGTAAGCAAGAAATATGCAGCAGAAACCCACAGGAAAATAGATGCATTTCTTCCTGCTAAAATGAAAATCTGCCAAAGAGTCAGGAGCTAAGCTCAAGGGAGGAAAAGAGAAAGGGGAAGAGAGAGAGACAGAGAGAGAGAGAGAGAGGGAAGGAGAGAGAGGGAGAGGCAGAGAAAGCGGTGCTGCCCCTGCAGGTTCATGGCAAATGCAGACACCATCAGGGACTCCAAACTGTTCAGTAAGCAAGTGGGGAAAGAGGACAGGTCCTGATTTATTCTGTATAAAAACAAATTGAGCATTCTTTTCGCAGTGACAATGCATCCTTCATGCTGCTGGTGATATCTAACAAAACATGAAAAGGAAGACAGTGCCACATGGCACTCTCTCTGGTGTATCTTAAGTGAAGTTTGGCCACTGACACAGCACAAAAAATAACTGTATATACTAACACGAAAATGAAAAAATTCAGGCAGGGAAAAATTGCCACTTGATGCAGCTGGCTGTGAAATCCCCAGATCTAAGTCCATGGTTAGCACAGAGACTAAAATCTAACGCCAAGTAAAGCTTTGTTTAATGGGAAGGATAAACTGACAGAGTGGTTTCCATAGCAACACAAGGAGCTGCAGGTATCCCTGTGAGATCAGATAACACCCCATTGCTACACTTGTTGAATGCGTTTATCTTGATAATCCATCACTCGGACTCCTACCTGGTAGTACGTTCCCCTCTCTTTCAGAGAGACTGGGCCATTTGGATCAAGTAATTTTCATAAACTGTGTTAAGAAATGCACATACAGAGAGCAGAAACAGGCAATAGGTAAGTCAGTGTGGATTGTGTTGAGCATGGGCGTGCAAGCTCGTGCATCAAGGGTGAGCATCTTTGCTCCACTTTAGTCCCCCAACTTCTTCCCATCTGCACAGCACAGGCTCACTGGCAGACAGGCCTTCAGCTCTTCTTTATGTGGCTTTTCCAGAAGGTCTGAGACTCACCACCAGCTCCCCCTCACCAGACTTTACCCAGCTGGACCCCAGGAGTTCTGTCATTCACTGAGCCACCCAACTGTTGTCCTGCTTATGGGGTGATATTCAACTCCTCACATAGGTGCCTTGGAAAGTTGCTTAAGACACCAGGGTAGGAGCATTACAATGCTAGGAAACATTGCAGAAAGGGCTGGGACATGGGTCAGAAGCTTTGAGTCTTGCCCTGACTCTACAGCAGCTGGGCAGTGTAGCAGGTCAGGCCACTGCTTGGGACGCCAGCGTCCCATACAGAAATGTTGGCTCAAGTCCTGGGTCCTTCACTTCAGGTCCAGCTTCTTGCTAATGTCCAGCCTTGGAAGTAGCAGATGATGGCACAAGTACTTGGATACTTGGAACCATGCAAGAGACCTGATCCTATCTTTGGCTTGGCCCAGTCCTGATTGCCATGGGCACCTGGGGAGTGAACCAATGCATGAAAGTCTCTCTCTCTCTCTCTCTCTCTCCCTCCCTCCCTCCCTCCCTCAGTTTGCCTTTCAAGTAAATAATAAATCTTAAAAAAAAAAAAAAGCAGTAGATGCGCACTCCATGACTCATGTCTTTCAGGTTTCAGGATAGCTCCTGCATGCAGCTAGCCTGCTCACGGGTGGGGGGCCTGCAGGCAAGAAGACAAAGATGCCTGATTCTTGTGTTTGTCTGCAGATGGGATGTCCATGTTTTCCTGGTCTACTCCTTCAGCTGAATGGAAACAGCCATACTCCTTTTCTTCCAGCTCCCAGCAGAGTACTGGAGGAAGAGACACCAGCTGTGACATGCTCCAGCCCCCAGTGGTGGGGGGAGAATGAAAGCCTTCCAAGTGGGGAAGAAGGCCACACACAGCGACCATGATGGCGTGAAGAGTGCTCCCCTCCTGATGCATGTGTGTGCAGAGTGCAGGCACACAAGCATCCTGTGTATGTGTTTATGCCACCCTCAAGTTTTCTGATACTTGGACCAAAAATCATTCCCATAGTGCGAACAGAACACAGGAATAATAAACCTTGAAAGACAAAATAGAGAGGCCCAAGTGCAGGTTGGGGAGAAAAAAGAGAATCTAGAGAGGGGCTCTTGGAGAGGAAGGCCAAAAGGCGCTATTCAAAATAAAGGCAAGATGAGAGTTGTGAATTATGAAATTTCCAATAGAACAATGAAAAGACAAAAAAATAGAAAATTCCCTTTGGCACTGGGGAGCAGGGCAAAGAGAGGTGACAAGCCTTTGTCAGCCAGAAACCAGGAGATGCCATCGAAAGGAGTCCAGTGTATCTGAAAACACCTAAACTGGGGTGCGGCGCCTTCCGGGGACTTATTAAGCGGGGGACTTGTTAACTGCAGGTTCTAGTTCCCTAAGTATCTGTGGTGAGGGTGAGTCTGCCTTTCTAATGAGCTCATCCTGGACTGAACTGTGCAGAGCAAGCACCGAATGACTTGACAGACACGGGCTGCAGGCACCACAGCCCCCAAGCCCGTGTGGAATGGGAAGGAAATGGGTGGGGAGGGTGTTATTGGTGTGGATCTGTTTAAAACGTGTCTATTTCATCTGCCCAGATATGTCAGCATTCTGGGGAAGAACGTGTATATTGAGGGAGAACAAACAACCTGAAAGTGGTCTCTGTCTGACCTTCAATGAAGATTTTATTTAAGTCATGGCAGTGGTGAGCAATGTCACAGTGATCATGACCATGTGTCTTCTTGAGTGACAAAAGGAGCCGGAGCCCACTTTCAATATTCCCCAATGCCCAAGCTCATGGTTAGCTGGTCTCCATGCTTGACATCACTGAGGCTTGGAGAGGTGGAATCCCACAGCAGGAAGTGCAATATCTCTGCCCTTATGTAGTTATTAAAATTTAAATATTAACACTAAAATAAGTATAATAGTGAATGTGTGGGGCAGGCACTTGGGGCAGCACATCCCATATCAGAGTGCTTGGGGTTGACTCCCAGCTCTGCTTCTGATCTCGGCTTCTTGATCATGCACACCCTGGAAACAGCAAGTGATGGTCCCAATAGTCGAGTCCCTGCATTCCTGTAGGAGGCTTGGATTGAGCTCCAGAATCCTGCCTAGGGGTCTAGCCCAGCCTCAGCTATTGCAGGCATTTGGGATGGGCAGTCTGTCTCTATCTCTCCCTGTCTCTCCACCTTTCAAGTAAATAAAAATAAATTTGAAAATATATAGAGAGTAAAATAAATATTGTAAGAATGCAAAAAGTAATCAAAATATCCACAAATTATTATAAGTCCATTTCTATATAATGGCATAAAGAAGTTAAGCTTTACAACAAATACAATAATGAATAGCAATTTTCCTTATGAAGTGCTTCTTTGCTTTAAAAATAACCACAAGGTCTTTCTATAACAAACATCCTTAACACATGTAAGATTCCATTCAACTTAAGTTTCACCCATATTCTTGGGGGAATTACAAGCAGATCCTGAGGGCCAGCTCGGCAGAAATGCTCTGTGAAACACAGAGCCGTCACTCGAGGGCACTTCCACAGATGCCAAACGTTGGAAGTGTCTGGGTGACGGGTCCCAGTTTTCATTTTATGTCCGAGCGTCCTTGCTGCTCGCATAGCAAACCCTGGTGGAGAATTAACATTTCTCAGAATCAACTGCGTTTTAAAAGATGGAGGAATTACGATAGCCAAGCGCCTGCACATGGAGCTGTTCCTTCACAGACCTGCCAATCATGAGGGTTCAAATAAAAGTCAAGTGGAACGAGCTCATTCACGTCTTGCACAAGTCACAGGAGGAGAAAGCCGAGCCCGGGGAAAGCCACACCTCAGAGTGATGTAAACTGCTGTCACTATTTTCTGGCACTCTGATTTCAACTTGCTGACACTGAAAGTGGGATTTCTTCAAATTTTGGTTTGTACATGAAATTTGTCATCAGAAATACTCATCAAAGTTTGAGTATGAACACAACTGTAGGCAGTAGAACTACTGACCATTTTAAATATCTGTCAGTGTTACAAACAGTCCCTGGAAAACTCTGCAACACTAACACTCCAACCAGAAAGGCATTTAAAATCACACCAGTCAATTCCACGTGTTCTTCCAACCCAGCCTCTCAGTTGAATCCTCACTGACATGGTCACTGGTGACACTCAGTAAGGGTCCTATCCGAAAACAGTTGAGGACACCAAGGGTTCTAAAAACTGCAAACTGCAGTATTTTACAAAACAAATGCAACATAAGGTCAGTTATTAAAGTGTGCAAGACAATTATGACATATTTTTGCCTTGATAAAGCCACAGTGATGTAAGATACAGGCTGTGAAACAGAGGGTCCCTTTCAGAGGTGGGGTCACTTCTCCTCACTGGGGACAGCAAGAGGCTCCTGTGCCTGCCAAAGTCTTGCCAGTGCAAGATAATGCAGACTTCTTCTTTTTTTCTTTTTTCTTTTATTTCAGATAGAGTTAGACACTGAAGAGAGAGACAAAGAGAAAGGTCTTCCTTCCATTGGTTCACCCCCAAAATGGCCGCTACAGCCAGAGCTACGCCGATCCGAAGCCAGGAGCCAGGTGCTTCCTCCTGGTCTCCCATGTGGGTGCAGGGGCCCAAGCACCCAGGCCATCCTCCACTGCCCTCCCGGGCCACTGCGGAGAGCTGGACTGGAAGAGAAGCAACCGGGACTAGAACCCGGTACCCATATGGGATGCTGGCACTGCAGGCAGAGGATTAGCATAGTGAGCCACAGCACCAGCGATACTGCAGACCTCTAACACGACACTGCCACAACTGCCAATTACTTTTAGGCTGATAGTTTTTGTGGTGTGTTTTTCAAATATGGAGGATGGTTACATTAAAACAGCGTAACACGTCAACAAGTCTCATCCTCACAGCAGTGAGCTCTGCAGTGTTGCCATTGAGCTAACATCATGTCCAACCCCAGAACTCAGTTTCAATGCCCAGAAACTGGAAAACAGCCAACCTTGGGGCTTTTTCAGATCTTCTTACAGCTTTTTAAAAATATTTATTTGGCTTATTTGAAAGATAGAGTTAGAGAGAGAGAGAGAGAGAGAGAGAGACACACAGAGAGAGAGAGAGAGAGAGAGAGAGAGAGAGGTCTTCCATCAGTTGGTTCACTCCCTAAATGGCTGCAATGGTCAGAGCTGAGCCAATCCAAACTCAGGACCCAGGAGCTTCTTCTGGTTCTCCCGCATGAGTGTAGGGACCCAAGGACTTGGGTGACCTTCTGCTTCTTTCCCTGGTGCATTAGCAAGGAGCTGGATCAGAAGTGGCGCAGCTGGGACTCGAACCAGCATCCATATGGGATGCGGGCACTTCAGGCCAGGGCTTTAACTGCTGTGCCACAGTGCAGCCCCTCACAGTTTTTTTTTTACAAGATGTGTTTATTTTTCTTGAAATGCAGAGTTACAAAAAGGGAGAGGCAGAGGCAGCGGGAGAGGCAGCGGGAGAGGGAGAGGGAGAGGGAGAGAGAGAGAGAGAGAGAGAGAGAGAGAGAGAGAGATCTACCATCCATTGGTTCATTCCCCAAATAACTGGGACAACTGGAGCTGGGCCAGTCTGAAGTCAGGAGCCAGGAGCTTCTTCCAGATCTCCCATGAGGGTGCAGGGGCTCAAGCACTTGGTCCATCTTCTGCTTTCCCAGGCCATAAGCAGAGAGCTGGATTGGAAGTTGAACAGCTAGGGCTTGAACTGGTGCCCATATGGGATGCTAGCAGTGCAGGCGGAGGCTTAACCTACTACGCCACAGTGCCAGTCTTCTTCTGAAAGTTTTTAAAAGGGATCCACAAAGAAGATGTGCTTATTACTGTATCACTGGACATTTGTCCACAATGTTTGTAGAGAGCAAAAAGGTGGGTACAAAGTGGGTCTCTCCTGCATACCTCAGTGTACACTGATGGATGCTGGGATTCTGAATCCTGCTGCCAGTGGAAGTGCAGCAGACTTGAAGATCAAGTGCACTGGAAGACTGTCACTTCCTCAAATCTGTGGAGAGAAATCCAGGTGAATTTGAATTTGAACATACATGGAGGGGAGGAAAACCCAGGAACACATTTGATGCACTTGAACTTATCGACTTTTTACCTCTCAGTCACTGAGGCTGGGTCCTGAGAGAGAGCCTCACACGCAGGCTCACAGAAATGACCGAGGGCGTGGGCCCTGTCTCTGCGTTCGCCCTGCACAAAGCTGTGCCAACAGGTTGTAAGACAGACAGCTGAAACAAACGTTGTTCTCAAAAAGTAGGATTCAGACAGTAATGCCAGGAATGTATTTGGTCAGTCAACTAAATCGTAGCCAGCATGGAAAAGGAGTACCTGCTGCTGCTTAGTTTATAAAGAACATTCAATCTACTGTTTTATTTAATCCCTTAAAATAAAGCCTTTTACTAAAAATAAATGGGTAGCAACCTCATTTCACACAGGGAAAAGTAAGAGCCAGGAGCTGAAGGGACTCGTCTTGGGCCATGGGGACAGTGGCAGAGCAGGATTCAGGCAGAGCTCCCTGGCTTTCCCATCCACCAGAAGTCCTGCCTGCCCTGAGAAGCCCACACACCTAGTTGCTTCCTCTGGAATTGCTCTACCAGGTTCTGCCGTATAAGGACAAAGAGAAAACCTCCGAAACGTGTTTAGCCTGAATTCTGCAGAGCACAAATTAAAGAAAGCACTTGACCTAGAGAAACCTAAACTATGGGATTCATTGCCAGAAAGGTGGCAGGGGTGGCAAATGTAAGATATCTGAAAGATCTGCAAGGAGCCATTCAACCACCTGAAGATGAGGGAGTAAGACCCAGTGCCTGTGCCTCCCTGAGGTGGACAGCAGGAAGGACAAGCCGCATGTCTTGCTGCAAGTGCCCCCTGGGGTTCCCCCTGTGGGAGCCAGAACCCAGAGCTGGATGGACCCTGGCGTCCTTCTCAGGCCACCACAAGCTTCTGTACGTTGTGTGCAGTTGGGGGCGTGCCATGCTAGGTGTCTGGCTCCCTTGCACGGGGAGGGGGCACGTGGGTCCCTCTGAGATGCACTGCCAGCCACAAGGCTAACTGAAAATATGGTGCTTTGCTTTCATTTAAGGCTTCTTTTGCATCATATTCATTTTATGAGTCACCTATTTTTTTTCTAAGTAGGCTAAAGCTACATCTTAAAGAAGCTGAGAGATGAGAACTTACTTTGCTCACCACAGCCTTACCTGTTAGCACAATGCTCTCACGTGGTGGGCACATGATCTACCAGATGAATGAATGAATGATCTTTGCAGGGTACACACTTCCAAGTTCAAGTGCTTTTTATTCCACTGTACTTTTAAATGGACTGTTAGAAATGTACATCACTGGAAATAACATTCTCAGCATGAAGCAATGAAGAAAAATGATTTTCTGAGGAATATGCACTTTTCTTCACTTTCCACTATCGTCTCCACACCCTAGTTCTGAAATTCCTGCCTTTTTCACTTGCACTCCTGCAAAAGTAGCTGCTTCTGCTTCTGAGTTCAAATACCACTTCTTCAGAAATGGCCCCCCTACCACCTAATACATGCGGATTCCCTCCCTCTCTTCTCTTGCTCACCATTATACTTTGTTTTTCCTTGCATGCTTTATAACTTCTATTTAGTTATCTATTTGCTGGTGTTCACCCTCTAACATAAGCACTCTACAAGG
Source organism: Oryctolagus cuniculus (assembly GCF_964237555.1). NCBI lineage: Eukaryota > Metazoa > Chordata > Mammalia > Lagomorpha > Leporidae > Oryctolagus > Oryctolagus cuniculus. Next base: position 199,867,302 of record NC_091433.1, read on the forward strand.
GTAGCAATTATTTACAGCACTTCATGGAACACTTTATACACCAAATACTCAACAGCACAGTCAGTAACAGCATTCGATTGGAGGAAAGAAGGAAAAAATAGATGGATGGTGGATAGACAGGTGGATGCATAAATGCATGGGTGGATGTACTGATGCATGAATGGGTACATGTGGGTGAGTGGATGCTTGGATGGACGCCGGGGTGTGTGGGTGGATGCATACATGGATGGATGGATGGATGGATGGACAGATGGATGGATGGATGGATGGACGGATGGGTGGACAGGTGGATGGACAGATGGATGGAAAGATGGACTATGGATGGATGGACAGATGGATGGATGGATGGACAGACGGATGGAAGGATGGACTATGGATGAATGGATGGATGGACGGATGGATGGGTGGGTGGATGGGTGGATGGATGGATGGATGGATGGGTGGGTGGATGGATGGATGGATGTGCACATGGATGGGTGGATGGATGGATGGATGGATGTGCACATGGATGGATGGATGGGTGGGTGGATGGATGGATGGATGGACAGATGGATGGAAGGATGGACTATGGATGGGTGGGTGGATGGATAGATGGATGTACACATGGATGGATGGATGGATGGATGGGTGGGTGGATGGATAGATAGATGTACACATGGATGGATGGATGGTTAAAGAGTTCCCAGACAGTGGCCTCACGCCTTCCACCCTGTAAGACAACAGGTGGGTGCCCCATAAAGCATGGGAGGTCTCACCACACTGTGGATCTGCAGGAGTCTCCAGAACAGTGAGAAATAAACTGCTGCTGCTGTTTAAAAGCTACTTACTTCTTGTATTTGGCTGTAGCAGCCCAAATATTGTAAGACAGTATCCCAAATACTCCTTTCACAATAGACTATATTATAACAGTGGTAAAAATATCAGAGGCTGCAATATTACTATGTTCAATGTTCCCCTGCTTATAAGTGTCAGGCAATAAAAAAACCCTGTTCTTATGAATTCCTACTCCTAATATATCTAGCACTAAACACACATGTCTTCCCGACTTTACCATGTGTGTTCTGCCTCACATGGCGGCGGCTGCCCTCATATACCAGTCTGGATGCTGGCCCTCTGGTCTGGGCACCCCCCTACTGGTCTGACTGCTCGCTGGTCACACAGAAACTTAATCTTTCAGGACATTTCAATCTTCTTTCTAACAATTGGAGGGAACAAGTCCCAAAATTCCAATGCACCATTCTTTAGGTTTTGTGTGATGTAAGAAATGAAGTACAGGGAGAAAAGAGACCACAAGATGACACTGACTGCAAATCTTAGTAATACTTTGTAATTATTTATCAGTTGTTTATTTAAAAAACTTCAGGCACTACTCAAAAGTTAGCATACCTTATTTAACGTTCACAAAGCCTCTGAAGCACTGCGAACTCTAAGCATTGCCCTTTTAGAGACTGAAAACTGGACTCAAAGACACCGAGTTGCCCAAGTCCAGGCAGACCAGGAACAAGGATCAGGCCTGGAGACCCTGCGACCTTTGTCCTGCACACATTGCCTTCCTGAAGGGAAGCGGAGACAGGGAAGTGCCTCTCTAGCTGGCCCACCTCCCCAGTAAGACCCCTGAGGGTCTGCGTGCCCCACCCCAAGGGTCGTCCTGGGCGTTTCCTGCAGCCCTGGCTGCACCACACCTGTGGCCACGTGAGCGACCACCACCCCTCATTCATGGCGTCCCAAATGCCAGTCTTCCCAGATGGCGCCAGTTGGACAACATCTTTTATGACAACATATTGGTCATATTTTGGTTATAGGGTCCTAGGCCTTCTTAGAGGGCTCACAGCAAACTCTGTTAATTCAACAGCATTGATCTTCACAGAGCAGGTGTCCAGTATATGTTTTTTTTTAAGATTTGTTTATTTATTTATTTAAAAGGCAGAGAGAGAGAGAGAGGGAGAGGCAGAGGGAGTGATCTCCCATCCATTGGTTCACTCCCAAAATGGCTGCAACAACTGGGGCTGAACAAGACCAAAGCCAGGAGCTGGGAACTCCACCTGGGTCTCCCACACGGGTGGCAGGAGCTCAAGGACTTGACCATCTTCTGCTGCCTCCCAGGTGCGTTAGCAGGAAGCTGGATCGAAGTGCAGAGCAGCCAGGACTCTGTCCCAAGCGCTCTGATATAGGATCAGGCATCCAAAGCAATGGTTTAACCCACTGTGCACAGCACTCATCCTTTCCATAAATAATTTTAGGTACTGATTTGTGAGGATCCATAAGTAAAAATACACAGGAACAGCATGTTTATTAGCTGTTTCTTAAAAAATTTACTTTGAGGCCAAATGCAATGAAGTCCTCTTCATCTTGGCTATGGGACAGGAAAGCAGAGTAACAGGACGTGGGTGGAGCTTCTGAGCACCCCAGCCCTGAGTGTGGAACTCAGCCCCTTTCTTGTAAACATGCCCCACCCTGCAGTTACGCAAAGGCTGGGAGGGTGCACGACCTGCATGGGAACTTCCAAAGTGTCTGGAAAATGAAATTGCTTTTCAGAGTGCACCTGTCCCTGAGCTTTCTCGAGAGCCCTGAATGTGCCCACAGCAGCACCTTCTTCCCCCACGCGGGGAGCGAGGATGGGGCAGAGCTTCCTTGTCCAGCACAGGCTGAGGTCAGCACCCAGTTTCTCCTCACTGCTAGCACACTGATAGCATTGGCAGTGGAAATCGCAGATTCAGCAAAAAATTAAATACTAAACAATGTAACATATAATGTGACCTTTTATGAAAGGTGATTGTTAGATTAAGAGCCAATTTAGATTGTTAAATGATTAACATAATGGTTGAACAAACATGAAGATCCAGTCTGCAATATGCTGTTAATACATATGAATTTTAGAAGTTTTTTAAAAAATATTTATTTATGTATTTGAAAATCAGAGTTACAGAGACAGAGAGACCTTCCATCTGCTGGTTCACTCCCCCAGATGGCCACAATGGCCAGGGCTGGGCTGGTCTGAAGCCAGGAACCAGGAGCTTCTTCTGGGTCTCCCACACGGGTGCAGGGGCCCAAGGATCTGGGCCATCTTTAACTGTTTTCCCAGGCGCATTAGCAGGCAGCCAGATTGGAAGTGGAGCTGCCAGGACTCGAGTTGGCCCATATGGGAAGCCAGTGCCACAGACAGACAGAAGCCTAACCTTCTATGCCACAGTGCCAGCCCCTGGACGTCTTTTTAGGCAGTTTGTATTCATCTAAAATTAAATATATGCTTTTTAGGGAAAAGCCAAAATGATTCCAGTTAAATGAGCTACACACTGCTTACAAACTGCCTTGCCCCCTCGTGACAGAAACTCAAAGTAGACTTTCCCGGTCTGCTCCGTTTTCTTCCTGTGATCAATATAGTTTCCTCAAGAAGGAGAGAAAATTAAACCAGCTCTCGCAGAAGCAATCAGTTTTTGCCAGTCATCCTCAAATACAGCTTGTTGCTAATTGTCTGCATTACTCTTTCAACACTTTGGTCCCTCTCCCGGTCAAGGTGTTAGTGCAGGAGTGGATCCCCCGCTGTGGGAAGGGCAGTGAAGCCTGGCGCCCCGGCTTCCTGCAGAATGGCTGTGGCCGGACCTTCTCGGGGACAATCCTGGAATCGTCTTAGACTTCAGGACGGAGCCAACCACCTCATTCTACACGGAAGGAAACGAGGAGACTCGGTGACTTTTCCGTGCGACTCCACGCGTCTTTGTGGGAGTGCGCTCAGCTCGGCAGTCCTGCCCGAGGACCCGCACTCACACGTCCGGTGCGTGGAGCTCTCCACCAGAGTAAAGGTCAACACAGCAGTGCGTCATTGCTTGGAGGCTGCAGCGATTGCGACTGCAAACGAAGGGCACCCGGCGCCGTTTCAGCCTAGAATTTCAGAAGCCAGGATGAGTCCGACCCTTAACTGGCCGTCTGTGTGGACCCGGCACCGCGCTGGGCAGGCCCTGGGGCGCTCCGGCGTGGGGCAGTCTCTCGGAGTGGCTGGGAGGTGCAAGGCGCCGTCCGAGCAGCCCAGCAGGTGCCGTGAAGAACCAACACCTTAGCTTGGTTGGTAGACCTGGGGTGGGGTGGGGTGGGGAGCTTCTGGAGTTTTTCAGGAGCTTTGATTCTGTCAAACACTATTTGAAAAAAAGTACTTTAATATGAATTTAGATGAAAATAAATGTCATTAGGCTAAAATTTTTTTTAGCCACACCAACACTTTCTCAAAAAGTATTTCACACCAAAGCAGTTCGCTAGAGCGGGAGCCAGGCAGGTCTCTCTGCTGGGGGCACTGGCGCACCTGCGGGACCCGCACCCGGCCAGGACGAGCCTCGCTAGGCGGCGCTCTCCATTTGCAAACCGCAAACCCCCCGCCCCCACGCACGCAGGAAATCTCACTGTCTGCCTCAGGGCCGCTTGAGGAGAATTTTCACTTTTTCCTGCGTGTTTCAGCAGAAGCGTTCGCGTTTCAGTCACGCTGCAAGCCCTAGACCTGGCTGTGACATCAAACCGTGCGCGGGGATGAAAACGCGCACGGGGCAAGGGAGCCTAGGTGGCCCCGTTTTAATGTCCTCCACCTCTGCCTCACCCACCCCTGCCTTCTGCTCGAGGAACCGCAGCTGTTGAAAGGAAAAGTGACGGAGACGCACGCAGGCCAGAGAGGGACGGAGAGAGACGGAACCCGAGAGAATGGCAATGGCGGAGAGACAGGAAAGATGCCTTGTCACAGGCACCGACGTGTCCGAGGCAGCGAGGCAGGTCAGAGCCAGGAGCCCGCAGGGGACCCCGCAGCCGCCCAAGGCCCCGCCCCGCACACGTGCGCGCCCGCAGCAACGCGGGGCTAATGGCGGAGGCTGCAGGTGGCGCGCCCTCCACGGCGGGTTCCTGCTCAGAACACCTTCCTCGGCCGCTTGGAGGGTGTCCAGCTCTTGCCCAGAAAGCGCCAACAAAATGGGAAAGTGCGTAATTGAGTGATAATACAATTTACAAGAAAAAAAAATTAAAGCAGGCGAGCAGTTGAACCCCACGGAGTGCCCGGCACACCCGAGGGATCAAACTCCCCAAAGACGCAGCCCTGGGGGCCCCCTCAGCGTTCGCGCGGTCTGGGGGCGCAGGGTCCCCCCGCGGGGCCTCCGCGGGCGCTCGCGCGGTCTGGGGGCGCAGGGTCCCCCAGTGGGTTGCCTCCCGTCTCCGGAGCTTAAGGTCTGGGTTCGGACAGAACCGACGAGTTCCCGGCAAAGGCGCTACTCGCGCCCCTGTCACTAGGGACGGCGCGGAGCCGGACGCAGGGGGCCGGGCGCGGGGCGGGGCGGAGAGGAAGGAGCGGGGACCGGGAAGTGGGGGACGGGGCGGGGGCGGGGGTCTGACGAATCTGCGCGCCGGTGCGGGCGCTCCAGCGGCTTCTAATTAAAGCCGGCCCGGAGCCCTCGGGGACCCGCCTGACGCTGGCGGGCGCCAGGATAAGAAGCGCCCCGAGCTCGGCTGCGGGTCTCGGCGCCGGCGCACCCAGGACCGCCGGTCCACCTCGGAGCGACGACTCCCGCATCCCGCGTGCCCTGCACTGTACGAGCCAGGCGCGCTGGGCATGGAGTAGCGGGGTGCGCGGGCTCGGGGCGCACGGACTCCGGGTGCACGGGCTCGGGGCGCAGGCACACGCTCGAGGACTCCGAGGCTCCCGGCGCGGGCGCAGGTAACGCAGCTCGGTGCTGAGCACAGGTGGCCCGGCGGGCGGCGCGGGGCAGGGGTTGAGGGACCTCCCCGGCGGCGGAGCGCGGGTTTCGCGCTGGGATCTCGGTGAGGCTGGGACCCTGAGGCCGGCAGGACCGCCGCACAAAGGCGAGGAGGGCCTGGGCCCGGCGCGCCGCGCTACGGTGGGGCGGGGCGGGGCGGGGTGGGGGTCTCCCGCCGCGGCGTTTCCAAAGGTTCGGGAAAGTTGTGCGGTGCTGCCCCCGCGGCTTACTGGCCCACCCTGCGGTGCAGAGGGAAGTTCGGGACCTCCGGGTGCGCCCGGGACCTTCGCATCAGCCGCTGTCGCTCGCTCCGGGTGGGACCTGGGACGGGTCCTCGCGGAGAGCGCCTCCGACCACGACCAGCAGTCCCAGGCCTCCGCGGGGGTGCGCGGCTCCGGGAGTGAGGGGGCCCTGGGAGCCGAGGCTGTGGGTCCCCAAGGGTCTAGGGATGCGGGGTCCCGTCTGCCGCAGCCCGGCGGGTCCGCCCGCTCCCGCCTTTGCTCCCCGCCGGCTGACCGCCCTCCCTGCCCCCGTCCCTTCTTCTCCCAGCGAGCGGAGCTCCGAGAGCGCGCGGAATCCGCCCGCCGCGCCCGAGCTGCGATGCGCGGGCCCGGGCGCCCCCTCCTCCTGGGGCTGCTGCTCCTGCTGGGGGCGGCAGGGCCCGGCCAGGGGGCCGCGGAGCCCCGGGAGGCCGCGGACAGGCAGACGCTGCTGCGCCTCATGGTGGAGATCGTCCAGGAACTCAGGAAATACCACTCCGGGGACCCGAAGAGGCTGCGGATCCTCGGCGCGCAGGACGACGCCCTGCGCCCCGGGGAGGCCGCGAACTACGGCGCCGACCCGGAGGAGCAGAGAGTGGGTGAGGGTCCCGGCTGGGTGTGGACCTGAAGGACTGGGAGGGGGCGAGGGTCCCGCGGTGTGGGCCGAGGGCACTGCCCCTGTGTCTACCTGCCATGTCAGAGACCACGCAAGATTTGTATTTGCTTGGAGACAGAATTGTCGTTGAGAAACACATTTTTTAAAGAAAAATCTATTTTGAGCTCTTTTTTTTAAGAAGGAATTTTTGTTTTACGAGAAAGCAAAGGGCAGAAACGGAAGGCCGGTGCGAGGCCTCCGGGATACCAGCGGCTAGGCTGCTTCCACGGCCTGGAGCTGCTGCCTGGGTCTGCTGTGTGGCTCTCCCCGCGCAGAACTTTCGCAGCTCTGAGGGGAGTGCCAGGAAGGCCTCCAGGAGACCCCACCTGGCCAGAGGGAGGCAGGGTGTCAGTGTCCCTCTGGCAGGCAATCCCAGTGAGGTCACCAGCCCAGTGCAGAGGGTGGCTGTGAAGAGCAAAACCCAGCCTGAGAGCACAAAGGGTCTCTGTGCGGTAGGGAGGCCTTTGGTTCTGAGGGGTCTTTCTCTAGAACTCTCCTTCCTTGGGGGCCAGAGTACTGTCTGCCTCCATTCTTATGTATGGGAGTTACCAACAGGTGGTTTTAAAGGCATTTAATCTTTTTTCTGGAAGACTTTTTTTTTTTTTTAATTTGAAGGATCAGGTTTTCTTTCCAGACTGAAATATTGTGGGATTTGAATCCCAAACTCTTCAAACTTTCTACAAGTGATTTACTTAAGGAAATAATAAAAAGCTTTCTTACTTAAAAGCTACAACCTTATGGCCTCTATCCCCTCCCCCTGTAATGCATGCACTCTAACGTGGGCGCTGTGGGCAGTGAAGCTGCGCGAAGAAAACCGTGCCCCTGACAGGAGCCTGACCTGGTGCCGTCTCTCACAAGCAAGGGTGCTCTGGTCTGCTTGTCACTTGCAGCGAAGCAGGGCTAATGCAGCTTCCGATCATTTTCCTCAACACTCAGCTCAGATTGCATTTTCTAAAAGGCTTCATTCAGGCACTATAATGATTCCTTTCCCCTCACACAGAAATTGTTCCTAGAGATCTCAGGATGAAGGACAAGTTCTTAAAACACCTCACAGGTGAGTTCTTGCTCTCCCCTCCCTCTCCCAGGCCCTCTGCAGCCTCTGTGTCCTCACCGGCTGTGTCTTCTTCCCTGTTCCAGGTCCTCTCTATTTTAGCCCAAAGTGCAGCAAACACTTCCACAGACTGTATCACAACACCAGAGACTGCACAGTCCCCGCATGTAAGTGACCAGGCTGGATGCTTCACGGATGAGTGCCCACAGCCCTCCCCTGCTTCACCTCCCCTTGCATGAGTAGGGGCCCCGCCCCCAGACTCCCATCTGCTCTGATATAGAGTGAGGGCCAGGATGACCAGACCACTGGAGGAGGTATTCAGTTCCACCTCAGCTAATGCCAGACTGAAAATCATTTACATAATTTACTGGAATTAACCAACCCTTGGAATGGGCTGGACTGCTCCTCTGTTTTGTGGATTTTCCACTGACGCCTGTGTTTCCAGCCACTCCACCGTGACGATGAAGACAGGTAAGAAGGAGCTGCTAAAAGGATTACTGCCCAGGGCTATGGCCCAAGTTCAGAGGACAGAGCCACCTGGAGTGCTCCAGACACATGCCTTGACCAGAGGCTGTTCTCTTCCAGGAGCTGTAGCCTCCTCACCCAGGAATGCTGTTGCTTTCTAGCTGCCTTCGCCACTGTACAAGCTGCCGGTCCGTCAAGCTCAGCTGTGTGCCTTTTTCTCCCACTGGTGTCTTTTCATTCTCTTCAGACTTCCAGTTGTTTTTCTATAACAAAACATATTTTCCCCAAAAGTGGATTGTTTGGCTTTTCACGAAACCATTACTTTTTTTTTTTTAATTGGGACTGCAACTTTCATTTCATGTGAAGCTCACAGAAGAAAAACTAGGCAGATCCAGGACGAATCTGCTAAGGGCTTCAGAGACTGCCCCAAGACCAGCATGCTACATGTGCCTGTTCTGCCTGTCCAGGGGCAGGAGAAGGGGGAGAAAGCAAGGAAGCAACTGAGAAAAACAAGAAAGGAGGAAGAACAAAAGCCAATTTGCATAAAGGACAGGTTTTTTTCCCTTGGTTCAGCCAGCAAAGTTACTTATTAATATATAATCATCATTTTCAGAGCTAGGCACATCCCCAAACACCTATCAGGGGTCTCGGGCAGCTCCATGTGGTATCACAGCTCCTTTCAGTCAAAGTTGCAGCACAGGCAAGAGGCACACAGGTCCTACACTGGGGAAGAGTGCTAGGCTCACCTGGCGGGCTCACTGGCGGGCTCACTGGCTAGCTCACCTGGCTGACCTTGCTAGCTCACCTGGCTGGCTATCCTGGCTGGCTCACTGGCTGGCTATCCTGGCTGGCTCCCTGGCTGGCTCCCTGGCTCCTGAGCTGCAGTAGCACCCTGCTCAGCACATGCTGTTCCCACAGTGCTGTGACTTGTTACTTCCCAGGCACTGTGTTCAGCCCCTTTCCCTCGCTGTGTGCTGCTGCTCCTGACACTGACTTGTCTGAGAAGTGTGCACCTGCTTCCCAGGGCCAGAGAATCCTGTCGTTATTGCGGCTCAGATGTGTTCATATTCTGTGTTATATACTGTCTTAGAATAACAGGATTTTAGATTCTAAATTGGAAAGTGACCTTCAGGTCACTGCAACGAACTTAAGCAGTTTGTGCCACCAGTCCACGTCACGGTCACCAGGTGCCCTGGCTCAGGGCAACTCGGCTTTGGAGCCAAGAGCTGGCAGGTCTGGGTGCTGGGATGAGTGGCTTCTGAATGTCACTCCCACCTCTTCCTAGCCCACGGGGCCTGGAGAGCTGAGCTGGCAACTTCCATGCTGCTCCAAACCGTGGAAGGGAAAATCCCCGAGAGCCTGAAATGAAGACCCCCAGAGCCTTCATGCTCAGCGTGGGGGCTTCGTGGCCCCTCACACACCCGAGTTAGAAAATCTGCATCCTGGTGAACTTCCGGGTTTCTATGCAGTACAGGGTGTGGAGGCAGGGCCAGGGGCATCTGCAGAGTGGGACAGTAGCTGGCCCTGAGTCCCTGCTGTCCACGCCAGCAGCCAGCCCTGGACTGCGCTGTGGAGTCTGGGAGCCCGCGCTGCAGCGAGTGCTGTCGCCAGGTCTCGCGTGGCTCGGTCGCAGCTGTTCGATGAGGTTTCCCCTCTGAGGGCAAACCCCCACGCTGAAGACGCGCGCAGAATCAGACTCCCAGCTGCGGGCGAAGCTCTCTCGGCTGTGCTGGGAAGCAGGCGCTCTGGGCGCCGCGGCTCCCGCCTGCCCTTGCTGAGCGCGGCGCGGTGGCCGCAGCGCGGGCTCTCGGGCCCGGAGCGCAGCGCTGCCGCCGCGTGCGGCCCCGCGTTCCTGAGTCGGGCCGCGCGCTCGTGTGTGGAGAGGGCGCGCAGCCTCGCTCCTGAGGTAACACCCGAGGCGGGGAGAACGCGAGCGGCTCCGCGCAGCCCCCGGCCGCCCCGGCACGTGATCTGCTTCCCCGGGGCACAGAAAGTGTCAGACCAAAAGCCCAGAGCCGCTGATGGCGGAGGACAGCCTGCACTGCTTCCAAGGAGTTCAGAAAACTAAAGAAGCACTGGCCCAGACGCTGATGCACTTGCGACAAGCATGCTGCTCGCTCGCGGGCTGCGCGGTCACTGACGGCGCTGTGGTCTTTTCCTTGCAGACTACAAGCGATGCGCCCGGCTTCTCACCCGCCTGGCCGTCAGTCCCATGTGCACCGAGGGATGAGGTAAGCTCCCCGGGCTGGGCTTCCACGTGGGACCGGAGGCGCTCGGGCACTTAGAGATGCGCGTTCCCGGGCTGTGGTAGCCTTTCTTGGAGTAAAAAGTGGGCGCTGCACAAAACCTCGGGCTAGTAATCGGCCATAAACACAACGCGCCCCCTGCTGGCCAGTCTGTAGAACTCCAGGGGCTTCGGAGCGGACGTTGCAGAAAGCAGGCTTCCTGCTTGAAATCCTGCCCCGGGCTCCTGGCCTCAGGCGTTCACCCACGCAGGCGAGGACAGGTGCTCTTGGACCTACCACGGGGCTCCACCTGACAAAGCCAGCGCAAGCACAGGTATCCCAGGTCGAAACGTATTTCCTGCCCCTGACCCAGAGTGTCAGCTGTGTGCCCTGGTGGCCCGGGAAAAGATGGAACTTGAAAGTTCGAACTGTGGTTCCTACTGACTTCCTAGTGCTTGGAGCCACCAGGAAACAGGGTGGGGACAGGGCTGTCTGCACGGGGCTGACCACGGCTATGAAGAGTCCCCTCCATAACCTGTATCTGAAGGTCTGACCCGGAGTCCGTCGTTATGCCCATAAGCTTAGAAGAACTGCCCTCTTTAAGTGCTTCTATCCTAACACCTAGTAGTCAACATACATGTAACGAATGAGTCCATGAAGCAAGAGTTCTGCTTGACCTCCAGGGGCTCCAGCCACGCAGTCAGCACATGAGTGACACAAATGACACAGGATTCAGTTACTTTAGACAGCAGGACATCCTGTGTCCTGTGAGTGGCCACTGCCCACAAGTGAGACGTACTGGCTGCCCGCCAGTGCTTCTCTCACCTTGAAAACATTAATAATTAGGAGACACTATGTCTAGTCCATGCCAGACATGAGTACTTAGGCTGCAGCAGAGGGTGCCTGGACCAGCCTTGTAACCAGAATGGGTTATGTGAGGCCAGTGCCGCCCACCACACCCAGCACCCAGCCCTCCCTATCAGAAGCCACTTCTAACAAAGAGGAAAGACTCGGGGCAGGAAGCGGGCAGGTGGTGGAGGACTCCACGGCTGGCTGGCACCTGTACCGGCAGGAGGAAGGCCGGAGCCTTGAATGCAGTCCTGGCTGGGCAAGGCCGCCTCCCCTCACTGCTCTCAGCTTCTCACCCACTGCCCTGGTGGCAGGGCTTTTTCCTTTAAAAGTGGTAAATGGATTATGTTCTTGGTCTCCTTAGGGGATGTGCTAGAGGAGCTGGGAACAGCATCGAGTGTTGCCTTAGAGTAAAGGCGCCCCCCCAGGGAAGAGCCTTCCACATCCTTGGGAAGGTTTCCGTTTCCTTACACGTGAGGACAGCTGGGCACCTGCTGACGAGGACACCCTTCGTCCTCACACGCCTGTCTCTGCCAGTCACTGACAGGCTGCCTCCCCAGCTGCTCCCAGGACACAGGGCTTGCAGCTAGAGCTCTTGGTCACTTGCCCATCCTGGACCCCAAAGCAGACGCGACGGGTGGTGGAGTGGGGAGCAGCTGTTCCCTCACCTCATCAGTTGTGCCAAATGTAACTGGGTTTGTTTTGGACAAAAACTAGGTAAAGCTTAAAGCACTGATATTCCATTTTTTAATTCTTTAAAGATCAAGTTCTTCTAACTCCCGAAACTTTAAACTACAGTAGCAAACTTCTGACTGGCACGTCTCCAGTGCAGGCACAGTCTGGGTGTCTCTGCCCTGCAGAGGCTCAGGACACTGGTCAGTGCTGGGAGAGCTCGTGTGCCCACGTCGTGCTTCCCTTGTGGCACACCTGGAGAGCAGCCTCCCTCTGCTGCTCACCCTAACCCTGTAGCCTCCTCCCCTTGAAGGCTGAGAGCCTAGACAAGGCACTGAGAGCTGCAGATGTGACCAAGGGCCACCTCCTCAGGCCGGAAAGCCACAAGCACCACTCTGCACTTACAGTGTAGTCTAACAACTTTGAAGTTTATCAAAACAGAGAGTAAGTACTATTCCAATGCCTTAGATGTCCTAACCTGGAGAACCAGAAGCAAGAGTATTTAATTACGGTTAAGTACTTTGCTAACTCGAGGTATAAGGCCATCCAGCTATTTCTCAGAATTGCCACAAATTGTGAATCCCTGTGGACTGGCATCTGAAGGTTCTCACAGCCCACACTGACTGAGCACTGTCCCTGGACTTCCATAAGCACTCACGTATTGGACTGCTGGGAGAGTCACAGCGAACAAAGTTATTTTCCAAAATAAAGACTCCACTTTTTGGAACATAGAGCAATCTACAAACACATTGAGATTTCTTAAGTTTACAAACATTATTGCTCTACTATTACAGGTTTTCTAGACATAATGAAGTGTGCGCTGTAACCAGATGCTTTTATTTCAGCAGTGAGCAGAACTGTGAGGGAAACACCAAGACCAGAGAAGTGCCTTGGACAGCAACAGAGAAGCGGAGCTGTCTTTGTGAACAAGAGATTTATTTTTGCAGACAGACCCCATCCAAACTCCCCGAGTTCTGTGTGCTGCTGACCCCAGGTAGAGGTTCATGTTCCACAGGGCACCACGTCTGTCATTGAACCTGCTATTTGTTATAGAACCAGAGAATGCCCCACATTGGTTTGTGTTGTATAGTAACATCAGACTTCATTTTCCTATTAGGTGAAACCACAGATTATTTCTTTAGAAACATAGGCAGAATTTCAAACTATATTTTCATATAGCATACACTATGATTTGATATTTTTATTACTTTTTCAATTAAACTCCCAGAGTATTATTTGGTATTGCATGAAAAATTAAAAAAAAAAAAACACTCTAGTTGTGTTTTGGAGACAGTGGAGTGTAAATCTGTGAATATATCAGGCTAATTCCCTTTGTCCTCTGTATAACAGATGTAATATAGTATGCCAGCTATTGTGCAATATGTAAATACTGTAAATAAAGACATAATAAATGAAGTGTTTGTTATAATGGATGGTCTCCAGCCTTTGTTGTATTGAGTGGTCTTCAAGGTGACTACCTGTGTGACAAGTTCATCCTTGGACATTCTTGATTTACAAATCCAACAAGGGGTCATTCACTGGCAGAACGTCACAGAACTTAAAAGGCATAAATTCATGAAACTCAAAGGCTAAGAATTTCTGTTAGGGACAATTATATTATTTTTAAACTGTAGATGCTCCTATGTGCTAGTGACATAATTTCATAAGGCAGTCTCTGACTTCATAGCAAGAATTCCAAGTAAGGCAAAATCCATTATTTCCTATGACTGTTAAAATGAAAACATTAAAGAGCCTTAAGACTTCTAAGCAGTCCCAGGTTTTAACAGGTAAGTAGGTTTTAAACAAATTTCATGGATCCAACTTAAAAAAGATGGATTGAATTCAGTAAAGCAAGACATCCCCGGTGCATACGGTCGGTCCCTTGTCAACAGTGGCAGCTGGCAGACAGAGCCTTGCAATGTTTGAGGGTCTGTAAGACCCAAATGCAAAGGTTAAGGGAAATGAAACTCTGGAACAGAAGGGTAAGAAATCTCTCCACCTTGACGTTGACATCCAACAAGCTGGATGATGAGGAGAGCTCCGGTTAGCCCCTTTCTAACCACAGCTAATGTGACATTCCTACACCTCAATACTCCCAGCCTGAACCTGTGAGCTCATCTGCTCCTCAGTTCCACTGGCAGCCACGCACACCATCAGCAGAGCTCTCCTGTGACAACCTCACCATTTCTGCACGGGAGTGGGGTGGAAGCACCTTATCCTCATCTGGGCTGAGCTCAGCCCCGAGGCAGAGGTCCAGGACTGAAGGCTCCTCCCATTCCCAGCCACGTGGGGCCTCTCTGGAGGAGGCCAGGCAGGGAAGCCCCTCATCCCCCTCACCTCCTTATTCTAGTGGGTGATGACCCACTCGGCCCTGGGTTGAGGAATGATCTTTGACTAAAAGTTCCCCCAGGATGTGAGGTCCTACTGTGAACACAGGGTCAAGATGGGGGCGAGAAGCTGGCACATGGCACAGCGCCAAAGTTGCTGCTTAGGACACCGGAGCCCATACCTGAGTGCCGGAGTCCTGGTTCTGCTTCCAATCCCAGCTTCTTGTTCATGCACAACCTGGGAGGCAGCAGGCGATGGCTCAGGTACATGGGTCCCTGCCACCCACGTGGGAGACCTGGACTGAATTCCTGGCTACTGGCTTTGGCCCTGCTCAGCCTTGGCTGTGGCAGACATTTGGGAGTGAACCAGCAGATGAAGAACTCTGCCATCTTTCTGCTTTTCTAATAAAGTGAAAATAAAAACTTAAAAAAAAAAATGGTGGGGGGAGCTAACAGCACCCACCGGGCTCTGCAATGGCTGATAAGGCAAGGACAATGACGGCTGCAGGGACCTGAGCCCTCACCGCGACATAACTGTGGCAGCAGCAAGCTGATCTCCATCTTCTGATTCCTAACACCCATGACAAATACACTCACATCACAGCACATGTGACAGGAAAGGCCAACACTTTCAGATCTTTTCTCACGTAGCCACGGAAAAGCAGACACCAGATCCATATCTCAGTTGTATTTTTGTAACTCTCCAGTTTATTTTGAAAACAATTGTTTCTGGCATACAACCATGTAAGTTAAGAATTAGTTATCTGAAGGACAGAAATGATCTATATTTGTTATAAACTTATTAAAAGCTAACAAAGAAATACTAACATGCCAATACTTAAGCACATCAACACAACTGAACTTTTTTAGATCATTTTCCCACCTAGACCAATTTGCATTTGGCATTTGGATGATGTGGGTATAAACACAGAAGTATTCAACCCTCCACAAGGGAAGACAGCATTCACGCATCCTTCTTCTGGATGTAATTACATTGCAGAAATAAAGTGGCTCAAGTGGGAGGAAACAAGCTGAGCCCCTCAAGAAATAAACAAAAATCAGCAAGTGTGAAAGGTGGTGATTCCATAAACTTTTCTCTTTCCTGTCTCCCAGTAGACAAGAGTGCACTCTGGGTATGTGAAGTAAAACTTCTTATAGGGCAGCTCCACAAAGGGGTGCGGGGCGAGGAGAGGGCACCAGGAGGGTGGAGTGCACCTTCCCGCACTTCCCTCACAGGCCACTGCCTCCACGTCACACTGCCTTGGATGCTGACCTGGGGCTCCGAGTCCTGTTTCGCTGTTGCATTTGTTCTACTCTGTTCTGTGGTGTTTGTTCCCCTGTTTTTGTAATTGGGGCAGAGAGCAAGGCTCAACTAGTCTAAGAAGGCTTAAGATTTTTATTTATTATTCTGCATGTACAACTGATTTCCATCAACAATTATTGTTTAAGATAAAGTCAATGGAAGACAAACATGAGGCCCAGGGAACATTCCGGCATCTGAGCATGCAGCAGCCGGCGGGGACTGCCCAGCCCTAGTGGGCTTTCTCCAGGAAGGCCCTGCAGCACCGCACACACTGCTGGTATACAGCCTCGAAGTCCGCGTCGTTCCCCTGAAATGACAGCGAGAAGAGAAGATAGCAACCTGCATGGCAAGTGCCCCAGGAGGACCTGGGTCTGCCTCTTAATCCGGCAGAACAAGACTGGGCTCTGGCCAGCTTTACATCAGCCACAGGTGAGCTGTACTTACATAATAGGGATCTTCAATAATGAGTTGTTTTTGTGGATCATAGCTCCCAAGTAGTTCAATTTTAGCTTTGCAGTTTTTAACTTGATTACTTTTTCTATTCAAATCTCTGTAAAATTGAAACATGCACTTAGTTTTCTGATCTGTGGTTTCAAGTTAAACAGGGACATCTGCTCAGGGTTTATGAGACATCCATATCAAAACCCAGCAAAAGTGACCTGATTTGAAATGAAACAGAATACGCAGCAGATCTGCCCGACCCTTCCCGCAGCTGCGTGTCACAGCTCTGTCTCCTGGACAAGACAGCCTGCAACCACAGCGTCATCCACTGCTTTGTTACACAAAATAGCATCTTCAACTCAGACAGTAATTATGATTTCCCCTGTGAAATACATTTTCAGACAATCAAAGAGATATTGTTTGAGAGACAAAACAAAGGTGACAAGAAGGAACTCAAAGAACCACAAGACCACGTCCCAGCCAGAGCGCTGTGAGCCCCACGTGGGGCAGCTGGCGGTGGGCGTCACGGCCCGTCTCACTGCGGGGGCTGCGCCTCCCTTTACTCCTCAAGCCTCTGCCCTTCAGCTCTCACTGCTGCGCGAGGAGGATACACTCAGCTATGCTACATACCGGCCATTCCCCGGCTGAACACAGTGTTTACATGTGGGAAATCAACAGCTAGGAATGCCCATCATGTGAGGGTTCATGGCTCAGAGGTCAGGCGGGAGCCCTCAAGGTCTAACACACTGGCCGCGGCTGCCGGTAGCAGTCTGCATAAAGAAGAGGGTCTAGACTAAAACAGGCCTGAGACATCGGGAAGAGCATGTATGAACACTGGGAGGCTGCAGACCTGTGCCAGTCAAAGCAGTCTTCTAATAAGATGGTTTTTATAATACCTGTAAGTTACAGCGTAAGTAAAAAATGAGAGCAAAACAAACTGAAAAGCCAAAATGGAAAACTATTTTAATGAAGGTCTTTTTTTTTAAGGATTTTATTTATTTATTTGACAGGTAGAATTAGACAATGAGAGAGACAGAGAGAAAGGTCTTCCCTCCATTGGTTCACCCCCCCAGATGGCCGCTACGGCGCTGCACTGATCCGAAGCCAGGAGCCAGGTGCTTCTTCCTGGTCTCCCATGCGGGTGCAGGCGCCCAAGCACGTGGGCCATCCTCCACTGCACTCCTGGGCCACAGCAGAGAGCTGGACTGGAAGAGGAGCAGTCGGGACTAGAACCGGCATCCATATGGGATGCCAGCACCACTGGCAGAGGATTAACCTAGTGCACCACGGCACCAACCCCATGAAGGTCTTAATTAATGAAAAGTATAAAACTATTTTTTTTTTTATTTTTTGACAGGCAGAGTGGACAGTGAGAGAAAGAGACAGAGATACAGAGAGAAAGGTCTTCCTTTGCCATTGGTTCACCCTCCAATGGCCGTGCAGCAGGCACACTGCGCTGATCCCATGGCAGGAGCCAGGTACTTATCCTGGTCTCCCATAGGGTGCAGGGCCCAAGCACTTGGGCCATCCTCCACTGCACTCCCTGGCCACAGCAGAAAGCTGGCATGGAAGAGGGGCAACCGGGACAGAATCCGACGCCCCAACCGGGACTAGAACCCGGTGTGCCGGCGCCACAAGGCGGAGGATTTGCCTAGTGAGCCGCGGCGCCGGCCTAAGTATAAAACTATTATACCACATCTGTTTGTTCCTACAAAGTAATTAAAAGCACAATTTCTCGTCATCAAAAACATGGGATATGGGTTGAAAGAGGACACGATGAGTTCCTGAAGCAGAGTGGGGCAGGAGCACCCAGGGCGGGGACTCCTCAGAGCCCAGGCTTCCATCTCCCATACCCACCGGCTTTGTGAACCTGGGGAAGTAACCTGACCGTGCTGTCCCCCAGCATCCTTTCTGATAAGACGGGCAACAGATGAAGCTACGGAAGTGCTCTGGCACACAGGGTACAGAACCGCCAGCCCAGGGTGAGTCACTGTCACCCAACACCTCGGTCCGTCCATTTTAGTTTTTTAGATCAATTAAAAACTTACAAACAGGCTTACTTTGTGGGGAGGGCAATTGTTACGAGGGAGTAAGATGAGAAACAGTGAACTAGCATCCTGCCCCTGAGTCATCCCAGCGGTCACAAGTCCTCCCCACAAAGCCACGCATCATGGCCACACCGGGCCACGAGCATCAGACCGTCCTATCTAAGGCACATCTTCTGGAAAATCCGCCCATGCTGCAACTTGAGATGACACTATTGAGTTTCTTGCGATGCCAAATGGATTAATCTGTATATTGTGACCATCACTATTAAAAATGTTCAGATAATAAAAAAGTCACCTTGGACACAAACAACTTGACCTGTTACTGAACTGAGAGCTGAACAAAAGTACTCTTCAAGTGATTACCTCAGGTTGCTTTCATCCATACACAGTATGTAGTCAAAGGTGGCAAAGTCTTCCTTGGTGACCTGGAATTGAACAAGAAGTGAGAACGCAGTGTAGCCCGGAGGGTCAGGAGCCTTCCGTGACACACACACCCCCTGTGGTACCCGTGTCTGTGAGGGATGTGATCAATCACATGTAGGGCGCTTTCTCCAGACACAGTCACCCCGCCTCGCAGACTTCCACACACGCCTCATGCCTGAGGTGACATGGGCTGCTAGGGAGGCCTCTGCATGTCCTGCCACCCTGGCCACACGGCAAGGGGGCCCTAAGGGAGCAGCAGGAGATCTCCCTCCAGTCCCCCCAACCAGCCTCTGCCTCTGGCCCCTGGCTGAGAGGCTGCGACCCTGCCCCTTGGGGGCCTGACACTGCTCATAAGCTCAGAATTACTGCTTGCCTCGCCCATGAGAAGCAAGCAGGTGGTAAGAGGGAAGGAGCACAAAGGCGGCGAAGGCTTCTTCTGCAGGAAGGCCCTGCACGCTGTTGGCAGCCCCGTGGACACCGCTGTGTGGCTGGACGCAGGGACACACATGACAGCCCCGGCTCTCCCCGCGCTTCCGTGCCTTTTCACCACAGCTGTTTAATAATTGCAGAAGACCTTACCTTGTGAACATTCCCAAAGCACTTACTGCAAAACATACTGCAACAACTGTGATGTGAAATATTATATTATTTCTCCAAATTACTCATGTGGAAAATGCCCCACGATTTAATACTGAACATTTTCTTTTAGACTGTACCTGTCCTAATAAAAGAAATACTCAGTTAACGTACTAAATAAAATCATACTTGATTTTTATTTATTTACCTTTTTAAACAATTTGGAAGTTTTCCTTCTTTTATTTGTTTTTAATTATTATTGTATTTATTTGCAAGGCACAGAGAGAGGAGAGAGAGTGCTCTCCCTTGGTTCAGTGCCCAGATGCCCACAGTAGCTGGGGCTGGGCAGGATGAAGCCTGGCACTCCCTCTAGTCCTCCTGCATGGCTGGCAGGGCCAAGCACCAGCCCTCAGCTGCTGGATCCCAGGATGCACATTAGCAGGAAGCTGCAGTCAGGAGCAGAGCCAGGACTCGAGCCCAGACCCTCTGATGTGGAATGCAGGAGTCCTGTGCCTACTTGACCACTGTGCCACACACCTGCCCCCATGCATGACTTTCAGACGTTAAAACAGGAACCACATCACTCAGACCGCACAGAGAATGCACAATGTAGGGCCTCTGGGGGCAGCTATAACTGGAATGAGTTGTGGCAAACCAACCCACTACCAAAAACAATGAGTAAATCCCTACAGAAAAGCTAAACACCTCTTCACAGTCAGCACTGCCCCTGGGCCCCGCCAGCAGGGGCGGCCCTGTGGACAAGCAGGGCCCTCAAACCCTATAGCAGCAGAAGCCTTTCGACTCCCCAGAATGACGCAGCCCCACCTCCAAACAGCGTGTTTACAGAAGTGAAAACTACTGTTTATCATAGTCACCAACAGTGGAGAAATGTTAGAACATAGCCCTTCATGTAAAATTGCTACAAATGCACTGTTAGCATGATTTTACCTCTGTAAACTACTGCACTCTCCCAACCCAGTTCTGCGGTGTGGACAGGAAGCACAGGAGTGGACCCGCGGTGTGGAGGCAGCGCTCCCAGACCTTTGCAGGTGACTGACACCTCAGAGAGCCACAGCTTCCTAGCAGGTGAGTCCAGAACCAATCCCTGACTTTGCATTCGCACCCACGGCCGGTCCCTTGGTGGCTCTCTCACGAGGCTCAGGGCTCCCTTGACCACACTTTGAGAACTGCAGTTTAGACTCAGGGAGAGGAGACTTCTGATTCTCACAATGCAGGTGGGACCCAGGACGACCCCACACACAGTGACCTGGACCCACAGTCAGTGTGCCCAGGCTGAGGAGCCCTGTGCCATGGGCTAGGAAAACTGGCAGAACACAGCAGCCCCGTGTGCAGTGCCGTGGGACACAGGTGGCACTGGCGGGACAGTCTGCTGAGGGAGGAGACCCCAGAACAAGAGGAGGCTGACATCACTCAGGGATGTGTGTGGCACCGCTCAGGCGAGCTCAGACTCAGAAGCAAACACCTCAAGCTCTTTACGGGACGCAGGGGCAGGCAGGCGCAGCCCGAGTCTCAAGTCAGCTAGGCCACTCACCCTCCTGGCCTGCCCTAAGCTGTCTCCACACAAACCTCAACCAAAATTCCACAACTTCTCCCCAAGCTTTCAATAAAACAAAGAGAACAGAACGAACGGCAAAGCAGACTCACAAATGCATCAGGTATTTGCTATTGGACTTCATTTAAAATATAACCATGCTAGTGATAATACAAAAAGTAGAAAGATGCAAAGTCCACCAGAAAACTAGAATTCTCAAAAAATAAAATAGAAGTTACAGAAATAAGCAAATAATAAGACACGAGAAACTATCCATCTTCTAGACTTTTCTGGAGAACACCAAAAGGGACCATCCCCAGAGTTCTGAGCACCTCGCACAGGATGCTGGGTGTGAGCCCCACAGAACTTGGGCGTGGCCGCAACAGCCGTAGCCCCAAGCCAGGACAACCCAATGGGTCAGTGAGCAGCGACAGCACCACCACGATGAGCTGTTCCAACAGGAGATCCTTGGAAGCAAGAGGAGCTCCTGGAAAATGCACATGCTGGGGTCTACTTCCACGGCTTGAGAGAGAATGAGTCTGGGTGACTGGACAAGGGGGAGTGGCCGCCAGGGGCCAGGGCTGCACTCACAAAAGGACATCTAGACAAACAAACCACACAAACTGATAGCAAAAGGCCTCATGTGGCAACAAGTGGTGAAGCACACCTCACTAGCTCTGTAAAATTAAGAAGAAAAAAATTGGTGAGAGAATTTTCTTAAAAGCAACAAGGAAAGAAAAAATATGAAACTAGCTTCTGTGGAAATACCTAAAAAAAACTGTTATTGAAACCAATTTTCTAGTTTTGCTTTTTAAAGACATATGTATTTAAAATATTTTATTTGCTGGGGCCAGTGCTGTAGCACAGCGGGCTAACGTCCTGGCCTGAAGCGCCGGCATCCCATATGGGCGCCAGTTCTAGTCCTGGCTGCTCCACTTCCAATCCAGCTCTCTGCTACTGCCTGGGATAGCAGTAGAAGATGCCCCTGTACCCACGTGGGAGACCTGGAAGAAGCTCCTGGCTCCTGGCTCCTGGCTCTGGATTGGTGGAGTTCCGACCGTTGCGGCCAATTGGGGAGTGAACCAATGGATGGAAGATCTCTCTCTCTCTCTCTGCCTCTCCTCTCTCTGTGTAACTCTGACTCTCATGTAAAAAAATAAAAAATTTAAAAAAATATTTTATTTGCATCCATTTTTATTATACAGTGTATGAAAAATAATCCAACCTTAAAAACAGAGAGCATGAAAACACAACTGCTCCCAGCTCTGCAAGCCTACTCAAACCTAACTGAATCTGAGCATCAGGGTCTGGACAGGTATGCAGAGGCCTGAGGACAGGAAATGTGTGATCCTCTGCCAGGCTGCCTGAGAAAGTATCTAATTTAAATAAAAACCGCTGTCTGATCTGCATGATAAACACAGGGCCACCTCCCTGGAGAGTGGAGGGCTTGGCCACGCTTTGGCTGGACTTCAAACCTGAGTCTGGCACAAGGGCCTGGACTTGGATGCCCATCTATCAGCGTCACCCATATTTCTCAGGCACTATGCAGTTCTGTACGTTATAGAACTTGATTCTGGCAAAAACTCTGTAACAGAAGCAGAACAGTCCCTGTAGCTTGCATGCTCAATTAAAAATCGTGTAGGCAGAAACAGAATGGGGATCACAACTCTGGTGGCTCCTGGCCATCCTCATCATCAGTAACATGAACTTTCACACGCACATTAACAAATAAAGTCCAAGATTATACAAGTCCTCCAGAACCACGCACCAGAAGTGAAACAAAGGGGCAACCACCGCCAATCGAGTGTGGTCAGGCCTCTCAGGACTGCCCAAGGCACGGGACCCTACACACCAGAAATCAAACAAGAGCTCGTCTACCTGGCGTGCCCTATGGGCTGTGCCAATGCCATGATTTCTCAGGCAGCTCACGGCTCTGGGGTCCGGGGACCGGCCCACGTTCCAGTCGGAAACAGCGCCGCTGTCAATGCCCCACTGAAACAGAAAACACAAGTCTTCAGGTCAAGTACAGTACCTGCCGGGCCACGTGGCTCATGGGCACGCCGTGCCTCCGCATGCACTCCTGCCCGCGATAGTCAGGGGGGTTTCCTATCTCATAGGTGGATGTGGCCGCACTGTCTATCCTCCACTGCGGTAGAAAAGAGAGACATGTTTTCATAATTTCCTGCCTGGAGGTACTGGGGTTGTCTCCCGACACTGAATGGTACTCACATTGTCTGAAACGTTCTGATCAGTCACGAGTTTTCTGAAAACTGCTTCTGCAATGGGTGACCGGCAAATGTTACCTTAAAAAGAAGGAGAGACACAGAGAGAAGGTTAGGCCCGGAAAGTAGCCTTCAGGCCCAGCTAGAGGGGCAAATGCCAGTCCATGCCCTGACACATGGCAGCCACTTCCCGCCGTGGGGGCAGAAGTCAGAGCCAACCTGCCTGCAGGGCACACATGCCAACTGTCCCAGAGCTCAAGGCAGAAATGGCTTCAGAACAATTTTAACTAAAACCATTGCTTTTTAGGTTGCTATTAATGACAGAGTGTGTCACAAAATCAGGGAAGCTGTTCCGACAAGTTCATTTTGCAACGAAATGCAATAGAGTTATTTGCATTTTCAAATCTGTCACACATAATAAGGATGACTACTGTTTCATACAGTATACAAATAAGCTGATGTATTTAGGCAGACAGAGTTTCTCCACAAACTCCAAGTGAGTGGTCACATGCCCCAAGAGGATGAGAATAGGACTCAGCCAGCACCAAGGACAGCAGCCCTGTGGTCAGGGGTTCCCAGGAGCCCCCTGCCCCAGAGCAGCCGGCTATCGTGATTCTCTAGAATGACTCCCAGAACTCAGCACAGCACTGCATTCACAAGCACGGTTTCAGTATAACTCTCTCTCTCTCTCACCCACCCCCACACACGAGAACCAGCCAAAGAGACCCACAGTGTATACTCTGGAAGGGCTCCAGATGTGACCCCTCTGCCTCACATCACTGGGGTACAACGGCAGACACTGCACTGCCAATTGTGCTCATTTCTGAGGGTTAATTATGTTGGGTGCTTGGCTGGGTCACCCACCATGACACCCAGCCCAAGGCCTTGTGTTAGCACAAACAGCGAAGGTGCCAAGGGCCACACAGACCCTCTCACCACTCCTAGAAAATTCCAGGACCTTTAGGGTTTGCTCCAGGGAGCCAGTCAGTGGCTGAGTCCCTTCTTACACAGGGAAAACACAAAGGGCCAGTCTCCTTCCGACATGCACCACCGCGCCACGTACCAGGGAGATGCAGTTAGCTACAATCAGAGCGATGTTTACAGGAAGAAGAGAAAAATCTCAATGGAAAAAAGGACTGAGTTTCAGACACAGGAAGCAGGAGTGATGCCCTGCCACCCAGGGGCTGGAACACCACAAGCTGACTCGGCACAGCCAAAGCGCCAAGAAACCAAACATTTTGGGGAAGAGGTCGACGTGCTCCCACCAGGAGCCACACTGTGCCAGAAAGGTGTTTAAGAGACGCTTTCCATACAGGATGTTCCAGAAACACGAGGAGAGGACAAGACTGAAGGCAGAGAGCATCCAGGAAGAGCATGGAGCAGGGGGAAGCTGCATGGGGCAGAGGTGGGCGCCGCCCTCACCTGTCCTGAGGGTCTCCACCTGCAAGGGCAGTCAGGTCAACAAGAGAAGAGACACAAGACCCAGAGGCCCAGGAAAGCTGTGCCTCAGTGCTACTGCTCCTGCCCCAACGGCACGGCTGGGGCAACAGGCCCAGCGGGCCCTGGCCTCTCAGCACAGCCCTCCCTCCTGGTACGGGCAGGCTCCTCTGCAATGAGGGAGCGTTCAGGCTGTCCCTTGCTCTGAGGGACAGGAGGGCAGGGAGGGTCAGACGCCACTGCTGAGGCTACACAGCAGCCTTCAGCTCCAAGCACTCAGAACCAAGGAGGTGGCAAGAGAAAACGGAGGAAGGAAAAGAGCAGCTGTTGGAGCTGATGACGCTGGGGCCCAATTCTGCTCTGTTAATATCAGAATCGTCTGGTTTCTGACGAACAAGGGAGACTCTCCTAAAACAACTGTGAACCAGTTCACTGCCTGCACTGGACCACACAGCCTGTGGTCTGCACAAGTGTAAGCCATGAGCAGGAACAGGGAAGTTGCCTTGAAAGCCCCCTAGGCTCCTTTGTGCTCTGAGACTTTCCCCCTCCATTCTGAATTTTTGTTTGGTTTTAAAAACAGGCATTATCATCAACACTTTATGTATTTATTTCAAAGGCAGAGAGACAGAGGGGTGCAGGCGTCCCAAGCAGCATCTTAATTCCGGAGCCAAACACTTGCCCCAGTCAGCACCATCACGAAGACGTGACTGTTCTACTCATCAGACTCAGGGAATATTTTTTTTTTTTTTGACTGGCAGAGTGGACAGTGAGAGAGAGAGACAGAGAGAAAGGTCTTCCTTTGCCGTTGGTTCACCCTCCAATGGCCGCCGCAGCTGGCACACCGCACTGATCCGAAGGCAGGAGCCAGGTGCTTCTCCTGGTCTCCCATGGGGTGCAGGGCTCAAGCACTTGGGCCATCCTCCACTGCACTCCCGGGGCACAGCAGAGAGCTGGCCTGGAAGAGGGGCAACTGGGACAGAATCCGGCGCCCCAACCAGGACTAGAACCCAGTGTGCCGGCGCCGCAAGGTGGAGGATTAGCCTGTTGAGCCGCGGCGCCGGCCCCCCAGGGAATACTTTTAACAGCGAGTGCTCTACTCCAAATTAAGACACCTGTTAGCATTTTGGAACTCTAGAAGTAATAACAGATGCCTAGTATATTAGTATTTAAGGAAACAAGAACAACCCCCCTCACTACAAATCGGCATCTACTTTGTTCTACAACAATACAAGAGCCTGGACTGACAGCAAGAAGACATGCAACAGTGCACATTTTTTGAAACTGTGCACCAGGGGTGGGCACTGTGCAGCGGATTAAGCTGCAACCTGGGATGCCCACATCCCATCTGAGGGGAACAGGGTGGGGATCAAATCCTGCCTCTGCTTCCAGTCCAGCTTCCTGCTAATGCATCTGGAGACAGCAGCGCTGGCTCCAGGGCTTGGGCCCTGCCACCCACATGGGAGACCTGGATGGAGCTCCTGGCCCCTGGCTTCAGCCTGGCCCAGCCCTAGATGCTACCAGTGTCTGGGGAGTGAACCAGAAGATGGAAGATTCTGTCCATCTGTCACCCTGCATTTTAAATAAAAACGAATGAACAACTTAAAAAAAATTAACTTGCCCTCTGGATTTCAAACATTCACAACACCAAATTAATGTGTCAGTCAAACTGGAGCACCGGGTCGTTAGTAAAACACAGAACTTTGGGCGTTACTCAAGGAACAAGTCCTGAAAACTTCAAACATCACCATTATCTCCACCAAACACCCGGCAGAACCTGGCCAAACGCCTTCCCCAGGAGGTCCCGTTTCACAGAAGTAGGAAGCAGGCTCAACTCTCAAAAGGGCCAAAGAAATGCTTAGCAGAGGTGGGACTTCTTCATTTCAAAGTCACGCAGACCCTATGTCCCGTGGACGGACCACCAGGTCCAACGGCACCTCCCCCTCTGTCTCCCACCAGCCTCTCCTGCAGTCTACTCTCAGCACAGCAGCTGCTCCAGTCCCTCCAGGCCCTTCTCTCACTCGCGGCCTCCCTAGGGCAGCACCCACCACCTTTGTGCATCAGCTACAGAGCTAAGGAAAACGTTCACACTTTCAAATAGCTCCTGAAACCCCGAAAATGGAATGATATCTTGTGAAATGTGAAAAGCACGGGACTCTAATTCTCTGATCTGTAAACAAAGTTCTATTGCAACAGAGTCCCAGAGGGCCCACAGGTGCAGCCTCACTCTTGGTGGGGAGAGTTACAGGGACAGCTCCCCAGGACACGCAGACTCAACAGAAGACAACTCGGGCCTCTGGGGGGAAGATGTGCAGGAAGGCCTCACAGGAAGTGGGCTGAGTACTGGAATGCTAAAGCTGAAAGTCACTGTGAGTGGCAGGTACCTGAAGGGTTAACGTGGGGCTGGGGACCCAGCTTACAGACCTACAGGACTGAGTTCTACCTGGCTCAGTTCTGTTGTTGTTGATTTTAGATTTCTTTATTTATTTGAAAGGCAAAGAGACAGAAACAGACATTCCCCAGGCCACCAGGACAGCGACGGTTGGGCCAGACTGGAGCCAGGAACTCCATCTGGGTCCCCCAGAGGAACTCAAGGACTTGAGCCATCCTTCGCTGGTTCCCAGGTGCAGGAGCATTAGCGGGGAGCCGAGTCAGGAGCAGAGTGGCCAGGACTGGAACTGGCACTCCCGTGTGGGATGTGCAGCCCTCCCTGGTCAGCTTCTACAACCAGGAAACCCAGAACCAACCGCAGCCAGCACTCCAGCTTCCATCAGCTGCGGCCCGCTGGGAAGCACGGGCCAGGGACAGCAGCCAGCAAACCACGAGGCCCCTGAGCCGACCCTATCCTGCAGCAGGCCTGAGCTCGCCAAGGGACAGCGCTGGGAAATCGGAAGGACCCGGGCTCGCGGAGGCGATGCCGCAGACGCATGCGCGGGCGCACAGGCCTGTGCGGAGCTCTGGGGCCGAGGTGAGATGCGTGGATGCCCGCAGAGGACAGCAGGGGCAGCTGAGAATGAGTCCCTTCCCCATGGCTTTGACGCAGGCTGTCCCAGGCCGCAGTCCCCTCCCGCACCGTGAGTCCCTCTGCGAAAAGCCGCTCATTCCACCATGGGAGACGACAGGGCCAAGACCCTGATAGCCCGGGAGGCCAGTGCAAGGTTCTCAGGTTCCGGCCATCTCCCTGCTGACCCACCACAGATCCCAGGCCGGCCCCACGGCTCCCTGGGAATCGGCAGGCGCTGCAGGGCTCCTGCTCTGCGCGCCGCAAACCGCGGTCCCGGGCGTCAGGGGCCGGCCTGCCGCGCATCCGATCGGCGGGCCCAGTCCCCGGGCTCTACAGCGAGTGCCCGGGTGTTCCATAGCCACAGGGCGGACCGGGCAGGTGGGGGGGGGGACCCGAGTGGACGCGGGCCGGACAGGTGCGAGAGGGCCTGCATGGAGACAGGGCCGGGCAGGTACCAGGTACGGGGGTACCCGCATGGAGACAGCGCTGGGCAGGTGCGAGGGGACCCGCATGGAGACAGGGCCGGGCAGGTACAGAGGGACCCGCATGGAGACAGCGCTGGGCAGGTGCCAGGTACGGGGGTACCCGCATGGAGACAGGGCCGGGCAGGTACAGGGGGACCCGCATGGAGACAGCGCTGGGCAGGTGCGAGGGGACCCGCATGGAGACAGCGCTGGGCAGGTGAGAGGACCCGCATGGAGACAGGGCCGGGCAGGTACGGGGGTACCCGCATGGAGACAGGGCCGGTCAGGTGAGGACCCACATGGAGACAGGGCCGGTCAGGTACAGGGGGTACCCGCATGGAGACAGGGCCGGTCAGGTACCAGGTACGGGGGGACCCGCATGGAGACAGGGCCGGTCAGGTGAGAGGACCCTCATGGAGACGGGGCCAGGCAGATGCGAGAGGATCCGCACGGACAGCGGGCCGGGCAGGTACGGGGGAACCCACAAGGAGAGCGGGCCGGGCAGGTGCGAGGGGACCCGCGTGGACAGAGGGCCAGGTAGGTGCGGGGGACCCGGCGAGTCCGATACAGTTCGTGTCGACCCTCACGGCCCGCCCCCTCCTGCAGAATGTATCAGAACAGGGTCAAGTCGGCGCCCTCTTACCCAGACACACAAACAGCACCGACTTGGACGCCGGCTCGGCCATCTTCCCGCGCGCGCAGAGGCGCCCACTGACCGCGTCGGTTCCGGCTCCAGGCGGCGCATGCGCTTGCGAGCCCCGCCCCCGCGCTTGCGTAGTTTGACGGCAGCGCCCCCTGGACGAGCCTGCGCAGTCGGCAGCACCGCACCCGCGGGGCCGGGCCGGAGGCGGGGCTGTGAGTCACCTGGAGGAGAGGGCGGGGCCGCGGGGGCGGGGCTCGGGACCCCCCGGGGACGGGGGCGGAGCCAAGGCCGCGCTCACCTGAGCGGAGGGCGAGGCCGGCGGGGCCTGGGGCTCTTGCCCTGGGACCCCGAGCCAGCGGAGGGCGGCGGAGCGATACCTTGGCCCCCGCCGCGGAGTGGCACGAGCCGCAGCCCCCTGCGCAGCTCAGTGGTGCTCCCGCACTCCGCTGGCCGGGTCTTCCGTTTTCAGAAACCCTGTGGGTGGGCATCGGACGCTCTGGGCACCTCCTGCGCCAACTCACACAGGTGCTGGGCGCCGGGCAGAAGTGGGCGTCCACCTGCTTCTCACCTGGCGCAGGTGTGCTGGGCGGAGCCGAGCGGAGCGCACCCTTCCTCTTCCTGCGCAGGGCGCGGCGGCGGTGCGGGGCGCGAGTGAGTACGGGGCCGCGGTGGGCGCGGCGGAGGGCTCGCGGGAGGCTGGAGGGGTCGCCTGCGTGCGGGGCTGCGGGGGCCGACGCCGCTCCCGCGGACGCCCCCGTCCCGGCTCTCCCGGTCCTTCGCCGGGCCCCGTCTCCTCGGGATCCCGCGGGGTCCTCCCCCAGAGCGACGTGAGGCCGCTGCGGGACGCCGGCCTCGCCGGGCGGTCGGTGTGGGGGGAGCGCTGCGCCCGAGCGGCGGAGACGGGGAGCACCGCGCTGGGACAGCCCGCGCCCCGCTCTCGCACCCTGCAGCGCGGAGGGGTCGGGGGCGCGGTCGGGGTCGGGCCCGGGCCTCCTGCGGGGTCTCGCGTGGAGGCGCGGCGCCGCCGGCTGAGGACAGACCCGGTGGGCTCCGCGGACGCCGGCGCTGGTGGGATTGAGAACTGTGTCGTCGGCCGCTCGTCCCGGCGCTGTGTTCGGGAGACGCCTCGCCGGGAGAGAGGACGTCCAGAAAGGGAGTCCGCGTGCGCCTGCCGCCCTCGCACGCTGGGTGGTCTGGGTTTTCCGCGCGGGGACCGGGCCGAGTCCTGCTCCGAGGCGGGGGCTGCCCACCCTGCCCCGCGCCGCGGCCTCCCTGGAGCCCGGGGACGAGACAGGCGCGGGGAATGGCCTTCAGTGGTCAGCGTGGTCTCAGGCCCGTCCGGGAAGGTCGCTGACCCGAGGCGGAGCGCCTCTCAGAGGCCTGGGGCTCAGGGCAGGCCCACGGAAGACCAGGCTGGCTGCGCGCACCGAGGCAGCGGCCTCAGGGGCCAAGGCCGCGTGGCAAAGCCCCTCAGGGTCGGGAGCAGCGTTGTCCTGGCTGCCTGGACTCTAACCATTCCTCCCCGGTGCCCCGTGACCTCAGCAGCTCTGCTCTCTCTGCCGGGGGTGATTTCATCAGCTGAGTTGACCTCTATTTCGTGTGCATGGTAAACCTCAGTGATTTGACTAATACAGATTAATCAGTGGAAATTAGCAAAACGGTTTCTGAACTTTGTCTTGTGTGGGTACTCCTGGAGTAACTTAGGGTCCAATGAGGAAAGCTGTGTCATGGATGAGCCTCCCTGGGAGGGAAGCTTGGGGATCCCCCATCTGGGGCTGGACAGGCAGGGGCTTGGGTCTCCCCTTTGCTCCTGACCCCTGGAGGAAGGCTGCATGCAGGACTCTGGGTCAGCACTGGCCCCCGGCGACCCTGCCCCTCAGTTTGTGGTCCTACAGTCAGGTGTAAAGTTATTTCCAGATCTTAAGTTCTTGACAAGTCTGGAACATCCCTAAGTAAATCTCCCAGTATTCTACAAATCTTTAATTAAAACAAACAAACAAACAAAAAAAACTTAGTGTGGAGATGTTCAGATGTTTTCATTACTTTTTAAAGGAAGCTTTACACGTTTGCCTGACGTTTGGCCCTTAAGGAAAAGTCTCAAAAACTCACAAGCACTTGCTCAGCCTTGGATCGAGACGCAAGGCTTCTGTGAGTGTTCAGATGCTGGCCACGATTAAAAGTGTGAGCGTCCATTCGTGATGATGTCATCCTGCCCTGACAGTGCAGCATCAGGGTCCTGGCCGCCGCCCCGCTCCTGTGCCGAGTATCAGGGAAACACGGGGCAGTGTGCTTTCATGCTGAGGACAGGAACTGCGACTTCTGTCTACCTTTTTGATTTTTTAATTGTTAAGATTTTTTACTTTTTACTTGAAAGGCAGAGTTAGCGAGAGAGGGAGAGACAGAAAGAGAGAGACCGTCCATCTGCTTGTCCACTCCCCAGATGGCCGCACTGGCCAGGGCTGGGCCATTCCCAAGCCAGGAGCCTGGAGCTCCACCCAGGTCTCCAGCATGGATGGCATGGGGCCAAGGACTTGGGCCATCACCTCTGCTTTCCCAGGAAAAGTAGAGCAGCCAAGACTTGAACCTGCGCCCCTCCATGTGTTAGATTTAATATTAGCATTGCATTGCATAATGTTACATAAGCAGAGTTGAGAGCAGGTGGCTCCTGGTTTACACTTCCGTGCATATTAGCAGGAAGCTTGGTCTGGAGTAGAATCGCCGGGACTAGAACCAGGCACTGCAATACGAGATGCGGGAATTCCAGGTGGGGATTTAACCACTGTGCCAAGCGTCAGCCCTAAATTGTTCTTATTTGTAGATTATTTTGTTCTGGCAGAGAAACTCAGTGTGTATAACTGCTGCTGGGCAGGATGACTTAAGGGAGAGTAACAGAACGTGGTACTTCCTGTGGGACAGCTGACACTGAAGACGTCCTCCCTGTGCCAGGCTTGTCGACTGTCCACCTGATTCCAAGCGCGGTAGCCGCCTTCCCGTGTTTACAAAGCCAGCTCTGACCTTCCGCTCAGGCAGGATGTTTGCAGTAGCAACTCTTGACTGTGGAATTTGCTAATTTGGATGGATACTGCTTGCTTGAGAGAGTTCAAAGCAGAAAGTCTCCTGGGGAATAGGATTTATGTATTATTTACTCTGCCTTAGTTGCACGTGTCGGAAAATCTGGTCTGTGTTGGCTTTAGCAGAAGAGGGTTTCACTGGCTTGTGTGAGTAAAGTCCAGGGCTGCCTCTGACCTTGGCCGGGTTCTCTGTCCACCTCTGCCACTGGCTCCCTGGCTTTGCTCTTCGATCCCCACAGGGATGTGCCTGTGGGGACAAATCTGGAGACCACAGGGACCTGCCTTGGACAGGTGGATTCTTCCAGCTCCCACACAAGTCCCTGGCTGTGGGCGGGGGTTGGGAAGCTCTCCGGGCACAAGGACAGGCTCCCCTAGACTGCAGGCCTGGCGTACCTGCCCCACAGCAGGTGCCCGGGCCACGGCATCAGTGGGGCAGACCGGTCGTGCCGCTCCTGCAGTAGAGCGGCTTGGGCTCTCAGCAACAGAAGAAACACATTGCACGTAGTTCACTGACGCAGCTCCGCAGAGGTGCGTAGGAAGCACAGTGCTGGCCTGTCAGGCTTAAACAGTTCAAAGGGAGGAGCAGTGAGAGCACACAGGAAGCAGACAGACACACGCACAGGTGTGCCAGGAATGTCAGAATTCTGCTGGCCACCCTCATTTTCAGTCAAGCCTGAACCCCTCCCCTCTCCCTGTGTGCAGTTATGGGGGGGCGGGGGGCGGAGGAAGAGGCACCTGCTGTGTCCTCACCACTTTGCTTGTCTTCAGTTACTTGCACTGAGAGAACCTTCTCAGGGCCCTGGTACGCAGCCTGGCAAAGACTCCTGCAAGCGGGGCGTCTGCTCCCCGGTTCTCTGCAGGGTGAACCCTAAGGCCAGGGGAGAACCTTCTTGCTCCCTGGTCTCCCTGCACTCAGCCCCTCCCCTGCCCCCCTAGTTCTGCGGTGCTGGTGGCTGCCCTGGGAAGGGCTGTGGTGGGTACTGCACCCCCCACCTGCCCCTGGCTGCTCCCCAACCCCGCGCTCTCTGTGGTCTCAGCAACAGGAAGCTTTGCTACGTCTTCCTCTAAACCATTGGATTTTCTTTACAGATTCCTCACAGGGATTTGCCTGTTAATTCCTGAAACCCAACAGACACTTCACGTACAGCTGTTTCCTGGGCACTTGTTATGTGTCAGGCATTCTCAAGCGTGCTAGGTGTCTGTTACAGTCAATGAAATGCCTCCCGGGACTCAGCCTGGCGAGGGAGTAGACAGGAATGGCCGTGGCCGTTTTGCAGGCTGCAGACCTCAGAACGATGGGGAAAGCTAAGCAGTGACGTGGCTTTGAGGCCTTTCTCGGAGAGAAGCCAGGAGCAGGGAGGTGAAGCTGCCGCTCAGACCTGGGGCTGGCTGGCGGCAGGACAGGGTGTGATGGAATCGGAGTCTGGTACATTTGAAGACTTATGTTCTGTTGGGCTTTGCTGATGGGCTGGCCACAGGCAGGAGAGGAATGGAGCAGTCACCACTGGCCCAGGTTCTGGAGAGAGAAGCTGCAGAGCAGGTCATGCAACCTGTGGGCTGTTGTGTTTGAGATGCTGTCGATAATATTGTGAGACTGGAATTTAGGGGAAGATTAAGGAACAGGTAAAACTCAGAGAAGCACCAAAGTGCTTGAAGCCAGAGAGAAAAGAGAGGAAGCACCCTGCTGGGCTGTGGAGCAGCCACATTCAGCAGGTGGACAGAAAGTATGCAAAACATATTCAGCAAATGCAGAACAGGAAATGAATGAGACAGAAATTCCATTTAAAATAAAAATTCATGCACACTGTCGTCTCTCTGATGTGGCTCCTAACAGTGAAAAATTTTTTAAAGGTTTGTTTACTTGAAAGGTGAGCTAGAGAACATGGTTTCATCTACTGGTTCACTCCTTAAGTGGCCACAACGGCCAGCCGGGGCTAGGTCAGGCGGAAGCCAAGAGCCAGGAACTTCATCTAGCTTCATTGGCAGGGGCTCAAGCACTTGGGCCATCTTTTGCTGTTGTCTCAGGCACATTAGCAGGGAACTGGTTTGGAAGTGGAGCAGCCAGGACATGAACCAGTGCCAGTATGGGATGCCCACTTCTCAGACTACAGCTTCACCCTCTACACCACAACACTGGCCCCAATGGACACGTAGTCACACCCAGAGATTCTAAACATGGTAGTATTTTAGATTATTTATTATTCATTTATTTATTTGACAGAGTGACAGAGAGGGAGACAGAGAACGAGACATCTTCCATCCACTGGTTTACGCCCCAAATGGTTGTAAAGGCCGGGGCTAGGCAAGACCAGCCAGGAGCCAGGAGCTCCATCGGGGTCTCCCACTTAAGCCTTCATGGGCTGCCTCCTAGGGTGCACATCAGCAGAAAGCTGGACTGGAAGAGTCGGACACTCTGATAGGAAATGCAGGCTTCACACTGCACCAAACACCCAGCCCATGCTCAAGGGTCAAAAAGACGAGATGAACACAATGACAGGACCCAGCGCTGTGGCCTGGCGGGTGGGGCTTCTGCCTGCAGTGCCAGCATTCCATATGAGCGTCAGTTCAAGTCCCAGCTGCTCCACTTCTGATCCAGCTCTCTGCTATGGTCTGGGAGAGCAGTGGAAGATGTCCCAAGTGCTTGGACCCCTGCACCTGCATGAGAGGCCTGGAGGAGGCTCCTGGCTCCTGGCTCCTGGCTTCACATCTTCCCAGGTCCAGCCGTTGCCGCCAATTACGGAGTGAACCAGCAGATGGAAGACCTCTCTCTCTCTTTGCCTCTCCTTCTCTCTGTATAACTCTGAATGTCAAATAAATAAATCTTTAAAACCACAACGACAGGAAAACAACCAAATGGACCATTTAAAGCTGAAAACACAAGGTTTGAATTGAAAAATTCATTTAGAGGTCTAAATAGCATATTTGATTATAAAGTGACCTTGAAGATGGCATCTAGAAAAATCCCTAGAGAAGCCATGGGAAAAGACCAGCTAGTACAGACGAGCAGAATGTCACTGACATGCACAGGAAAAACTCAGCATCCAGCCTATGAGCTCAGAACCAACACTGGGAAGGGAGTTTTAAAATACATCTTAAAAATTAGTGCCCCCAGCATTTCCACAGGTACCACTATGGGAATGGTAAAGCAAGCCATGGACTTGCAAAAGTATTTTTAAAGTATGTGTTTGAACAAGGGCATGTATCCAGGAGGTGTGATGATCTGTAACCAGTTAAAAAATTTTAAAAAGGCAACAATGCACGTTTTTTCTTTCTTTTCTTTTCTTTTTTTTCTTTTTTTTTTTTTTTTTTTTTTTTGACAGGCAGAGTTAGTGAGAGAGAGACAGAGAGAAAGGTCTTCCTTCCATTGGTTCACCCCACAAATGGTTGCCACAGCCTGCGCACGCACCGATCCGAAGCCAGGAGCCAGGTGCTTCCTCCTGGTCTCCCATGCGGGTGCCGGGCCCAAGCACTTGGGCCATCCTCCACTGCCTTCCCAGGCCACAGCAGAGAGCTGGACTAGAAGAGGAGCAACCAGGACTAGAACCAGGGTGCCAGCGCCGCAGGCAGAGGATTAGCCTAGTGAGCCGCGGCGCCGGCCCAATGCACGTTTTTAAATGAGCAAAAGCTTGAACACATGCTTAGAACAAAATACAGAGGTAAGCACCAGGAAGGGTGTTTCCCTCCTCGCCCAGGAGATGAGAATGAAATCCACCCTGAGTTGCCACCACGGCAGAAACTGGCGTGGAAAGCCTGGCCTTGCAGAGAGCTGGCAAGGATGTGGAGTAACCAGATCTCCCAGAAGTTCTGGTTGGCCTGTGATAGGCAGTCACTTCAGGTAGCTCCTGGTGGCTTTTGATACCAGTGCACTTACACGTCCAGGAACCAGCCATCCTAGCCTGGAGACCTCCCCCGGAGACAAAACAGTGATGCACAGAAGATTTTATGGGAATGTTTGCAGAATTTCTTCACGATAGCCAAAAACTAGAAGCTGCCAGTTGTCCATCGGGTGGCTCAGCTCACCCTGTGTGTGGAGGACGCTCAGCACAGGCACAGCAAGCCGGATGGAGAAGAATCAGTTTCCTTGTATTCCTGTGAAATCCTGGCACAGACAAAACCAACACAGGTGACAGACACCAGATCCATAGCTGGTGAGGCCGGGGTGGCTGCACAGGGGCCCAAAAGAAACAGTTTTGCTGGGGGAGGGGCCTGTGTCAGGTACTTGTCCCAGCTTGTGGGGTGTGCACTGCGTGAAACAGGTGAATTGCATTTTGTAAATTATGTCTCGTGAAGTTGATCATAAAAGTCTACCCTGAGAGCCAATATTTTAACTTCCCTGAAAGAAAGTTGAGTAAAATCTGTGAAGTGCCAATACACTAGTGGTGTAACCTAGACAGGAAAGGAACACTGTGTACTCTGCAGGCACCCGGCATTTGTGCAAATGAGCGCCTGTGCCCTGGCCAGCACCCTCGCGGATTTGTGGGATCCATTCTCTGGGGGCCTGAGTCCTGCCGATGCTCCCGTGTTGAACCACAGAGAATTGATGCAGAATTCTTCTTTTTAAAAAACCACACAATTCCAATATGACCCTTGTCCAGTTTCTACTTTTAAAATAAATCACCTATTTCAAACATAGCAAGCTCCAAAATGCATCATGTTTTCCTGTTAGAAATCCCATTCTTTCCTGTGTGCTGCAGTTGTTCAGGCTTCTCAGCCCAACTTCCTTCAGCACCTGCCCAGGTGACACTTCCCGTCCGGAGGCCTGCGTGCTCCTCTGACTGCAGACCTGAGCCGGGGCTCCTCTGACCCCCTGTCCAGTGTGCCTCAGAGCTGCCAGCCTTGTGCCAGCCTTGTGCCAGCATCGCACTGAGGTGATTCAGCGTAGGTGGGCAGCACTGGGAATGCACACTGCCCCCGGACTGCAGGCGGCCGTTACTTGCAGTAAACGATGCCTGAGTGCGCTAAGCAGGTGACCTGCAGCCAGTCCAAACACGTGCAATGAGAGTAAGCAGCCATATTGAACCCTGTTTTATCTGTAATAGATAACTGTAAAAAAGCATCTTCTGTTACGTTTAAAGCTTTAATCTTTTTAACTTGCTCTTCAGGTGAATTAATGACAGGGAGAAGAAAGACTGGGGCAGTTGTGTCAGATTTTGTTTAAAATCTTTCACAATCCCAGGATTTTGTGACTTCTGAGATTTCTAAGACTTTAGGGTTTCTGAGCCTCAGAATAGATTTGGAAAGTAGGGGTGAAATTGTCAGTAGCTGAGGACTTTCTAGTTCATTTCCTTTACTTGGTAAAATACAATTTGTTAGTGATTATTATGTGTGAGAAAATATAGTTACAATAAATTTCTAACTTCTGCTTAGTGGATTTTTTATTAAAATGTGTTTTTTTTTTCATCTTTCAGTGAATAATCCCATTCCTTCCAATTTGAAATCAGAAGCAAAGAAGGCTGCTAAAATACTAAGAGAATTCACAGAAATAACTTCCAGAAATGGACCCGATAAGATCATTCCTGGTAGGTAAATTTCCGAGCGTGTCTGGATTTCTGAATCGCTCCCTTCCTTCCCTCAGCCTCACTCCTAGCTGGCAGCTGACCCCAGGGACAGCAGGGGTTCCCAGAGGCCTCTTCTCTCTCCTGGGGTGGGGCAGCTGGGACTCGCCCCTCCACCCGGACCCCCATTCCTGCTTCACCTTGGCCTCCCTGCGGAGAGCTTTACAAGCAAATCTTCAACCTCGCCAGCTCGTCTCATACATAAGTGTTCATTTTTGTTTTCTCCTTCCAAGTAAGATATTTACATTTCTACAGTGGTTTAGAGGAGATTAGTCAAGAATTCCCAGCACAGCTGCACCTCTGAAATCTTCAGGTCCTTAGAACACAGTCCCAGAACCCATTCCAAACCTGAGGGTGGGACTCAGAGCCCTGTGACCAGGGATGCAAGTTGTAACCAGGTGCTCCAGTGCTGGTGACAGCGGGGTGGTCCACACAGCCTGGCCTTGGGTGCTGGTGACAGCGGGGCTGGTCCACACAGCCTGGCCTTGGGTGCTGGTGACAGCAGGGTGGTCCACACAGCCTGGCCTTGGGTGCTGGTGACCAGCGGGGTGGTCCACACAGCCTGGCCTTGGGTGCTGGTGACAGCGGGGTGGTCCACACAGCCTGGCCTTGGGTGCTGGTGACAGCGGGGTGGTCCACACAGCCTGGCCTTGGGTGCTGGTGACAGCGGGGTGGTCCACACAGCCTGGCCTTGGGTGCTGGTGACAGCGGGGTGGTCCACACAGCCTGGCCTTGGGTGCTGGTGACCAGCGGGGTGGTCCACACAGCCTGGCCTTGGGTGCTGGTGACAGCGAGGTGGTCCACACAGCCTGGCCTTGGGTGCTGGTGACCAGCAGGGTGGTCCACACAGCCTGGTCTTGGGTGCTGGTGACCAGCAGGGTAGTCCACACAGCCTGGCCTTGGGTGCTGGTGACCAGCAGGGTAGTCCACACAGCCTGGCCCAGAGTGCGGCTTTGGAACTGCCTCTGCAGGCCGTGTTTCATAGAGTGCACCTCTCATGCAGATTACCTTGGGCAGTGTCACGGGCTAATTTCCCTCTTGGGTAATCACAGTGCGTGACTTAAAGAGATCTCTTAAGTTGTCCCGGTCGGGATCTCTGAAGTTGTTTTTCAGAGCTTCACAAGATCTTAATGCTTTGTGGACGCCCGGGTCTGAGTTGCAGTGACGAGAGCAGCAGCTATGGTTCCGTGGGCCCAGCCAGCTCCCCCGTCTGAGCAGCGCTTCCTGGGGCTTCTGCTCCAGTGCAGGGGGCGCCTCCCTGGCAGCCTCTGCCTTTCCCTCAGGGTCCCCGTGAGCCGCACGCACCCAGCACTTGAGAGGCACAGATTTGGAGCCTGAAGAAAATTCAGCCAGAATTTAGCAGTTTTCTGAAACAGGGATTAGTGCGTCAGGAACCGTCTGCATGTTGGCCTTGCAGCCTCAGACACGTGCTGTTTTGTAACATGAGAAAATGGCTGCACTCGTGGATTTTGTGGAGCCAAATTCTACTTTGCCTTCCTGTGCCCAGCAAAGGCCCCTGCACTCCCTTCCGGGGCTCACACCTCACAGTCTGGGGCACAGGATGGGGGCGGGAGCCCCAGGGCTGCCAGGTCGGGGAGGGGCCTCACGTACAGTACACTGCAGGAGATGGACGGGTGACAGCAGACCACACCTATTAAAACCTTAACCCAACGTCTAGACCTCAGCAGTGTGTTTTCCCTCTAATATCGGAGCTGAAATGTGTGACTCAGTTTAGAACACATATTCTGTGTTGTGAAATGAAAACCTAATTGACCAAGTGTTTAGGGATCACCCCATTAGTGGTTTTGTGTCCCTGAATTTGGATAATCTATAAAAACATAGTTGAAATGTGGAACATGTTCATTGTAAAACGTGCTTTTGTTATATCTAGTTTCTAAATGGAGTGATATTCACTCCAACAGCACTGAGTGCAGTGTGGGTGTGGGAAGATGGGACATGTGGTGTGACAGCCAGCCCGCGGGGTGGACGATGTCCAGTCCATCACCACACAGTTACGGCCTCTTGAGAACAAGGCTAAGGTGCACTTAGCAGACTACCTTGTTTGTGTACCTGGCTCAGTCACGAGCAGCTGCCACGCCCCGGACACAGCGCACCAGGCCGGTCACTCATAATCTTGATGGAAGTCTGGGATTGCCAGGGGTGTCTAGAGGCCGCGTTTGTGCAGTTCAGAGGCAGCCTCATTGCCTGAGGCAATCAAGGCCTCCATGTGCACTGGGCTCCAGGCTGACCTCAGGGGAATGGCCATCATGTGAGTGACCTCAGGGGAGAGGCCATGGAGTGAGTGACCTCAGGGCAGAGGCTGGGCCATCAGGGGAGGAGCCTGTGTTTAGA
The DNA here is from genome assembly GCF_964237555.1 of Oryctolagus cuniculus. NCBI lineage: Eukaryota > Metazoa > Chordata > Mammalia > Lagomorpha > Leporidae > Oryctolagus > Oryctolagus cuniculus. The sequence goes on from NC_091433.1 coordinate 199,906,617, forward strand.
GCCTTCCCTCACGGACAGCGTCCAGGCTATACAAGGAATGCTCTGAGCTGTGAATAAACAAACATTTTGTAAAGGTGGTTACATTGTCAATGTGCTAATGAAGTGATAGCACCCAAATGCTGTGACGGATCATTTTATGAAATTAAAAATCTTTTGTAGAGAGGCAAAACTCAATTTTTCTATTTTTGAATCCACATTTGCATACTGATAAAAGACGCACTTAACTACAGTCTTTCAGATAAAAGATCTGCCCTGGTTACTGTTCAGGTTTCTCCTTAACTCTGCATGTATCTTCTATTTCCTTGAATATAGTAATTTCTATATTCTAAGTTGTACATTATGTCCTAAACTAATTGAAATCACCAAAACATGTTCTCTGCTACTAGAGGTCTATAGAGACTCATTAAATATCTGGTTTATTTTGATAGCTGTGGGATTTAGGGGCATTTATGGCATCACCTTTAGCACTGCAAAAATAACAGTGTAAGAAAAAAGCAGCAGGAGTGGAGGGGCTGTCCGTGGCTCGTCTGCCACCAAGGATGCCTGGAGCGGTCTGCACGCTCTGCGCCCTGACTGATGCTGTCACTTGTGTCATTTCTGGGTTTGGCTTCCATACAGACAACACTTACCTCGCTGTTGCTCTTTCTGTCTGCAGCCCATGTGATTGCCAAGGCCAAAGGCCTCGCCATTCTGTCCGTGGTGAAAGCTGGGTTCCTGGTGACGGCCAGAGGAGGCAGCGGGATCGTCCTGGCACGCCGCCCGGATGGATGTAAGTGTGCACCAGTCTTGGCACGGGCTCACAGCGACCTTGTTGTTCCTTTGGTCTGTCTCCACCTTGAACACCTTTCAAGGAAGGCTGGTGAGGCCAACCAGGGCTGCTCAGCTGAGCCTGCACCGGCAGTGGCCTGCCCAGCTCCCTCCTCCCAGGTTGTGGGACAGGACTTGGAGGGTAGGGCTGGGACACGACTGTCCACATTTGAAGTCTCACTTCTCGACTCTGCTAGAGCGGGTTTGTTTGGTTTATGGAGTTGGCATAAGTAAGGTATGACTGCAAGCTGTTCTCATTTTGTGGGAGATCCTGGTGCCAGCTGAAGACTCCCCAGGCAGAGTCACATCAAGGGCTTCACTTTCTGGGGCAAAATTTATTCCTTGATTTTTCAGAGATCAAATCAAGATTTTAGCCACAAATCCCAAGAAGTGATATTTGTAGCAAAGTTTGAAATGTTTGTAGGTGTCATAACTAATGACAGCACCTTTTATCTGATTTAGCACTTGCTGTACTGTCCCACAAGGCAGCACGTGGTTCTCCTAATAACCATTTTGTAGCCTGAAAAACAGGCACTGACCAACAACCAGGCGCTGGTGGAGCAAGTGGCCTCGGCCACCTGCTGGCGTCGTCACTGCTCCTGTCAAGGCCCCTGCAGTCCCTCGCTTCTCTCTAACTGTAATCATAACTCTAACCCCTAACCCCTAACCCTAACCCCTAACCCCTAACCCTAACCCTAACCCCTAACCCTAACCACAATAACCCCGTGTGTTTCTGCGGGGTGGAACTACGGAGTTCTCTGCTTTTCGGGAAGATTGCCACAGTGGCCTCAAAACCGAGTGAGGCAGAGCACCTTCAGGCCTCAGAGGGGCCTCAGGCACAGGCGCCCCCCTGTGAAGTCCCGAGGCCACCCTGTCTGCATTTCTAACCTGAATTTCTCTCTGCCATCTGCTGAGGGTCCCCAGGTCCCTGGAATGACTGCCACGCCCCTCTCAGCCAGGCGGGCTGGTCCTTGGTGTTGTCGAAAACAGCAGAGAAAAGTAGACATAGAAAAGCTCTCTCTGGACTCTCTCACCTCCCCTGCCGCACTGACAATGTTGTTTCTGGACTTGACTTTTTCGATATCCAGCAGCCCCAAAGTGCTACACGTCAAGGCAGATAGGACTACTGTCAGGAAGTTTATCTCACTGGAATTTTAATGGTTTTGAATTAATAACCCGTGTGTTAAGCTCCCACGAGGCACAGAAGGTGTCAAAACCATTTTTTGCCCTCAAAAAGAAACCATTTAGCCTCATTACCCTCAGGAAGTGATTACGGAAACTCGAGTCTTTCTGGTCTACCTACGTACTTAGTAAAGCTCTCACCACAAACTACAGCTACAGCCGAATCATCCTGTAAAAATGTCAGAAGTGGGAATTATCAACTGCTGTGGGGTTTCCTACATCTGAGAAGGGAAAGCTCGGGAAACACAGATTTGTGAGTCTGGGAGACTGCTGATGGACACCCAGTGCCTTCTTTTTTTTTTTTTTTTTTTTTTTTTTTGACAGAGTTAGACAGAGAGAAAGGTCTTCCTTTGCCATTGGTTCACCCCCAAAATGGCCACCACAGCTGGCACGCTGTGCCAATCTGAAGCCAGCCAGGTGATTTCTCCTGGTCTCCCACGTGGGTGCAGGGCCCAAGCACTTGGGCCATCCTCCACTGCACTCCCGGGCCACAGCAGAGAGCTGGACTGGAAGAGGAGCAACCGGGATAGAACTGGCGCCCCAACCGGGACTAGAACCCGGGGTGCTGGGGCCGCAGGCGGAGGATTAGCCTAGTGAGCCACGGCGCCGGCCAGCAGTGCCTTTCATGTGTCTTCAACTTCTGAACATTTGTATGTGCTTCTGAAAGAACAGTTTGAAAGGTAGAGGGACATACCCAAGTCTCCTTTTTTAAAAAAGCACATTTACATCTCAGCCTTTTCAGTCATTTAATGTTGGATACGTGTGGTTTGTTCTAGCCTGGTCTGCACCTTCAGCCATTGGGATAGCTGGACTCGGTGGGGGATTTGAAATAGGAATAGAGGTAAGTGCGTTATATATTGCATACAATTTCCAAAACCACTCACAGCACCTGAAATTCATGCGTTTCCTGGCATTCTTGTTTCGCTGTGGGAACTGCCATCTGCTGCTTTCCTAACGAGCCGCCCCTGCAGCCGTCCACAGCTCCTCTTCCCTCCCTGCTGCCCACTGAGAGGAGGCTCTTTCCTCGCACCTCTAGGCAGATGTGTGTCAGCACCTGGCAGGCTCGTTGCTGACTGGGAAGTCAGGGCTGAGCAGGCCAGGATGCAGCAGCTCAACACCACGCCTGGTCATCTGTGGCACAAACCAGTTTTGCAACATCTTCTATTCAAATCCCTGCACATTCCTCAAGTGAGGATTAACTTCACATTATTTCAGTTTATGAGTCCGGTCCTTATGGCCATGGCTTCTGTCAGGTGGACAGGAAGTCCCCTTGTCTGTGGAGCCCTGTAGCAGTGTCATCGAATGTAGTATGCCTCTCTCAGCTGCTTGATTGCTGAGCGGCCCATAAATCGGATCTCTCAATACACTCAAGTCCTCTTCTGCTTGGATTTTGGTTTCTTCCATAGCCGTCTGTTTATGAACTTGGTCTGTTGTACTTCTCCGTTCCTGTGGCCTCATTGGGAGGAGACATCTCTGCCCATTCTTCTCTGGGCTTTATTTGAATTTCTGTACTTACTGTGGCCTGTCTGTAACATGAAAGGAATGTGCTTTAGTGTTGCTTATTGGAACTGAATTCTGTTATATGAAGCAGACCAGAACCCTGAGATCTGCGAGAAGTCTGTTTTGTGCTCTGAGACCCTGCTTCAGAAACAAGCCAAGTAGAAACGGGAGTGCCCAGGGTGTTCTGTGGGGTTGTGTGTTGATGGCCACAGGGCTCACCAGAATAGCCTTGGGTGAAGTGTGGCCCCACCAGCAGTAAGGGACTGGACAGGTGATTAAATGAGCATCTTGTGAAACGGCACCTTGACGGGCGGCTGAGCAGACCACCGTGATACAGGGCTGGCCCTAGGACCCAGGCTGTGGTGCTGGGAGGCCGCCCTCTGTTTTCCTCGTCTGTGAAAGGGGAGTAAAATGGCCTACCTCGGGGCTTATTTGGTGATGAAATAAAGGAATTTATCATACAAAAGCACTTGGGATGGCATCAACTATCACTTTTATTGTTGATTTTTGCTCATCTTACTTGCTTGCCATTTGTGGGTGTGGTGGGCTGCAGAGCCTGCTTGAGTGATGTAAGGGAAGAGAGCACTGCTGTGTGTGGGAAAGGGGCTTCGACTCCCCCCAGCCCTGAGTGCTTCCTGCACCTGCGCGTGGTTTGCAAGTGTGCGCTGTGTTAGCGCTCAGCGGCCTTCCCCGAAGCTCGGCCTCCCACCGAGGTGGTTTCCCTGTTCCTCCAGCCCCCGCACACAGCGCCTGCTGCTGGGGTCACGGCGAAGATCTACGTGACCCAGCTTGTCTGTCCTCTCCCAGCCTCTCCCCATGGACAGCACACCCTGCCCCTGCCCACCCCACCTCTGCACACCCTTCCCCTGTACACCCAGCCTGCCCACCCCGCCCCTGCACACCCTGCCTCTGCACACCCCACCCCTGCACACCCTGCCCCTGTATACCCTGCCTGCCCACCCCACCCCTGCACACCCTGCCCCTGTATACCCTGCCTGCCCACCCCACCCCTGCACACCCTGCCCCTGTATACCCTGCCTGCCCACCCCGCCCCTGAACACCCTGCCTCTGCACACCCTGCCTCTGCACAGCCCGCCCCTGCACACCCTGCCCCTGTATACCCTGCCTGCCCACCCCGCCCCTGAACACCCTGCCTCTGCACACCCTGCCCCTGCACACCCTGCCTCTGCACAGCCCGCCCCTGCACACCCTGCCCCGGTACACCCAGCCTGCCCACCCCGCCCCTGCACACCCTGCCTCTGCACACCCTGCCCCTGCACACCCTGCCCCTGTATACCCTGCTGCCCACCCCGCCCCTGAACACCCTGCCTCTGCACACCCCGCCCCTGTACACCCTGCCTCTGCACACCCCGCCCCTGCACACCCTGCCCCTGTATACCCTGCCTGCCCACCCCACCCCTACACACCCTTCCCCTGTATACCCTGCCTGCCCACCCACCCTTGCACACCCTGCCCCTGTATACCCTGCCTGTCCACCCCACCCCTGCACACCCTGCCTCTGCACACCTTGCACCTGCACACCCTGCCTCTGCACACCCTTCCCCTGAATACCCTGCCTGCCCACCCCACCTCTGCACACCCTTCCCCTGTATACCCTGCCTGCCCACCCCACCCCTGCACACCTTGCCCCTGTATACCCTGCCTGCCCACCCCATCCCTGCACACCCTGCCTCTGCACACCCCACCCCTACACACCCTTCCCCTGTATACCCTGCCTGCCCACCCTGCCCCTGCACACCCTGCCTCTGCACAGCCCGCCCCTGTACACCCAGCCTGCCCACCCCACCTCTTCACACCCTTCCCCTGTATACCCTGCCTGCCCATCCCACCCCTGCACACCCTGCCTGCGAACCCTGCCCCTGCACACCCTTCCCCTGTACATCCAGCCTGCCCACCCCAGCCCTGCACACCCTTCCCCTGTACATCCAGCCTGCACACCCTGCCCCTGCACACACTGCCCCTGTACACCCAACCTGCCCATCCCGCCCCTGCACACCCTGCCTCTGCACAGCCCACCCCTGCACACCCTTCCCCTGTACACCCTGCCCCTGCACACCCTGCCTCTGCACATCCCACCCCTGCACACCCTGCCCCTGCACACTCTTCCTCTGTACACCCTGCCTGCCTACCCTTCCCCTGCACATCCAGCCTGCCCACTACGCCTGCCCACCCCACCCCTACACACCCTTCCCCTGTACACCCAGCCTGCCCACCCCACCCCTACACACCCTGCCTGCCCACCCCGCCCCTGCACACCCTTCCCCTGTACACCCTGCCCCTGCACATCCAGCCTGCCCATACACACCCAGCCTGCCCACCCCTGCTCTTGCACACCCTGCCTGCCCGTCTGTCCGGCCGCCTGTGATGGCATCACTGGTGTAGTCGACTCTGTTTGTGCATCTCATGTCTGGTGACTTTTCTTTGTTTTTTGTCCCTCTTTCTATTTTCCCACCTTCTTTCAAATTGAGTATTTTCTAAGGGAGCATTTTATTGCTACTTCTTTCTCCTTGTGTCTCCTCTCCTCCTTGTGCTGGTTCTGTGCCGCGTGTCACATCTCTGTGAGTTAGAAGCCCAACAGTGCCTCACAACATTGCGTAGCAAGAGGTGAGGGCTGCAGCTCCTTGTTGACACTCTTTGTTCGATTCAGTTGTTCTGTGGATTTCAGTCACTGTCCGTCACCCCGAGATGGCTTCACTCGCTCCCACCCCTGTGCTGCGCTCAGATGTGTCCCGTTCCTGTGCTGTGGGCCTGGAAGCACGGCTATGTGCAGATTATTCCAGCCGTGGCTTTTAAATCAGTTAAGAAAGAAGACAGAGAGAGAGACTGCTGCTCATGGCTGCCCAGTGCTTTCCCGAGCTGTGCTCTCCTGGGCTCTGCTGCCAGTCCGGAGAGGACTGCCGTCCATGCAGCGCACGGAGCTGCAGAAGTCGCCTCAGTTCTGTCCGCAGTGACTGGCGTTCAGCCTGAAGAGCCGTCTTCCATCTCGCTTCTATTGCAGACTGGATCTGTAGCAACAGGTGCCCTCAGCGTTCGTTTTCTTTGGATCTGAGAACGTGTGGACTCCTCCTTCATTTCTGAAAGGGGCTCTGCTGACAGAAGCTTCCAGGCCGGCGCATGTTCTTGCTGCACGCCCTTTGGTCGCCTTGGCGTCTGCTCTGCCTGTGTCTGGGGGACGCCAGCCCCGTGAGAGGAGCGGTGTCCTTCCCCCCTTCCCCTGGGTTTCACCGTTTTCTCTCAACAGTCCAGGGACCTCTCAACCCTATTTCCTGGAAGATTTTCTGCTCTTTTCCCTCTGCTCATTCCAGCACCCACATCACACGCTGGCTTACTCAGTGGGGTTCACATCGCTCTGATTTCTGTTCGTTTTCTTCACTCTTTCTTTCTCCTTACACATATTCTGTATTTGGAAAAGATCTCAGTTTTTTTAAGATTTATGTATTTATTTGAAGGTCAGAGTTACGCAGTGAGAGAAGGAGAGGCAGGGGGGGTGAGGGTCTTCCATCTGCTGGTTCACTCCCTAATTGGCCACAACGGCTGGAGCTGCATGGATCCGGAGCCAGGAGCCAGGAGCTTCTCCCGGGTCTCCCATACAGGTGCAGGGGCCCAAGCACTTGGGTCATGTTCTGCATTCCCAAGCCATAGCAAAGAGCTGGATTGGAAGAGGAGCAGCTGGGACTCGAGCCGGCGCCCATATGGGATGCTGGCACTGCTGATGGCAGCTTGACCCATTACGCCACAGCGCCGGCCCCAGATCTCACAATTTTTAACTTCTTTAGTAAAGTTTCATTTAATTCAAAATATTTTGATAATTCTTGTCAGTTTTTTCCTACATTGGATTGCACTTTCTGCTTCTTTGCCTCATAATTTTTTTTCTTGAAAGCCAAACATTTTAGATAGACTGTGACATCTCAGCCAGAGAAGGACTGCACATATGAAGGTTGTACCGTGGGAGTTGTACCCAGGGCCAGCTCTGTGGACTGCACGTATGACAGTCATTGCGGGGGAAAGACTGTACCCAGGGCCAGCTCTGTGGACTGCAGTATGACAGTCATTGCGGGAGACACTGTACCCAGGGCAAGCTCTGTGGACTGCACATATGACAGTCATTGTGGGGGAGACACTGTACCCAGGGCCAGCTCTGTGGACTGCACATATGACAGTCATTGTGGGGGAGACACTGTACCCAGGGCCAGCTCTGTGGACTGCATATATGACAGTCATTGTGGGGGAGAGACTGTACCCAGGGCTGGCTCTGTGGAAAGTACGTATGATAGTCATCCCGGGGGAGAGACTGTACCCAGGGCCGGCTCTGTGGACTGCAGTATGACAGTCATCTTATGGGAGAGACTGTCCCAGGGCCGGCTCTGTGGACTGTATGTATGACAGTCATCTCATGGGAGAGACTGTCCCAGGGCCGGCTCTGTGGACTGCACATATGACAGTCATTGTGGGGGAGAGACTGTCCCAGGGCCGGCTCTGTGGACTGCACATGTGACAGTCATTGTGGGGGAGAGACTGTACCCAGGGCTGGCTCTGTGGACTGCACATGTGACAGTCATCTCAAGGGAGAGACTGTCCCAAGGCCGGCTCTGTGGACTGCAGTATGACAGTCATCTCATGGGAGAGACTGTACCCAGGACCAGCTCTGTGGACTGCATGTATGACAGTGGTCTTGTGGGAAGCACTATACCTACAGGGCCAGCTCTGTGGAATGCACGTATGACATTGTCTCATGGGAGCTGTACCCAGGGCCAGCTCTGTGGACTGCACATATGACAGTCATTGCGGGGGAGATACTGTACCCAGGGCTGGCTCTGTGGAAAGTATGTATGATAGTCATCCCAGGGGAGAGACTGTACCCAGGGCCAGCTCTGTGGACTGCGTGTATGACAGTGGTCTCGTGGGAAACACTATACCTACAGGGCCAGCTCTGTGGAATGCACATATGACATTGTCTCATGGGAGCTGTACCCAGGGCCGGCTCTGTGGACTGCATGTGTGTTGGGTATCCTGTGAGGCACTGTTAGCCTGGGACCGGCCCTGTGGGGCAGTAGGTTCAGCTGTGTGTTATGGAGCCAACATCCCATTCAAGAGCACCAGTTCCAGGCCTGGCTGCTCTCCTTCCTGTCTGACTTCCTTCTGGTGAGCCTGGGAAGGCAACACACGATGGCTCAAGTGCTCAGGCCCCTGCCACCTGTGAGATCTGGATGGAGTCCCAGGCTCCTGACTGTGACCTGGCTCAGCCCCAGCCGTTGTGGACATTTGAGACTGAACCAGCAGATGGAAGATTGATGCCTCTCTCTGCCTTTCAAATAAATAATAAATCCTTTTTTTTTTTTTGAGTCTATCACCCAGTGACCCCATAGCCATCCTTACCAGTAGAGAATTCCCTAGCAATGCATTTCTGAGAACAAGGGGCTGTGCCTTGCGTCAGGATTCATGAGGCCTGTGCTCGTGTCCTGAGCCCGACTGCTTAGCGATTGATTGGACTGTTCTAGTGAACTCTGTCCCCATGCTTTCCCTGCAACCACCGTGGCTCCTCAGAGTTTTAGCCTTGGCCTGGCTCTGCCCCAGGAGGGCAGCAGCTCCCAGCGGGCTGCCCTGGGGACCCCTGCTCAGTGGCTGGCACCTGCACTGCTGCCTGCTGGAGGTCTGTCCCTGCAGAGCCCCTGCACGAGGCTCTTCCTGGTTCCTGCCCAGGTGCCAGCCTGCAGCTCCTGGAGATGCCAGCCCCCTCTCTCGTGTGACCAAAACCATCACTGTTTTAGGCACTGCCCTTGAACTCCCCCATGCTACTCCCACAGACCCTGTTCTCACAGCCTGTGCCTCTTCCTGGCCAAAGTCTGTGCCTGGTGCTCCAGAGCTGGAGGCTGGGGCCGTGTCCCTGTCCTCCGGAGACCCCTGCAGCGCTGGGTGGAGGCTCTGCCTCTCCTGGTAGAACAGCTGCCCTGTGGTGGGTGGGGCCAGCGTGACTGGGATCCTGGGGTCCCGGGAATGTCACACCTGGGCCTTTTAAAGCCGTCCCTCCACAAGGGGCTGCAGGGCCAGGAAGGGGCTCCAGACCACTCACCTGGAAGGGAGAACCCGCAGCAGGGAGTCAGGAGGACCCTGAGCCGCACCGCCGCAGAGGAGCTTCCGTCACGCTGGCCCAGGGAGGGGGCGTGGGGCTCACAGGTGTCCTCCTAATTATCTCGGCTGCCCAGTGCTGCCCTGGTCCTTCCTCGTACCTGTCTGCACTGGAGCCTCCCTTCGTTTGTGCACCTGTGTGCTTTGACCAACATGCAGTTGTTTAAAGTTGGTTGTAACTATTTCTACACAAGTGGGTTTTCACGTTTTAGGTTTCAGACTTGGTGATCATCCTGAACTATGACAGAGCAGTGGAAGCGTTTGCGAAGGGCGGGAACCTGACGCTCGGAGGGAACCTCACCGTGGCAGTGGGGCCCTTGGGAAGGTGAGTCCTGTGACTAAGGTCAATGTGAATTCAGGTGAGCACGTTTGTGACTCATGCATCCCCTGAGGGTTCGAGGCCATGGCAGGTAAATTCACAGGGCATAGCCGTGTGGTAAAGCAGAAAATCTGAGACCAGAACTCACCGGAGCTCAGGCCGATGATCTGCTGGAGCCACCAGCTGCCCGAGCTTCGAGACAGCGCCGCGTCGAGTCTCAGTAGCCGACAGTGGGCTGCACTGGTCAGCAAGAGACAGCTTTTCTCTCAAACCTAATCTTGGCAACTTGAAATGGGTGTGTTTTCATCTGAGCAGTGCTGACGAAACTTAAAGTTTATTTTCCTTCCCTATTACTGAGATACTATTCCGGAGCAGAAATACTGTATATTTTGACTATTTATAGAAGCTACTGTAAACCTCTGAGGTGTCTAAGTTGCCTGAAATCCTAAGTGTAAAAAGAAGCCAGGTCCTCTAGCTCTCAGATGCCTTTGGGTGCTGAGAGTGCGCCTGCAGGCCACGGGGAGCGGGGCACCTGGGGTACCTTGGAGGTGCAGGAGGACGGGGGCCCAGCCACGCCCGTGTGCCCGCAGGAACCTGGAGGGGAACCTGGCCCTGAGGAGCTCGGCGGCCGTCTTCACCTACTGCAAGTCCCGGGGCCTCTTTGCTGGCATCTCCTTGGAAGGCAGCTGTTTGATTGAAAGGAAAGAAACCAATCGAAAGTAAGTTCAAGCTGCAGTGATTTTAATTGACTTAAAGAAGGTGTGAAGGGAAAATAATACTTAAAAATTTATGCAGTTCTTGAGAGCCAGTGAAAACGTGTGTCTGTTTTTTTTTTTTTTTAAGTATTTATTTATTTGAAATGCAGAGTGACAGAGGCAGAGACAAGAAGGATCTTCAATCCATTGGTTCACTCCCCAAATGCGCACACAGGTAGGGTTGGGCCAGGTCAAATCTGGAAGCCAAGAATTCCATCTGAGTCTCCCACATGGATGCAGGGGCTCAAGCACTTGGGCCATCTTCCCCTGCTTTCCCAGGCCATTAGCAGGGAGCTGGATCAGAAGTGGAGCAGCTGGGACTCAAACCAGGGTTCTTTATATGGAATCTGGCTTCACAGGTGGTTAACCCAATGCCAGCCCCATATACCTACCTACCTACCTTCCTTCCTTCCTTCCTTCCTTCTTTCTCTTTCTTTCTCTCTCTTTCTCTCTCTCTTTCTCTCTCTCTCTCTCTTTCTCCCTCCCTCCCTCCCTCCCTTCCTTCCTCTCTCTCTCTCTCTTTCTCTCTTTCTTCTTTTTAATACAACAACATGTGGTCCTATTGTATATATTTAAAATTTCCGTATGGGAGCTGGTGATTCGTGCAGCACGTAAGGCACTGCTCCTGTCCCCTGCATCCCCTATAAGAGGGCTTGGGGAACACTGCTCCTGTCCCCTGCATCCCCTATAAGAGGGCTTGGGGAACACTGCTCCTGTCCTCTGCATCCCCTATAAGAGGGCTTGGGTTCCAGTCCCGGCTCTACTCGAGACTCCAGCTTCCTGCTGATGTGCACCTTGAGAGACAGTAGATGATGGCTCGGGTAGTTGGGTCCCGGCCAGCCCCAAGGGAGACCTGGGTTGAGTTCTGGCCCAGCCCTGGTTGTAGCAGGCATTTGGGGAGTGAACCAGCAGAAGGTTTCCGTCCATCTGTCTGTCTTCCAAATAAAAAATGAATGTAAATGTGATATGTCCTTACAGAAAACCTAGAAAGCAAAACCAAGGCAGAAAAAGCCATGTTACTCCTTTATGATGGACTTGATTCCCATTTTTCTCTGTTGTCTTCCAACACTTTTGTAAGTATAATTTATTTTGCCAAATATGAGAATATTCAAAATGTGTATTCAGTTGTAAGTACTGTTTCCCTCTAGCATTATAACGTGAGGGTCCTGGGTGGAGGTTGGAGGCTGCACAGCACTGTGCCCAAGGAGCTAAGAAAGGCTGCATGCACTATCCAGACACTCCTCGGGGGCACATCCATCACAGCTTGCACCCCCAAAGCCTGCACCCCAACAACCTGCACCCCACAGCCTGCACACCACAACCTGCACCCCACAGCCTGTGCCCCACAGCCTGTACCCCACAATATGCACCTTACAATGTGCTCCCTGAACAGCCTGCACCCTCACAGCCTGGACCTGTCACAGCCTGCACCCCTACAGCCTGGACCTGTCACAGCCTCCACCCCTACAGCCTGTGCCCCACAACCTGCATGCCCACAGCCTGTGCCCCACAGCCTGCTACCTTAACAGCCTGCACCCCCACAACCTAGACCTGTCACAGCCTGCACCCTCACAGCCTGTACCTGTCACAGCCTGCACCCTTACAGTCTGCACCCTCACAGCCTGCACCCCACAACATGCACCCCACAACCTGTGCCCCACAGCCTGTGCCCCACAGCCTGCTACCTTAACAGCCTGCACCCCCACACCTGGACCTGTCACAGCTTGTACCCTTACAGCCTGTACCTGTCACAGCCTGCACCCCCACAGCCTGTGCCCCACAATCTGCACCCCCACGGCCTGTTCCCCACAACCTGCATCCTCACAGCCTGTGCCCCACAGTCTGCTCCCTTAACAGCCTGCACCCCCACAGCCTGAACCTGTCACAGCCTGTACCCTCACAGCCTTTGACCTCACAGCCTGCACCCTAACAGCCAGCACCCTTACAGCCTGCACCCTCATAGCCTGTACCTGTCACAGCCTACACCTCTGCAGCCTGCACCCCCACAGCCTGTGCCCCACAACCTGGACCTGTCACAGCCTGTGTCCTACAGCCTGCATCCCCACAGCCTGGACCTGTCACAGCCTGTACCCTCACAGCCTTTGACCTCACAGCCTGCACCCTAACAGCCAGCACCCTTACAGCCTGCACCCTCATAGCCTGTGCCTGTCACAGCCTACACCTCTGCAGCCTGCATCCCCACAGCCTGTGCCCCACAGCCTGGACCTGTCACAGTCTGCACCCCCACAGCCTGTGCCCCGCAACCTGCACTCCTCCAGCCTGTGCCCCACAGCCTGGACCTGTCACAGCCTGTGCCCCACAGCCTGGACCTGTCACAGCCTGTGCCCTCACCATAGAGGTTTCTTTTGCTCACCCTGCCTTCGCCTTTCCTCCCTGTAAGCAGAATCCAGTTCTGGTTAACAACACAGTTTGTTTAAAAAAATAAAACAGTTGGAAATATTGTGAGGTAAAGAAAAGCAGTGGCATCCGGAGCATTTTCCTGCCACTGACATATGTGTGATGGCTCAGATGAGGACGAGGTCTGGACTGACAGAGCGGTGCTGGCAGAAGCTCTGCCGAGTGCAGGCCTGCAGGACTGATGCTGCTGGTGGCTTCGCACACAGAGCAGCAGGCCCGACTGCAGGCAACAGGCTCCCTTGGCGGGCACCCAGGTCATCGAGGGTTCTTAGCACGTCTGATAGCATCAAATGCAAACCAAGAAACCAGAAAATAAGAGCATGGGGAACATTAAGGTTTGTAGAACTCTTCATCTTATAAAATCAAGAGCTGTGTTTGTTTTCACTCCATGTTATTAATTTGAGAAACATAACTTAAGAATGCTTTTAGGGGCTTCTCATTCTAAGCCTTTGGCAGACTTTGCCACTAGAGGTAAACTAAATCCTGGATAAACTAAAACCAATATACTTCTTAATGAATCACAGGCCTTCCAAACATGTGAGGCAAATCTTTATTTAATTTTGATAAAAATAAACATTTTAAAGAAATTACAAAACCAAATGTGTAGGTGCCATTCTTGTAAGAAACTTAATAAGTAAGCTATAAAACTGTATGTAACATTTCGTTTCCCTGGAAATGTGCATGTGTGTGTACTGGTGTGTCTGTGTATGTGTATCAGTGTGTGTGTGCGTGTGCGCATGTGTAACTCTTGGGGGTGTGTGTGTGCATGTGTGTCAGGTGTGTGCGTGTGTGCATGTATAAATATCGGGGTGTGTGTGTGTGCATGTATAAATATCGGGGTGTGTGTGTGTGCATGTGTAACTCTCGGGAGTGTGCGTGTGTGCATGTATAAATATTGGGGGGGTGTGTGCACTGGTGAGTATGGTGTGTGTACATGTGTGCATGTGTGTCAGGTGTGTGCACGTGCACATGTGTAACTCTCAGGGGTGTGCGTGTGTGCATGTATAAATATCGGGGTGTGCGTGTGTGCATGTATAAATATCGGTGTGTGTGTGTGCATGTATAAATATTGGGGTGTGTGTACATGTGTGCATGTGTATCAGGTGTGCATGCAGGCAAGTGGAAGTATCAGGTGTGAGTGTTCATGTGTAAGTATCAGGTGTGTGTGTGTGCATGTGTATTGGGGTGTGCATTTGCATGTGTGAGTATGGTGTGTGTGCGTGTGTTAGTGTGGATATGTGTGTGTGAATGTGCCTTTGTGTTACAAGGGGAAGGACTCACATCAGGATATTTGCAACAGTTGCCTCTAGAGGTGATCTTGGGAGTGGATTTGGGAGCTGAATGTAGGATGTGGACCAGGCACATGTGAAGTGCTGCACATGAGAAAGTACACAGACGCTTGTGTGTGTGTGCACATGCTACGTGTATCTCCAAAAAAGATCCACGCATAGTAAAGAAATGTTGTTCGTGTCTGCTAGGTTTTATTGTCAAGACATCCGCGCCTACGACATTCTGTTTGGAGAGCTGCCGCGGCCCGCCCAGGCGGAGGATCTTTACGAGATCCTCGACACCTTCACCGAGAAGTACGAGAGCGCCGGGCAGCGCGCCAACGCCAGGAGGGACGCGCGCCAGCAGCACAAGGCCTCGGTGGGCCCCGCTTCTGTCTCTCTCCATGGGCCCAGGGGCGCTCTGCCTGGGACACCAGCTTCCGGACAACCCACTGAGCTTCCCTTGCCACTCAAGCAAAGTTCACGTGGAAATGCCACGCATCCTGGGCATCTCGTCTATACAGATGTTGAGATACGGACTTAGTAATATCAGTAACACCATTGACAGCAGCAGCTCAGAGCAGCCACGATATCCGGCCTCAGAGCTCCTCCAGGCCCCCTTGGCCCTTGCCACACAGAACGCCTGGAGGTGCAGAGTTCGAGTTTGTCACCACCTCTCCTTGCCAGTAGCTAGGATGCTTCCCATGTTACTCTGCCCGCAAGTCCTTGAGACCTGGCACTGGGCGAGCATGGCTCTGGGCCTCCCGGACCTGAGCCTTGCTGTGCAGTTCCACGACACTGGGCCGAGGCCGGGCATGAGTGCACAGTGCCGCATTAGGCGTGCTCAGGACGAGCTAGCCAGGGGAGTGCTCCCAGGTCAAAGCAGGGTTTAAGTTCTGTCATGTGTGTTTGTTCCTCAGGCTAAAGACTTACCTCCAACACCAGCGTCAAGACCCCAGCGGTCGTCTGCACCAGGCCAGCTGGACCCGGACTCGCAAAGTAAATATTTAGTTGCAGGTCAAAAACTTAATTATACTTAACAGTTGACTGCGCTGTTGAACTTTAGATTCAAAAAGAAGAGTTCACTTTTCTTTTTTTTAAGAGAAAAACACGTTCAGACTCTTCTGAATAAGACAGATTCCCTTTGCTGTAATTTATAAAAACTTCTGTTCTCATTCATAAGCTGCTTTCTTTACAAACTGACTTATCTTTGAAACTTTTCTTGCTTAGTTTCTTTGTCATTTCTTTCAAAGATTTGAAAAGGGAACAAAATAAGACTATTTTCATGTACGCTTAGAGATTTACCTTTCTGAATATCAGTTTTGCCACACATTCTGGGAGCATGGGAGTTATTTAAGGTGGTTTTAAACCAGATGAAATTGATGAAGCACCAGGCTTTGGTCTTTACCTCTCCTTTCATCACTCATTTTTGTGTCAGGAACTCTTAGAATTCTGTTTTCATGCGCAGAGCTTGCCAGTAAATAGCAGCATATTAGAGTAAGTGACCTTTCTGTAATGGTCACCTGCTGGACACGGACGTGGCCAGGACTCGGCATGGGCCTGGCCCAGAGGCCTCTGCCAGGGCAGAACTGCTGCCGCAGAAGCTCCCAGGAGAGCGCGCGTGCTCTGAGGGCAGCGTGCTCACCTTCATCTTCAGCCTTCCTCCTTCCCCGGCGTGCACGGCGTCTGCACTCACCAGGCACTGGTCCTGTCCCTCACTGCTGCCCTGCTGCTGGCATTTAGGGATTCCTGGCCCTGCTTCGTGGAGTCGGTTCCTGTCCCAGGTCCGAGGGTGAATGTGCTCATATTTCCAGTGAGTAATGCAGCCTGCACCCTGAACCCATGCCAGTAACAGCGCAGACCGGGCCAGGGACTTCAGCCTGTCTCCCTTGTGGGTGTCAGGAACACAGTGCCTTAGCTGTCACCTGCTGCTTGCAGGAAGCTGGATTAGAAGTCCCAAGCCATGGCTTAATTACTGTGCCCAATGCTCACCCCTAATTAATTCTGTTAACTGGTGACTTAATATTCCACATATTCCAGAAGCACATATTTTATTCACCGACTCTCCTACTGATGGGAATTAACTTTATGTCAGATTGTATCAGCACCAAACAGGATAACTCTCATCCTTCTAAACTAATGTCTCTGCATACTGCCACATTGATTGATTGATTGATTGATTTGTGAGATAATTGCTAAGAGTGGACATGATAGGTCAAAAATATATTTTTAAGGGCTGGCACTGTGGCATAGCAGGTTAGGCTGCTGCCTGTAATGCTGGCAGCCATATGGGCAAAACTTCAAATCCTGCCCACTCCACTTCTGATCCAGCTCCCTGATGATACACCTGGGAAAAAGTAGCAGAAGATAGTTCAAGTCCTTGGGCTCCTGCACCCACGTGAGACACCCAGAAGAAGTTCCTGATTCCTGGCTTCCGCTGGCCCAGCCCCCGCCATTGTGACCATTTGGGGCAGTGAACCAGGGGATAGAAGATCTGTCTCTCTGTCCTTCCCTCCCTCTAACTCTGCCTTTTAAATAAATAAATCTCTTAAAAATATATGTATTTTTTAAAAATTTAACCAATGTGATAGATTACCTTTTATGAGTTTTCACTACATTGGCATCTCCCCTGTTTATGTCCCCCACCATAAGCGTGCTCCCCAATGTCTGGTCCCAAGACACACCCCAGCATGTGCCATTCTGACCACTACTCCACCCTCTACGTCTTCCATGTGCACCCTCATTATCACTGCCCTCCACGTGGTCCTCTACATGGACCTACACCCTCACCATCACTCCGTCCTCCACGTGGTCCTCCACCCTCACCATCACTCCGTCCTCCATGTGGTCCCCCACATGGACCCTCACCATCACTCCGTCCTCCATGTGGTCCCCCACATGGACCCTCACCATCACTCCGTCCTCCACGTGGTCCCCCACATGGACCCTCACCATCACTCCGTCCTCCACGTGGTCCTCCACATGGACCCTCACCATCACTCCGTCCTCCACGTGGTCCTCTACATGGACCCTCACCATCACTCCGTCCTCCACGTGGTCCCCCACATGGACCCTCACCATCACTCCGTCCTCCACGTGGTCCTCCACATGGACCCTCACCATCACTCCGTCCTCCACGTGGTCCTCCACATGGACCCTCACCATCACTCCGTCCTCCACGTGGTCCTCCACATGGACCCTCACCATCACTCCGTCCTCCACGTGGTCCTCCACATGGACCCTCACCATCACTCCGTCCTCCACGTGGTCCCCCACATGGACCCTCACCATCACTCTGTCCTCCACGTGGTCCTCTACATGGACCCTCACCATCACTCCGTCCTCCACGTGGTCCCCCACATGGACCCTCACCATCACTCCGTCCTCCACGTGGTCCTCCACATGGACCCTCACCATCACTCCGTCCTCCACGTGGTCCTCTACATGGACCCTCACCATCACTCCGTCCTCCACGTGGTCCTCCACATGGACCCTCACCATCACTCCATCCTCCACGTGGACCTACACCCTCACCATCACTCCGTCCTCCATGTGGTCCTCCACCCTCACCATCACTCCGTCCTCCCATTCTAGGCTGTACTGGGCTCCTAGACTGTCCTGCACTACTTTTACTTCTGTAATGGCTGGATACTTTCTCTTCACGTATTTTGAGATAATTTCTACCAACTCTTCCCCCCTTCTCTGATGTGAAGCAGTGTCGTGTACTCTTTGGATGCTAATCACAACTGTGCTGTGTAGATGCACGTGATGATCTTCCTGGGGTGTGCCTTCCATCTCTGAGACACTGTTTTACATCTTTCTGTGCTGTTGCTTTAGGCTTTGTCCTCATTGGCTTCTGTGGTCAGCAGAATGCACTCTCCCATCTTCCTTTCAGAGTGCAGCTTTTATTACACAGAAATCTTAATATGCACCAGTCCCGTCTGTCTTACATCTGGTCACCCACCCACCCACAATGACGTCCTGGCATCTTCCTTAAATGGGTTCTCTGGGGACGTGCACACCCCCTCCCGCCAGTGTTTATTTGGAGTTGCTCACGTCCTCTGAGACCAGGGGCCATCACAGGGCTACAGGGATGTGGCACAGGGGTCCTGGAAGAAGCAGCTTCCAGACCTCCAGCCCCAGAGAAGTCTTCGTAAAGTCGCTGCAGACAAGAATGTGGCTTGCGGCTCCTCTGCCTCTGCCGTCCCTCCACAACCATGTTTCTCTGCCCTGGAAGAAGAAAAGCAAACCCCAGAGGCCCTGATTCTTCCCACGACACCACCTCCAAAGTGTAAACCAGGGTCCAGTGCGTGGGCGTGGGCGTGGGCGTGGGCGTGGGCGTGGGCGTGGGCGTGGGCACGGCAGACCTCACAGATCAGGTGGCTGTGTGACCTGTGTGACGGGCAGCTTTGTGGCTTGTTGTTGGCCTCTATCTCAAAGGGACTGTGAAGGAACTGCGCGACTTTGCTCTAAAATGCCTGCTCCACGCTCTCTAGTCTGTGTCAGCGCCAACTTCCCTAGCCCAGCCCCTTCCCAGAACACAGCCTTTTGTGACCCCTGGAGACCCCGCCAGGCCACTTGTCCTGCGGGTGACGCGCCTGTCAGTCCTGAGGACCTGAAATCTCTGCTCAGCCAGGGCAGGCTTTGCCATCGCTGTATGTTCTGGATACTAAACACCAGCAAGTTTTCCAATCTTCCGTCTTTTTTCCAGGCAGCAGAAATGGATACAAGCTCTATCCTGAACTTTCCAGCTATCAGGAGAGAGTTGGTGAGTTACAGCTCTGACTCCTGTGCCCCTTGGGATCACAGACTGAGGACTTGGAGGGGGTGTGCAGTCTACAGGAAGTGCCCAGCCTCTCTGATTGGCAGGAGTCCCTCCCTACCCTGATGACTGCTTCGCGTTTCAGTGCTGTGCTTTCCTCTCCGCCTTGCCTCCAGCTGCAGATGGGGAAATGACGCAGCCCTCCCAGAGACAGGGACGGCCTGGGGAACCCGGAGCCCCACCCTGGGGAAGGCACCAGTGGGACCAGGTTGTCCGGCAGCTTTTGAGCAGATACTGAGGGGCAGAGCCAGACTTGTTAGTTTTGAACACAACTTAATCCTCGTTGCACTTTCCCTAGGTTGTAGCCCCGCCAATCTGCTTTTAAGGAATTATTTTTTTTTTTTTATTTTCACATTCAAACGTTTTGCTGTTGTAGGGCAGTACTTCATAGAACATGCCAAGATTTGGTAGTAAAAATGGTCCTTCAGCTTGTCTTGTGGAATGTGCCTGGAAGGCAGCTAGCAGCTGTGTACGGACGTGAGTGGGACAATCGAGAGCAAGTCAAGCAGACGCATCCTGTGCTGTTGTCACTGCACTCACAGCACCACGCGCTGCTGGGGAACGAGCGTTTCGTGTAAAAGTTGTGAAGTCGGGAGCCAGTTTGTTTACTAGCATGCGGGGAAGCTGTCGAACACGTCTCTGGAGCAGAGCTGGATGTGCGGTTTCAGACGTTCTCCCGCTTTCAGCCCTGCCTGTGGATGGAGCCTTCCTTCGGGCACCACCCCTGCCTGCCCTCGCAGAGAGGCCTGCTGCGTTTGCCCAGCGGCCTGGGTGCAGCCGGTCACTGCTGTGCTGTGGTCCTGGGCCTGGGAGGGCACTGGCTCCCCTCCAGGTGGCCATGGCAGGGGTTGAGCAGCTGGGGTCACCCAGGACTGGACCCTCGGTTGTGGATTCTGCGGGAGCAGTAGGTGTTCATTCCAGCGTGGCCGGAACTAGATTCTGCAGTGTGCAGCCTCCCGCTTTGTGCTCGGGCATCTGCTCCTCGGAGGGGTTCCTGAGCTGGATGCCGTTGACAGAGGACCACCTGCTGGGACAGGTTGCAGAGATGTGGGCTAGGAAGCAGGGAGGGGGCCTTGGTCAGGTGACAGGCAGGTAGACTTGCACCTCCTTTTGTCGGAGATGATGACACAGACCCTGCTTGGGCTCCGGAGAGACCTGGATTTCAGCCCCTGCAGTTCATTTGCCAGTTGTGGGACCGAGGTGATGAACCTCACCTGCCGTGGCAGTTTGGTTGTGGCTGTCTGGTTGTGGCTGGGTTTTGCATTTGTGTTGGAGGATCCAGCAAAAGTTGCACTCACAGCATGTGCCAGTCAACTCTCCTGGGCTGCCCTGCCGTGCCGGCTGCTTTCCTTAAGACAAAAGCCCGTGCCAGGGTCCTGGCTGAGCCTTAGTGGAAGCCGGTGCCGCCCCCACTGGGTCGTTCCTAAGTCATGTGTGCTGACCTCCCAACCTGTGGCCACTGTTCTGCCGAAGGCCCGGCTGCGCAGGTGCATGGGCCGGTGTCCTGAGTTCCAGAGTCCCCCCAGAACTCCACAGTGGGACGCCTCAGCCCAGGCGCCAGGCCAGGTCAGCTGTTGCTGCTTCCTGGGTGCTCAGAGGCAGGGACTGTGCCTACCGCCAACACAGCACTACTGCCCCAGCTGTGACCGCTCTTGATGGCAGCGCGGACCCCACGCGGGGCCTGGCAGACCTCCCTACCAGCCCAGGTCTCGGGGCCTCCCCACCTCCCTGCCTCCCCCACACCTCTGTCCACCCAGGTCCTGGGACACCCAGGTGGGGGACAGCACAGGTTGCTGTGCACCAGTTCCTCAGGACCAACCACTTTGTGCAGGCACTGTGGGTGCGGGTGCAGGTGCTGGCGTGGAAGCATCCAGAAGCAACTTCTCTGTGGGTGTGTGCTGTGTGCGTTCCGTGTTTACAGAGTCACCACCCACAGGTGTTTCCTCTTTATTCTAAGACCTCATGGGCATTTTTTGCCACATTTTTTTAACCTTATAATTTAAAATGAGTAGACTACAAGCAAGAGGAATATAAAGTAACATGCAGAAATTCTCTTTTACAGAAAAACTTCTCTGATGTCCTTACATTAATTACATTAATTATTCCCCGGCTCCCCTTGTGGAGAGCCGCAGCAGTGTCCTGAGTGTTGGGCAGAAAAATCAGTGCTGATCGCCCGTGCCTCTTGCTGACAGGCCAAGTTCTGCTCATTGTTGCTGTTGTTGTTGTTATGGTGTGGGCCCAGACAGGAACTGGTCTTAGAGTTTGGTTATTTATATTTTCTGCATATCCGTACTTAAATGCATGAAACAACATCCCAGTGCTTCATTTATGCACAAAATTATGTGAAACAAATACCAACATCTTGGAGAGAAACTGCGGTTTTGCACATTGTGCAGCCTGCGTTCTGCCTTGCTTCTCCCCTTAGCTGCTTCGTCCCCAGTCCGTTCTCTCTGATGCTTCTCAGACTTGCACCGCGGGCTCTCCATGTGCCACCCTGCAGAGTCAGCACTGTGGAAGGCGGGACAGGATTTCTGAATGAAGCCTTCTGTGATAGAATTGTGAGCAGGAGTGCGTGCTGGGTGCCATGAAAGCCCTCTCACCGAGTGGTGGTGAGCAACGCAGACTCTGTCCCGGCTCTGCACTCTGGGACCCTGGCACGGCCCTGCCAGAGGCTCTTAGGTGTCTGCTTCGCTGCGTCCTCATTGGGGTTTGGGGGCAGTCAGCATTTCAATGTGGGAACTTGTTGGGGGAAGCAAACGTCCAGACCATAGCCAGGACTATTCTGTTAAAATGGGGAAATGTAAATAATAGTAGGATTACACAAAATTCAAACTGCACCCCGACACTTGCTGATACATAGGCAAATAAGAATGTGTAGTTCGACTTAGGTGTACTTGGCAAATATCACTGCCAAACCTTTGCTCTTCTCAAAATAGAAAGACTTCTGAGGATGCAGATTGCATGCCGTGGGCGCTGGCAGCCCGAGGGCTCTGAGCTCAACGTGCTAACTGATTCTTCTGCCTGAGCTCACACACGTCCCATGTCCCCCTGGAAAACTTGAATGATTTATTTTTTCTTGTTCTAGGCAACTTGACTCAGCCAATAGAAGTGACGGCACTATACTCCTTTGAAGGACAGCAGCCAGGGGATTTGAACTTTCAGGCTGGAGACAGAATCACAGTCACATCAAAAACAGATTCACAGTTCGATTGGTGGGAAGGAAAACTCCGAGGCCAAACTGGCATTTTTCCAGCCAATTATGTCACCATGAACTAAGCTTGACTGACTTGCTTTTCTGAGAATGACAGTCATTTTCCACATTGACATGGCATATTCTCTGCCTAAGCAATATTTGCTATGAGCTTTAAAAATGCTTCTGCATACTTTTAATCCAATATGTAGAAGTTTTTTCTATATATTAAGATTTAACTTTTTACCTATCTTCAAATACTTTATACTAATTTTATCATATTTACTATTTAATGGTTAATATCCTGCAGTTTATATGATCATGGTTCTTTTGTGTTAATTGTTAAATACTAAACATTGGATATGGTAACTGATTATTTTAATTTGAATTCTTGTGTCAATTTATTTCTGTTTACAAAGTGAATACAGAGAAAGAAATCAGCTTGAATTAGAGTATTAAGAAAGACTTGGCCTTGCAGATTCAGCTAGCATGAATCCTTAAAAACCTCACCTTCAAAAACTGCTGTATACATTGGTAGTAAGAGCATGATTTCAGACAAGTTCAACCTCTGTGTGTTAGGAAAAGATGACGTCTGTGGATGTTTCCTCCTCATGGGGCTCCGTTTGCTCATTTCTGTCTGTAGAATCAACTTGTGATGTGAATGAGTTGTCTCAGAATAAATAAAAAAGATTTTAAAATTCTTGCAAAGTTAATATCTTGATTTTGTTGCTCTGATTTTGTTTTTGGTAGCGGGCATCCCACACACCTGTGCTGCCAGGTGCCCAGGTGTCCTCTGTCCTAGCGCCTGCCCCTCCCCAGGGTGCCGCTCACTAACTGGCCACAGGACGCAGTTCTCTCCCTCACCCACACCAGTTCCCCCAGTGTGTCCACTGCCTTCAGCACACTCACTGGACCCAGCCACTCTGCCCCTGCTGCCGCCCCCGAGGTGAGCCCCGTCCACTCCTGCAGCCTCTCCTTTGCTCTAGCTCTTGCTTCTCAGGAAACCCTCAGCCACCAGGCTCTCACTCTCTGCCTTTTTACCTGCTGTGCAGTTATCACAGCCCCACATTGTAGGTGCACATGCGTGTCCACTGTTGGACTGCATAATTCTGTCTTTTCAGATCTGTTTACTTATTTGGAAGTCAAGAGTCAGAGAGAGGGAGAGACAGACCTTCCATCCACTGGTTCACTCCGTGAATGGCCGCAATATCTGGTGCTGTGCCAGGAGAAAGCCAGGCGTACAGAGCTGTTCTGGGTCTCCCATGTGGTGCAATAGCCCAAGGACTTGGGCCGTCCTCTGCTGCTTTCCCAGGTGCATTAGCAGGCAACTGGATTGAAAGTGGATTGAAAAAGGAGAATGAAGTCCTGCATGATCATCACCCAGCAAGAAGGGAAACGTAGGCCAGCGCCGCGGCTCAATAGGCTAATCCTCTGCCTTGTGGCGCCAGCACACCGGGTTCTAGTCCCGGTTGGGGTGCCGGATTCTGTCCTGGTTGCCCCTCTTCCAGGCCAGCTCTCTACTGTGGCCTGAGAGTGCAGTGGAGGATGGCCCAAGTGCTTGGGCCCTGCACCCCATGGGAGACCAGGAGAAGCACCTGGCTCCTGCCTTCGGATCAGTGCCGCGGCAGCCATTGGAGGGTGAACCAATGGCAAAGGAAGACCTTTCTCTCTGTCTCTCTCTCACTGTCCACTCTGCCTGTCCAAAAAAAAAAAGGGGGGGGGGGGGAATGTAGTTATGTCCTCTTCAAATCCTGAGTAACTATCTCCTCACTCCTACTCAAGGACACTGTATCATCATCCTGAATTTGCCTGTATGCTTTTAAACTTAAAAAATTTGAACCTATAAAATGTGAGAAAATGAATTTATTCATTTACAGTGGAGCTATTATAAATAAACTATGGCTTATATGTTCAAGGACTTGAACACCAGCTGAGAGTTGAAACTTTTGCTGAGAACTAGATGGAAAATTTGAAGCTGAAAACTAAAACAAGAAGACAACAAATGCACTTGGCAATTTAGCACAAAAGAAAGAATCATTGAATTGAAACATATCCAAACTGAAGTAGTACAGTAACATTTCCTGACCATAACGCAAAATAAATGACCATGTTACTGAACTTCTCACAAAGTCTAAAGTATAAAAAGGTCCACTTTATAAAGCAAAAGTTTATTTGGAAGACAGCAAAAGAACAACTTCCAAATATTTTCTTGGTGCTAGTCTAACACAGCAAAACCCACCTGGGATGAGATTTTTTAAGTCAGTCAATAACAAGGCAAAAAGAAAAAATAAATTCAGAAGTCAAAACCACACTAATTTCAGATTATGGGTCTGTATCCTGGGAAGCCAAGCAATCGGCAAGAGAGGAAACAAGTGCAAAGGTGCTCCATCCCGGTGAGGAGGAGACTGGCGGATGGGTCTTCAGAATGCTCACAGAAACAGGTCGTCGTCATCACAAAACTATGCCTGGTGTCAGGATCACACAAATTTATCTTTTGCTTTTCATGAACTTTAAGTGCCCTCATACAGAAGTTAATAGCTTTTATATCTACCAAGCACGCCATGTAATATATTCTGGGTTTTTCAAAGTCACTGAAAATGTTGAATACTGGGAAGTAAAAAGATCATTTTAAAAAATTTTATGAGGAAAACTTGAACAAATGGACCACCGCAACATGATTCTGGATGAGAACCCTCACAAAATTGTCCACATTTTCTCCCAAAAACTAGACTGGTGGGCTGAGTGGCCTCCTGGGAGCAACCCCAGAGGCGGCTGCAAGCGAGGGTGCACATTCGCTCTGCGTGTGCAGCCAATGCTAAGAGGGCTACTGCTTCTCCATTTGCTGGGTCCTCGGTTAAGGGGTGACCGCCTTCCTTCTGCGATGCGAGCGATGACCCTTCCCAGCGGTGGCAGTGTGGAGAGTGCTTCTCAGGGGCGCTTGAAGCCGGCCAAGGGCTTTGTGCTCTGGGTGGCCCCCACCGCCAAGGGCTGCCGCTCCCTGAGGTGTTCCCATTTGCCGTGGAAGTGTCTGGACTCTGCCGTCTCCCTGTGCAGGGCTGGCGGGACGCTGAGACTTCCAGATATGTTTTAAATTGAGGTCTGGCTAAGGATTCCTTTCTCTGCAGGGTTTTTCTGGCTCTTCTCTTCATTTTCACCAGGAGCTTCAGGTCGATTTGATCAGCCCCAGAAAAGGAGGAAATATTTTTATTGGTGCTGTGTGAAGTTCACGTGGTGATGCAAGGAAAATTGTCCTAGGATCTGCCACTACCCAGAGCAAGGACAAGGGACGGCTACCCATGTCTCCCTGTGTTGTGTCCGAACTCTTCTGCCCTGTGAGGTGAGCACCTCCTGGTGAGTCTCCACCCAGCACCCTCTCCTCTCCTTCTGCCACAGGCATTGTGGACAAAGCACCTGCCCACTGTGAGGCCGGGAGCGACCCTGGTCGTCTTTGTAGCCATTGCTGGCAAATGCAGTTAGCAAGCGGAGCTGAACTTGCAGGAGGACACAGGCGCTGCACTGGATGAGGCTGCCCCACAGTGCTCTGGGTCAAGGTCAAGGTCAAGGCCACAGCCCCTGGCACAGTGAGGATGTTTGACCTTGTTGTCTCCAGCTTCTCTGTAAAGGACTCCAGGGAGAGCAGGGCCCAGGAGGAGAAGCAAACTCAGACTTTTCTCTGGAGCCTCCACCTGCAAACAGCCCAGTAAATACCCCACACAGGAGGCCCCAGGAAGTCATTCGTGATTGTTACCTTCCATTCAATTTCTCAAGCTCCCCCCTAAAATTAACTGCAGTTTGTGTTGTTGTATAGTGATGGTATTCGACAGCAGTTTGCTCATTTTTCAGTTCTGCGTTTTTTTCCTCCATCTGCAGCCGTCACCCGGCACTGCATCCTTTCAAAGGGGCTCCAGAGCTCAGGCAGACACTTGAAACCCAGAGCCACGAGCCACGGGTTGCAGGTGCTGGGGGGTGCAGTCGTGGATCCAATGATGCTATCGGGGGGGGGGGAAGCTGAGGGCTGCTCCCTGGGAAACTGTTTCTCCAGAGAGGGTTGGTTATAAAATCTCTAGTAGTGGGGCTGACGCTGTGGCATAGCAGGTAAAGCCACTGCCTGCAGTGCCAGCATCCCATATGGGTGCCAGTTCGAGTCCCGGCAGTTCTACTTTCGATCCAGCTCTCTGCTATGGCCTGGGAAAGCAGTGGAAGATGGCCCAAGTGTTTGGGCCCCTGCACCCATGAGGGAGACCCAGAAGAAGCTCCTAACTCCAGGCTTAAGATTGATGCAACTCCAACTGTTGCGGCCAACTGGGGAGTGAACCAGTGGACGCAAGACCTCTCTTTCTGCCTCTGCCTCTCTATAACTCTGCCTTTCAAATAAATAAATAAATCATTAAAAAAAATCTGTAGTGGGGCCCAGCCTCTCTCTCTGCTTCCTGGCTCAATGTGCAGCCCTCCCCACCATCAGTACCCTCCAGTCTCACCAGATGGATGAACCACGGGGCTGCCAATCTTGGACTGTGAACCTTCTAAACCATGAGTCAGAATAAACCGCCTTCCTTCACCTGTAGCCCGAGAGCGCTGCTTACAGTCATGAAAAGCTGGCTCACGCCAGCTGTAGAAGACATGAAACTCCGTGCATTTAAATTAGGATGCAATTTGGTGACCTGTGCATGAAAGAACCCATTACTATAAAACAAAGCAAAACTAAAAACACTGAAGCATGCCCAAAGCTGCTCCTGACTTTGGTAAACACCCTATTCCCCACCACAATCTCTGGTCTCCTCTTGTCCAGGGGACCTGCAGTCTCTGTCAGAGCACTTGTGCAGCTTCTAAGAGGGTGCAGCCTGCCACCGTCTGCATAACTCTCTGGCCTGCTCCTTCTGATCCACATAATCACCGTGAGGTTTGTCCGCAGAGCACAATTTGTGGATCGTTTACTTGGTTTCTTCACCAAGTAGTAGTTCACAACCTGATTGCCACAATCTCTACCCTTCACCGGAGACAGACAAGACAAAGGGCACAGGTGTTTCCTACAGGCATTCACACGGCAAGTGCCAGACATGGAAGGCGTAGGAGTGGTGCAAAGCTGCCAGGTGTTTCCCACTTTCTCACCCCCAGCCGCCTGGCACCAGAGGCTGGCAGGGTTGTCAGTCTCTTCACTCTAACAGGGTCAAAGTGGCGTCTCAGTTGATACTAATTTTATTTTCCATTCCAGTTTTCATATCACCAATGCTGGTTTCAAGTGCTTGTCTGCCATCTGTCTTCCTTAGCAAACGGTCTGGTTTTCCATATATACTGGTCTGTTTGTTTCTTGTATTGAGTTTGAGGCTTTACATACTTTGGACCAGGTATCTTTACCAGACACGGGGTTTGCACTTGCCTCAGAAAGATGTCCTCATTCCCTCACTGGCACTTCAGTGAAGTCCACTTCATCTAAGAAACCTTTACCCAAAATTTTCTCCTATGGTTTTGCATCTTAAATTTCATATTTTAATTTAAGTTCATGATCCATTTTGTGATAATTTTCATGAATGTGGGAGAGATAAGATTTAAATTATTTTCGAAAAATAATCCTTTCTCATGTTATGCTAGGAATTCATTGGGTTTCCTGGACCCAAGAGCTGCCTTTTCAACAATTTTGAAAATAAATTCTAAGCAAACTTTCTCAAAATAGTCATTTTCTTATTCTGCCCCTTTTATTCCCAAACTCAGATTAAACACGTGTTGCAGACTCAGTCTGACCACCCTGTTTCTTGCCCTCCCCTGTGTTTTCTCTCACTGTGCTCTTCGGATGACTTACTGAGACGTGACTTCCACTTTCCTGATTCACCTCCATGTGTCTAGTCTGCTCTCTCGTATGTTCTCCAGAGTTTGGATTTTGTTGGCAGGGTTACAGTCTTCAGTGATGGAGGTTCTGCTTGTTTCTCTTTCCCTTGATCATATTTTCAGGTTTCTCCATCGCTGAACTACATGAAACACACGTACAATGAAACACATGAACTACATGAAACACAATTATTTTACACTCATGTCTGATGACCAGATCCTCAGCACCTCGCACAGTGTGTACCACGTCGGTCTTTGTGGTTTCTCTCAGGGTCCGATCACTTTCCTGAGCACTATATTTATGTCTTGGCTCCAGAGAAAATTGTTTCTGCCAATATTCTGGAGCTTTACCAAAAAGAACTACTTTCTTTTTAAAAGACATATTTATTTGGTAGGCAGAGAGGTCCTCCATCCACTGGGCCACTCCCTAAATGGCCTTGATGGCTGGTGCTGGGCCAGATCAAAGTCAGGCACCAGGAGCTCCATCCAGGCCTTCCACTCGGCCAAGTACCTCAGCCAGCATCTGCTGCCCCCGGCTGCACCAGCAGAGAGCTGGATTGAAAGGAGAGCAGCCGGGACTCAGGTCCTCCAACATGGGATGTTGGGGTTGCAGGAGACGTTCCAACCCGCTGTGCTACGATGCCAGCCCAGCCAGAACCACTTTACACTGGACTCTGAGAGGGGTTCCAAGGCACCCCAGACAAGGTCGTTTCTCTCCCATTACGTGCATGCAGCCTTCAGAGCAGACTCCGGCCGCATCCAGCCAGGTGTGGACATCACCTGCCCAGCAACTCCTGCTTTCATGGGGTTACCTCCCTGCATTCTGAAATTTTGTACCAGCTCAGCATTGCTTTTAAAAATCCCATATTTGGGCCGGCGCCGCGGCTCAATAGGCTAATCCTCCGCCTAGCGGCGCCGGCACACCGGGTTCTAGTCCCGGTCAGGGCGCCGGATTCTGTCCTGGTTGCCCCTCTTCCAGGCCAGCCCTCTGCTGTGGCCAGGGAGTGCAGTGGAGGAAGGCCCAGGTGCTTGGGCCCTGCACCCCATGGGAGACCAGGAAAAGCACCTGGATCCTGGTTCCTGCCATCGGATCAGCGTGGTGCGCCGGCCGCGGTGGCCATTGGAGGGTGAACCAACGGCAAAGGAAGACCTTTCTCTCTGTCTCTCTCTCTCACTGTCCACTCTGCCTGTCAAAAAAAAAAAAAAATCCCATATTTGCCCTCTATTTTAATGGGCACTGGGAGTGTCAAATCTGACCTACTGTTGCAAATGGAAGGCTTTTAAATCCAGGCTGCTCTAACAAAGTACCATAGGCCAGGGGCCTGGAAACAATGCTTCTCAGAGTTGTGGTGGCTGGGACGCTGGGATCAGGGCGTCCTCACACGGTGGGGGGTGGGGGGGTGGGGGAGATCTCTCAGGGTCCTGCCATGAGTGTCTAATCCATCATCAGTGCCCCAAAGGCCCCTCCTGACACTGCCACATTTGGGATCAGGTTTCGACAGAAAACCTTTGGGAGACACAAGGATTCAGGCCATAACAACCTTTATTTCTAATTCATCTTGTTGGTTTGCGTGGTGAGTTTCCTGCAGTAGCTTTCCCCCTGGAGCTGTGTCCGTCACAGCGAGCTGGTTGCTAACTTTCTGGCTTCTCTGTCATGCTGTCCCCTTCTGCTGCCTCACCGTGTCTTCTCTGCGATCTTCATTTATAGCAGCAGTCGCTACCCTGGTTCCTGTGGTGGACGATGTGTGCAGTTGCAATCTGAATCTATTCTGGGAAACAGTTCCCTCCCTCATTTCCTTTGTCCTTCCTTCTTTCCACTCCTTTCCCTCCCTCCCCCCTCCCTCCTTTCCTTCCTTCCATTCCTGATTTCTTTTCCTTTATATTTCTAATGATAAATAAATTGGGGTTTCTAAGCTGGCACAGGTGCTGCTTGATGGAAGATGGGCTTAGGTCCTGATAAACCCATTGTGAGTTTAAAGTGCCCTAAGTCGAGAGTGCATCTAATACACCCAACCTCCAGAACACGGAGCCTGGCAACAGAGCACACAGCAGAGCACCCTGGTGACTATTATCTATGTCACTTTTCAGTGATGTCCAGCCTGCGACCTGGGGGCTGCCTGGAAATTGCACTCATGGCCCTGCCCAAGGTCGCCAGGACGTGTCAGATGGCACATCACTAGCCCAAGAGAAGTCCTGAATTAAGAACCCAAAGAATAATTTCTACTGAATGCATATCAGTTTTGCACCAACCAAGTCCAAAAATCCCAAGTAGAACAATCATAAGTCAGGCAGCACCTGCATTTTCTAGTTTCCTGTGAGCAGGGGTCCAGATGCCTGCTGTGTGGTTCTCACAATGCAGGGTTCCTTTTCTCTTCTGTCTACAAACACAGCTCACCACCATGTAGGGGTGCAGCCCTCACTGTCCACCTGGGGAGCTCTCGCTACATCCTTACCCCCAGCTCTGCCAGTTCTCCCCACAGGACTCCTGACTCACCCCAGCCTTGACTGACAACCTTTGGAGTTTACGTGGACACTGAAGGCTATGGCAGTGTTCGGCCTCGTCTTGCTGATAATGAAGTTTCCACTCATTAAAAAAGTTAATTATGTCACTTTTCAGTGATGTCCAGAAGGGGGAAAATGCTGACTTAGTCAACAACATGCATTCTGGAACTTTTCATTTATGTGTTTCATGCGTCAGGGCCAGTGCTGTGTCGTAGCAGGTTAAGCCTGCGCCGGCGTACCATTTGAGCACTGGTTTGAGTTCTGGCTGTTCCACTTCCAATCCAGCTCCCTACTAATGTGTCTGGGAAAGCAGTGGAAGGTGACCCAAGTTCTCAGGCCCCTGCACCCACGTGGGAGACCCAGAAGAAGCTCCTGGCTCCTGGCTCTGGTCTGGTCCAGTCCTGGCTGTTGCAGCCATTTGGGGAGTGAACCAGCAGATGGAGGATAACTCTCTCTCTTTCTCACTATCTCTGTCTATCTCTGTCTTACAAATAGATAAATCTAAAAAAATTTTTAATGTGTCAATATTTTTGAATGAATTAGAAAAAGTATGTAACTGTCACATAAAGTACATTGCTTTCTAATAGCTTAGTTAGGATAAGGCAAAATGTAGGCTTTTTAAATCAACATCTGAGGGGACAGCACTGTGGTGTAGCTGGTTAAGCCTCCACCTGCAGCGCCCGCATGCCGTATAGGCACCAGTTCAAGTCCCAGCTGCTCTACTTCTGATCCAGCTCCCTACTAATGGCTTGGGAAAGCAGCAGAGGGCAGCTCAAGTGCTTGAGCCCCTGCATCCATGTGGGAGACCTGAAAGAAGCATCTGGCTCCTAACTTTAGCCTGGGCCAGCCCTGGCTGTTGAGGCCAAAATTTGGGAGTGAACCAGCAGATGGAAGACCTCTCTTCCTCTATCTATTGCTCTGACACTCTGCCTTTCAAATAAATTTTTAAAACTAAAAAAAAGCGGGGGGGGGGGGCTGGCACCATGGCTCACTTGGTTAATCCTCCACCTGCGGCACCTGCAGGTTCTAGTCCCAGCTGCTTCTCTTTCAGTCCAGCTCTCTGCTGTGGCCCAGGAGGGCAGTGGAGGATGGCCCAAGTGCTTGGGCCCCTGCACGCGCATGGGAGACCAGGAGGAAGCACCTGGCTCCTGGCTTCGGATCAGCACAGTGCTGGCCATTATGGCCATTTGGGGAGTGAACCAACGGAAGGAAGACCTTTCTGTCTCTCTCTCTCTCACTGTCTATAATTCTACCTGTCAAATAAAAAAAGTACTTTGGCATGAACATTTAAGAATACATGTAAATTATTAAAATCTTCAGTCATTGAATCAGCTGCTATATATGCCCTGAATTCTTAATTTTAGGAATAAAAAAACTAAAGATGCATGTTTTCCAAACTTTAATTCCATGCATGCCACTGAGATCTGTACCCTGAAAGATAAAATGTGGATGTGGAGCATTTTAAGTAAAAGCATACAGGTTGTTTTACAATAACAAACATCCACTTCCTGTTGAATACATAGAAACATTGGCCACTGGAATTATGTAATATGGCCATGAATGTTGTCATTTTTAAGGGCAGAATACTGCATTCTTAATCTTTAAGATTTATTTGAGAGAGAGAAAGTGCGCATCCAGTGGTTCAAGCGCAGGTAAAACGTTTGGGGAGGGCTGTGGCAGATCTGGGCACCTAGTTTAAGGCGGCGTCCCTGATTCTGGAGATTCTCAGGCTGGCTTCCCCAGGCGGAAATGCTCTTCTTTAGAGTCCATGAAGATCAGCAACGAAGCTGCTTGAAAGCCAGTTCTGTGGTTTGTCTGCTCTTCTCTCGGTTACGAAGCACATGATGCTACGTACAAGCAAATACATGTTATTAGTTTAATTTCTCAAGTTAAATTTGGGGGGCTTGTATCTGACAAACTCGAACTGAGAATGCAGCGCCACAAACTAGGAAGGTTGCAGAGTCAGGACAACTAGGTTCCACTGCAACTTCATTTTCCCAGGCAAGCTGGGCTCCAGTGCAGAGGTCCTGCAGCTGACGCTCGGCCATTCTGAATATCACCATAACCAGTCTGGCATACGGAACTGGGACAAAGAGAAGCCAGGACTTCCTACAAGCCCCACCCAGAGCACGCACATGGCCCAGCTGTCATGAGGAGGCGGCTGCGGCTCCACAAACCCCACCGGAGCAGTCGAGGCACATGGATGTCGGGACGCCCCTCACCACAGCCCGACTCTAAGCCCACAGCTGCTACTCGTCATCGCCATTGCCAGGGCTCAGGCGCCGGCAGTCACGCAGTCAATCACGCAGTCAATCACACAGTCACATAGTCATGGAGTCAGTCACACAGTCACGCAGTCAGTCAGCCATGCAATCAGTCACACAATCATATAGTCATGCAGTCAGTCACGTAGTCAGTCATGCAGTCAATCATGCAGTCACACAGTCATGCAGTCACACAGTCACACAGTCAGCCACACAGCCACACAGTCAGTCACGTAGTCAGTCACACAGTCATGCAGTCACACAGTCACACAGTCACGCAGTCAGTCATGCAATCACGCAGTCATGCAGTCACACAGTCACACAGTCAGTCACGTAGTCAGTCACGTAGTCAGTCACACAGTCATGCAGTCACACAGTCACACAGTCACACAGTCAGTCACACAGCCACACAGTCAGTCACATAGTCAGTTACACAGTCATGCATTCACACAGTCACACAGTCATGCAGTCAGTCATGCAGTCAATCACGCAGTCATGCAGTCACACAGTCACATAGTCAGTCACGTAGTCAGTCACGTAGTCAGTCACACAGTCACACAGTCAGTCACACAGCCACACAGTCAGTCATGTAGTCAGTTACACAGTCACACAGTCACGCAGTCAGTCACGCAGTCAGTCATGCAGTCAGTCACAGTCATGCAGTCACACAGTCAGCCATACTGGCAGTCAGTCATGCAGTCAGTCACACAGTCACGAAGTCATGCAGTCATGCAGTCAGTCATGCAGTCACACAGTCACGCAGTCACACAGTCACACAGTCACACATCCACACAGTCAGTCAGTCATGCAGTCACACAGTCACTCAGTCACGCAGTCAGTCATGCAGTCAGTCACAGTCACGCAGTCACACAGTCACACAGTCAGCCACACTGTCAGCCAGTCAGGCAGTCAGTCACACAGTCACGCAGTCAGTCACACAGGCACGCAGTCATGCAGCCAGTCACACAGCCAGTCACGCAGTCAGTCACACAGCCATGCAGTCAGTCACGCAGTCAGTCACGCAGTCACGCAGTCAGTCACACAGTCACGCAGCGAGAGGCGCAAAACGCGATGGCGGCTGGAGGGCACCAGGCGCAATTGCAATCGGCAGCGAGGGTCCCTGAGGGAGGGGCTGGAGCGCAGATCTCACTGGCCTGGCCATGCCCTGCCCCACGGGGTCCGAGGCTCCTGAGGGGCCTAGGCTGGGCCTGGCCCGGGGCTGCCAGTAGGGGAGCGGCCCGGGGGGCCCACGTCCGCTGGCTCGGTCGCCTTCGGTGTGAGAAGAGCCCAGACAGCAGGCCCTTCCCGTGTCTCCTGAGTCCCGCTGCAAGCCAGCGTTTTGACGTGTTAAGGAGTGTGATTGTGACATGACAGCAAAGCCCCACCGGCTCCCGGGGTCAACAGCTTCTCCCACCTGCCGGTGAGGTCCTGAGTGACTCCAGCCCCAGGGACCTGCATGTCCCTGCATGTCCACAAGTCCTTGCCTTTAATGCAGGTGCCCTGTGTTGGTTCAGCTGGACACACAGCGTTATAGATGGTGGGAGTTGGGCATCTTGACAGAGAAGGAAGACAGGAATAAGCCTGGCATCAAAGCAGGGTAAGCATTAGGCATCTGCATGAACTCACGGAAGGCAGGACACTCACAGTAATGAGCCCCCTCTCTTAGACCTTCTTGCTAGGTGCCCTTAGAGTGACCTCTAGATACCAATACCATCCCATATCCAGGAGCCTGGGTTCTAGGCAGCTCCTGGCTTCAGATCCAGCTTTCTGCTAATGCCCCTGGGAGGCAGCAGGTGATGGTGCAAGTACTTGGTCTCAGCCACCTACATGGAAGACCCAGATAAAGTCCTTGGCTCCTGTCTTCTGCCTGGCCCAATTTCAGCCATTACAAGCATTTGGGGAGTGAACCAGTGGATGGTATACCTCTCCCCTTCTCTGTCACTCTGCTTTTCTAAATAAGTGTATAACAAAGGAAAGGGGCTGGAGGAGGGAAGATCAAGCTGGCGTATGGGATGGGGCAGTGAGGACAGGGCCAGAAAGGTGGGGGAAGTGCCCAGGAAAGACCTGCAGGGACCAGAGAGAATAATTTGATAACATGAATAGTGAAGATATTCTCTTCAATCTGTCCAGGAGCCCACACTGATCTAAATACACAGGTGAGTGGATAAGTGAATGAAGGGGTGGGAGGAGGAGTAGCAGCTCTTCCTACATAAGAATTCAAGTTAATTACTGTCGCCATTAGCCTGTCATAATTATTGCAGGCAAAGTCGACTTATGGATGCAAAATTAGTGGGCAGATGTTTACAAACATGATATTCACAAGGCTTCAGAGTACCTCCCCCAAGGTACTCATTAATTACAGGGGAGAAACGCGTCTCCAGTGAGATCGTCACAGGCATTTCCTTTGCCTGGTGACCACAGTTGACATGGTCAATAAGAAGACACTGAGGGGCCGATGCTGTGACGTAGCAGGCTAAGCCTCTGCCCTATAAGGCGCCAGTTGATGTCCCAGCTGCCCCTCTTCCAATCCAGCTCTTTGCTATGGCTTGGGAATGCAGAACATGACCCAAGTGCTTGGGCCCCTGCGCCCGTGTGGGAGACCTGGAAGAAGCTCCTGGCTCCTGCCTTCAGATCTGCCCAACTCCAGCCACTGCGGCCATTTGGGGAGTGAACTAGCGGATGGAAGATCTTTCTTTATGTCTCTCCCTCTCTTTCTGTAACTCTGTCAAATAAATAAATAAATAAATAAAATCTTAAAAAAAAGACACTGAGAAGCAGTGTACAAAGTACCTGACGAGCACGTTTCGAAAGTTCTCACTTCGAAAGGTCTCGTCAAGAAAGACAAGCAAAGAACGAAGATTGTCAGACGGCAGAGAAGACGGAACGCTGCGTCAGTGTGGGAATTTGATCAGATCCTGGAAGAAAAGGAGGACACTTATTTAGAAAACCACAGAGGCAAATCCCAGCTGTAAAGCACTGTTCAGTGTTTATCCTGGTTCCCCTGGTGGAAGATACTTTAGAAATCTCCCATATTACCTCTGAAACTTTTGTAAGTCTAAACTTGCTTCAAAATTTAAAACAAAGTCACTATTGCAATTGGATTTCAAGTGTAAACAGCTTTTCAAAGTGTGTATTTTTTTTAAAGATTTATTTATTTATTTGAAAGTCAGAGTTACACAGAGAGAGGAGAGGCAGAGAGAAAGAGAAGTCTTCCAACTGCTGGTTCACTCCCCAGCTGGCTACAATGGCTGGAGCTACGCCAATCTGAACGCAAGAGCCAGGAGTTTCTTCCAGGTCTCCCACAGGGGTCCAAGCACTTGGCTTCTTCCACTGCTTTCCCAGTTCGTAGCAGAGAGCTGGAAGTGGAGCAGTTGGGACTCGAGCCGGTGCCCATATGGGATGCCGGCTCTGCAGTTAGTGTCTTTACCCGCGATTGCCACAGCACCAGCCCCCAAAATGTGTATTTTAGTGCCATTTGAATGCCTTTGAGCCCTAGTGCTTGCTCCTGGCATTCTCAGGGGCCACAGCTTCTCAGGACTGCAGACTCAGCTCCATGCTTGGCTTTTCCATGCACATCTACATCATTCCATTACTATGTTTTTATTATTAGCGGTGAAAATAGAGCTGTCTTCAGATGCAAGATCTTGTGAGGCCACATCAGCACAGGACCAGAAATGGGAGCTGAGGAAGGGGACTCCGCTGGCCACACTTGTGGTCCTTGGGCTCCTGCACTCAAGTACTGAGGGATGGCCGCTGGGAAAGCCACCTCGGCTTTGATGCAAGTTTGAAACAAAAGGGACTGAGTCTCAAGCAGTGGCTCTTTTCTCATCTGTGCACACTGCCTCTTGATCTGTCAGTGCTGGCCCACATCTAAGACTTCATCTGGTTTTTGCACGTGAAAAACACATTCCTCTTCATTCAGATAAATTCTGCATAGCCAGTTTAGTATCTGATTGATCTTGAAAATTCCCTCTGGTCACAGAGTAAATCAGTATGATTTGTATCATATTAAGAAGAATGTGATTAATTCAGTTAAAATCAATAAAATATTTTAATTTCATATAACTACATTAGTTAAATACTAATGATTTTTTCTTTAACATGTAAAATTATCCATTCTTTCATTTAGACCAAAGAAAATTATTACATGTATATGTCAGACCTCCTGATTTACCAAGTACTGTCTCTCCAAATCACTCACGTAAACCTCACAATCAGGTGAGTATAGTGCCGACGTGCAAACCTCAGTGGTGAAGAAGCATGGCTGATTCTCGATGTCACACCTCTCATCAGTGACAGGACACAGCTCTTCAGGGGTACGCTGGTCCCTAAGCTGGCTGCGGTCCCCATCAGCCACAAGACCCAAGCGATCTGTGGTTCCCACTGGTGGTGCTAAGCTTCTGAAGTCATGTATATTCACATCAGTCTGGGTCAGCACAGCAGGTTCTGAATGGAGTACTCAGCAACATGGTCAAACACGAGGCCTGGGGCTGGACCCTGCACTGCTGCCTACCCGCTCTGTGACTGTAGATGAGTGACTAATCATCTTTGAAGCTCAGGTTCCTCATGTGTGAAATAGGTAAGGCAATGCACCTATATAATTTGTGTGTCACTGAAGGCCGGGCTCATAATGAATGCTCAGGAAACATTACTGGATATGTCATTGTCACTAGTCACAGAACACTTCTGAATCAAACTCGGTTGGCATAGGATCAACGCATGCAAACAAGACTGGATGCTCAGGTTCCAGCTGAAAGTCAAGTTGCAATGCCCTGTGTGGATTTTGCCACTGGCCTGCACAATGGAAGATAAATTTGGAAGTTTTGTGAGTGTCCCACAGGGCTGTAAGCTCAGGGGTCACTGCTTCAGATCCTCTTGAATATTTTCTGGCCCTGACGTCAATTTATTGAGGGCTGGCTATGTGCTCGGTCCTTTGGAGCTAACCTGCTCAGGCTGAGCCTGCACACTGTATGTCATATGCCTGTTTCCATCTCGCTGTCTCTTAGCAGACAGCAGTGAGCTCCTTCAGAAGCTAGAATCTGTGCCACGGAATCCTCAGAGCTTAGCGTGCTAACTGGTATGTCCTGTGTCCTAAAATCCACTTCTACTGAAAAAAATGGTGATTTAAAAATGGGCATCAATAAATCTTCTGATTTCCATGTTAAAATGTTCTCCCTCTCTCTATATTAAGCCTCTGCACATTCAGAGTGTAATACAAGAATGTGTTATGTTAAATGGCCATTCAATCATCCATTTAGTTACCAAGTTTTTATTGAATACTTACTATGTGCTAGCTATTGTTCAAGGCTCCATGGATACAGCAGAAAATTAAGGATGTGAGAATTGTAGGGGTGTGAGAATTGATGAAGTGATAGATTATCCTACTGTGCTAAACAGAAGTTGTCTGCACTCTTGGCACTTGTGAGGATCTAGAAAATGCATTAGAAGCAGTATTTGGTAACAGTGACTCCATTGCATCACAAAGACATACAAACAGACGTGCGTGCGGATTTCAGTCTGTTTTCACCCTGAGTGAAGTCACCCCAGACAGCTTTCTGCCCTGGAATCTGTAGTGCTTGGCCTGCCCACCCCATCGCACATCTGCTGTATGGTGGCCCTGTCAGTCCCCCCTTCAAGACTGTGGGCCCAGGTGGACAGCGGCTGCATCCCACACCTCACTCTCTTAGAGTCTATGTCAGCACGCACATCAGGTGAACCAAACAGAAGCACGTCTTTCCACAACTGAACTAATGCAGTAAAACATATAAATACAGGAAGGTACACAGTAGAGGAACTCAGAAATGGCCTCAGACTGAAGGACCAACTGGGCTTCAGCATTTTGGTGTTTCCCCTTATTATCTAAAATGTTTGCACTGCTCTGTGCCCACAGACAGAAGAGGAACACTACCCACACCCTTCCCTCCACAAAGGGCAGCCTGGGTCTGAATGTATTTTTGTAGTTGCATGCATACCATCTAAAAGAAACAAAGAACATGGAAGGATGCAGGGGGAGGCAGGGGCGAGCCTGGAGAAGGGTGTCTGCACCCACCAGCCAGCACACAGCCACATGCAGGGGAGCACCTGTGTCCTCCAACCGGAAACAGACAAACCAGCTTCGTTCTAACATATTACCCCATTTCAAAGTACGTGAATCATAAAATGGCAGGTGCTGGCCACACGAGTGGAAACACTGACTCCACAGCCTACAGTGGTGCTCGTCCACTGCAGTGCATCGTTAGTGAATTCACAGCCGACTTGACACCTGTCGCTCCCCCTCTTCACGGAGGAACGACACAGGACCCTGCGCTGTTCTTTTGTCTGCTCGGCCCTCCCCGGGTTTTCTGCTGGTCCTTCCCGGGTTGGCTGCGGATCCTTCCACCTCTGTGGAAGGGCGGTTCCCCCTGCCACTTTCCCCACTTGTGCGGGGGAGCGGCACACCGCCGGCCGGCTCTCTCAGGGGCTGCTCAGATGTTATCCGGATATTCCCCTTAGATGTTCCTGGTGCATGTTCTCTCTCCTCCTTTATAGTCCTCTTTCACTAATCCCAACTCTGCTACCCACATGCCAAGCACGCTGCTCTCCTCCAATCAGGAGCAGGATCAGCTCCTGCAGGTTATTGGTCGAACTGGAGGCAGCTGCGTAGAAGTTGTTTACTCCTCTCCCAGCGCCATATTGTGGGAGAGCAGATGCATAGAATGAGTCTTTTTTTTTTTTTTTTTGACAGACAGAGTGGACAGTGAGAGAGAGAGACAGAGAGAAAGGTCTTCCTTTGCCGTTGGTTCACCCTCCAATGGCCGCCGCGGCCAGCGCGCTGCGGCCAGCGCACCGCGCTGATCCGATGGCAGGAGCCAGGAGCCAGGTGCTTTTCCTGGTCTCCCATGGGGTGCAGGGCCCAAGCACCTGGGCCATCCTCCACTGCACTCCCTGGCCACAGCAGAGGGCTGGCCTGGAAGAGGGGCAACCGGGACAGAATCCGGTGCCCCGACCGGGACTAGAACCCGGTGTGCCGGCGCCGCAAGGCGGAGGATTAGCCTAGTGAGCCGCGGCGCCGGCCTAGAATGAGTCTTAATTCCAGTAGCTTAGTCTAGTCCGAGTTGCTCCCCACAGACACCCTACCCATCAGTGTTGAGAAACTGAAATATTTCTGAGTCATTAACGTTACGATGACACCACAGGTGGGTGCTTATGATACGGTGTTCAGATCCTGTTCAGAACACACAGCTTTACAGCAGTATGGCAGAAGTGAAGTAAAATTCGCTTCTGTTTAGAGGCAGGGAAATACAAGTGAAAATGCTTTGCGTGTTGGGAGCTGGGCTGTGTGCTGAGACTTTTTCTGTCCCAGAGTGCCTGTCTTCTTTGCTTGCTATTAGTCGTAATAACCCAGCAAAGAGCTCAGCGGACACTGATTTCTCCAAAAGGGCAAAGGCATGTGTTGGCTCTGCTCTTGCTGACCTTTGCTGGAGCTAGGATTTCTCTCCAGGGAAATCACAACAGGGCTCCTAAGATACAGCCTTTCCCTGAGGCTACACTGTGACTCCTGGACACAGGTGGGCAGCAGGTGATGAAAGTGTTGAATCAGGTTAGCTGGAAACCGTCCAAATCAGGGGGCACCATGCATTAAATCATTAAAATTGAACAGCCTTTTATGCAACAGAGGTAACTGAACTCCCAGGGCTCCCTGCTCTTCCTCAAGGGCCGAGGGGCAGCCCTCATCATCCCTGCCCTGAAGTCAGCACTGCCTGCGGCCCAGGCTGCAGAGGTCAGCAGTCGGACAGGGCACTTGAACACAGAAATGTAAAGTGCCGTCAAGTCTGTAGTTGAGAAAGACTGAGTACATGATCTGTGCACACAGTTGCAAAGCAGTTAATCCAGAATCAAAATGATTATTTCCCAGGAAGACCTAACGGTTTCTGTCTGGACCCCAAAAAGAGTCGCTTCCATCTCAGCCAGGTGAGTGCACCTGTCCCACAGGAGGGTCTCAGAATCGTGCCTGCCAGAGGCTGCCATGCCAGGATGAGGCACCTGAGTCAGCCACACAAGGCTGCAGACGCGGGACAGACGGAACCCGGTGCTCAGGAGGCGTCCCTCTGAGACCACACACAGCTCTGGTGACCGCTGGTGATGCTGCTGTCCCCCCCTGAGACTCTGGAAAGGGGGGAGAGTGAGGGATCCCCCACCTCTGTGTTCTGGGAAACAGACCCAGGATGCTCCTGTTGCAACACCAGGGCCAGACTGAGCCTCCGAGCGCAGCCTGCTGTCTGCTGTCCACGGGACGAACCCCCGGCACCAGGCTGCAGTTCAGCGCCTGACGTGAGGTGCTGCCCCCATGCCTCACTCAGCCTTCTGCCCCTCTCTCCCGGCACGACTTGCCTCACCCAGATCCAGATTTGTGGCTTTTCCGGTACAACGTGGGTTGAGAATTACCCAAACCCTAAATGACAACAAACAATGAGTAACAGAGAGGACCTCACTCCCCGCCACTCTGCCCTCTGCAGACCAGGGAGGCCCTCAGCGGAGGACGGATTAAAGTGCAGAATGAGGGAAAACCCGAGAGGTTTGGGATCCATGCCTGAGATGAGCTCAGGAGTCTGAATCTGCCTGTGGGACCCTGGTTTTCCAGGAGGACGACGTGGCCAGCGCTTGCCTGGCAGAGCTCGAAATGGCATCTGTGAACTCCAAGGGGAGGAGGATGGAGAGAAAGGGGAGATCCTGCAGGGACCCACAGTGGAGGGGAGACAGGACCCTTCCAGAATCGTCCCTGTGACTTCCTAAACACAGTGCGTCCCTCCCGGCTTCAGTGCGTGTTGCCTCTTGGGTCCAAAAAGCCCCAGTTCTGAAATCCAAAGATTGGATCCAGCAGAAGAGGGGGCACCATGAGGATGGGCCTGGGTTTCTGGGCCAAGAGCAGCCATTTTATTCTCTCAAGAGGGAGGCTGGGCCAAGAGGGGAGGGTGTGGCGAATGTTTCGCAAGGGCCTCAGGGGCTCCTGACCTGCACAACAGCAGACCCCTGGAGTCAGGTGTACCACAGTGGGCGCTACAGACGCCTCTCTGGTTATGCTGAGTCCCAGGTCTCCAACCCAGTGCTCAGAGCGAGGGGCAGAGGCCTGCAGGGCTGACGGAGGCCCTGGGATGGTTCTGGGTGGGTGAACGGAGGATTGTGGGAAGAGCCAGCAGGCTTCCTGCAGTGCAGCCTGGGGACCGCAGGGGGCGCAGGAGGACTCAGCCCAGGGCTGCTGGAGCGACGCCTTTGCAGGGCTGGAGAGGGGCTGGGGACTGTGCAGCAGGTGGATGGGGCTGGCCTTCCGGAGAGCCACTCTGACACAGGCGAGGCCAGGGAGAGGCAGGAGCACAGACACTGTCAGTGGCAGCAGGGTGGACCCGAGCTTCCTGCTGTGCTTTGCTGGTTGTTTCTGGATCAGCTCATCGTCACAGTTCTGTGCACACGGACTGGCAACAAGTGTAGTGGCTGGCAGGGTCCCAGGCTTGTGGGGAGCACCCGGGAGTCCACAGGTGTGCCCAGGTCAGTTGCTCTCCTCGTGGGCCAGGACTGTGAGGAGAAAGGGGGCCACCAGTGTGCCACACGCCCAGC
Organism: Oryctolagus cuniculus; assembly: GCF_964237555.1. Classification (NCBI taxonomy): domain Eukaryota; kingdom Metazoa; phylum Chordata; class Mammalia; order Lagomorpha; family Leporidae; genus Oryctolagus; species Oryctolagus cuniculus. The sequence continues at coordinate 199,949,205 of NC_091433.1, forward strand.
ATCAGCCTGGCCATCCCTCTCCCAGCCCTGGGTCTGTTTTCTTATTCGTAAGCACCGTAGTGAGCTGGTGAGAGACACCTCATGGTTTAAAGCTTGGTGCATTTTTTTAAAGATTTATTTATTGATTTGAATATCAGAGTTATACAGAGGGAGGAGAGACAGAGAAAGAGGTCTTCCATCCACTGGTTCACTTCCCAGATGGCTGCAATGGCCAGAGCTGTGCCAATCCGAAGCCAGGAACTTCTTCTAGGTCTCCCACATGGGTGCAGGGGCCCAAGCACTTGGCCATCTTCCACTGCTTTCTCAGGCCATAGCAGAGAGCTGGATCAGAAGTGGAGCAGCTGGGTCTGGAACCAGTGCCCACATGGGATGCTGGCACTGCAGGCGGCGGCTTGGTATATTTTTTTTATTTTTTATTTTTATTTTTGACAGGCAGAGTGGACAGTGAGAGAGAGAGAGAGAGACAGAGAGAAAGGTCTTCCTTTTCCGTTGGTTGACCCCTCAATGGCCGCTGCGGCCAGCGCACGGCGCTGATCTGAAGCCAGGAGCCAGGTGCTTCTCCTGGACTCCCATGCGGGTGCAGGGCCCAAGGACTTGGGCCATCCTCCACTGCACTCCTGGGCCACAGCAGAGAGCTGGACTGGAAGAGGAGCAACCGGGACAGAATCCGGTGCCCCACCGGGACTAGAATCCGGGATACTGGTGCCGCAGGCAGAGGATTAGCCTATTGAGCCTCAGCGCCGGCCTTGCTTGGTACATTTTTTTTTTTTTTTTTGACAGGCAGAGTGGACAGTGAGAGAGAGAGACAGGGAGAAAGGTCTTCCTTTTGCCGTTGGTTCACCCTCCAATGGCCGCCGCAGCCGGTGCGCTGCGGCTGGCGCACCGCGCTGATCCGATGGCAGGAACCAGGTGCTTCTCCTGGTCTCCCATGGGGTGCAGGGCCCAAGCACTTGGGCCATCCTCCACTGCACTCCCTGGCCACAGCAGAGAGCTGGCCTGGAAGAGGGGCAACTGGGACAGAATCCGGTGTCCTGACCGGGACTAGAACCCAGTGTGCCAGCACCGCAAGGCGGAGGATTAGCCTAGTGAGCCGCGGCACCAGCCATGGTACATTTTTAAGAGGAGTCTTCTGCTTGGTCCCTGCACTATTATTCACTGAGGGGGATGTTGTCTATTTGGGCCACAGAACTGCGTCTTTCTTTGCCTTCCCCGGACTGGACCACATCAGGAGCCTCCTGAGGGGCAGCAGTGTCCGGGGAGCAGAGCTGGCCCTGGGCCCTCCTGCAGCTGGGCTGCCTGAGCCTGGGTGAGGGCAGCTGGGCCTCAAGGCCTCGAGTCCCTCACAGACTGCAGCTGGCACAGGGTGGGGGTGGCTGGGCCCATTGTGGGACTCAGGCTGGTATGGAGCTGAGCACAGCGGGGGCCACACCAGGCAGGCCTAGCTCAGCATCTGCGTGTCGCTTGCTCTGGGGTCTCCTCCTGCCTGCTCAGAACAGAGGCTTCAGCCCTGTGGTTACAGGGGAGAAATTGCGGAGGCCCTCGGTGAAGCGGGGAAAAGGGCAGACTTAGGTGTGGGAGCAACTTGAACTCACCACCAACAGCAGCCGGCACCCGCGGGCCAGCCTCTTACCTGGGACTGGGGAGCTGGTTCTTCCCAGGAGGCGAGCGTGAAGGCAGCCACGGCACACAGTGGGCGGCCTGGGCCTGCCTCTTCCTTCTCCACCCCTTGCTGAGAAAGTGCTGCCGGGCTTCCTTTATTTCTCTCATCATCTCAGGGGCAGCCACAGGGAGTCCCAGGACCTCGCTTCACAGCCAGACCTGACACCCTGGAGCCTGCAGTGTCTGGGGTGTGGGACAGGGGTGTGGATGGGCCGCCAGACACAGACGCACAAACGTGGCCCTGGTATGGAAACCAAAGGACCCTCAGTTTGGCTGTGAGCGTTCAACCCAGCATTGTAAGTTTTCTGCTGGCCTGGAGGCTGCGTCCTGACACGAGATGCGGCTTTATTGCCGTTGCAGTCACGTCAGGGACAGCCAGCGTCACAGCCGCTGCAGGTGCGCCCAGCCCTGGCTGCGTGGCCGCGTGGCCGCGTGTCGTGAACCATCTCCAGTGCATTCTCTCTCTGCAAAGCTGAAACGGTGTCTGCTCGGCTCTGACTCCCTCCCTCCTGCCCCAGCTGAGGCGCCCACCTCCTCTTTCCTGTGTCTGTGTCTGATGGCCGGATGCCTTATCTGACAGGGCACTCCTGTCCGTCTTTGGGGACGGGTCTGACGTCCTTGGGGGCCGTGTGTTGGAGCCCCTTTGTGAGACTGACTCAGTTCAGTTGTGGGCATCACAACCATCACCCACTCCACGTGTGAACACAGGCGTGAGATGATCCTCTGACCTTTGAACTCTTCCGCAGCCGTACACAGAGGCAGAGTCAGGTGGTTGGCTTAGCTTTCATTTGCTGAGGCATCTCCAGACCATTTTCTGTGACAACTGCACTGATTTTTATCCCGAGCTGTGCACGGGAGTCGGGTCTCCATGTCCTCCCCCTACCCGGTCGCTTTCCTTCTTTTGATACAAATGGGCATAAGGGGTAAGTGGTTTTAATTCGCGTTTCTCTAATACCTAGTGGTGGTGGGCATTTTAAAGCTTGCTGCTCCTTGTCTGTCTTCTGTGGGAAATTGCCTATTGCCCTATGTCCCTTGACCATTTTAAACCAGATTTCTGTTTCTGCTGTGTGTTTTGAAATCATAGTTAACTCAGGTCCATGAAGAAGTGTGGGGTGTGTCTTCTCTGCAGGTGACGGCTTTGCCTAGAATCTGGGTGCAAGTTTACAAAACAAAACAGGAAAACGGATCCCAAGATTTCACCTAGTTAGGGATTTCTCAGCCTTGGCACTGCACCCTTGTGAAGTAAGAAGTGAGGAATTCTGTTTTGTTTTGTTTTGTTTTGTTTTGTTTTGTTTTGGGGGGGGGGTCCTTGCACACTGTGGTAGAGGCAGTGCCTGAGGCCCGCTGGACACCAGTGTCACCGGCCCCCACTGCCAAGG